>NC_135720.1:118368971-118969721 GCF_964656455.1 Halichoerus grypus
CTCAATAATCTGGGTCAAATCTAACAAGATATCATCCAAATGCAGAGAAACACAGGAACTGAATTTGGTACCAAACGAACAATTTTATGGAATAAAATGGGAGAGATAAGGTCCTATGACTGGGAGAAGCAAGTATGAAACACCTGGGGTGTGGGTGACAGTAAGCTCAATGTGAGTCAATAGAGATGTAACCTAATGTGTAGTTCTGGCTGCTTCCCAGTTGCCAGGGCCACATCAGAGTCCTGTACTCCACCCTTGAAAAAGGACAGAGTAGACTAAGAGGAGAACCACTGCCATATCGACTAGGAAATGCCTAAAAGATTTAGGATGTTAGCTAAGAGAAAGGAAGATTCCAAGCCCACGCAACAAATGTTTTCAAACACTGAAAAGACTGTCATGTAGAAATTAGGCCTGTTCTAAAGGACAGAGAAAAAAAGCACAGTTGGCCCAATAGCACATAAGGCCCTTCTCAGTTTAGAAGGCTCTTTCCTCCAGCCTGTGTCTTTCTCTAGTCTACTATGTTCACAGTGCAAATGGTCTAAACTCACTACATCAACTTCCTCAGCTCCTATCTGATGTTGACCCAGTGTATACATAGATAGCCCATTAGCAATCCACTGATAAGCTTCCCCTACAGTCACAAATGACCACCTAACTGCCAAGCCCACAACGCTCCAGTTTTCATCTGACCCCACCTGATCTTCTACCAGTCTGTGATACTGTTAAATACTCCTTTGTTTAAATGATCTTTTCCATCTCTCTGGAACACTGTTCCATCTGGATTTTCTTCTCTCTCTCTCTGATTATTCTTTTTTGGGAACTTTGAGGCTCTCTGCTTCTGGCCAACCCTTAAATACGGGTACCCCCAATGTTATTTTTATATATTTGGCCCTCCTCTCATTCTACTAGTATTTTTCCTAGTATACTCATCCACTCCCAGGCCTTATATTGCTTATACAGTTTACCCCTGAACAACACAAGTTTGAAATGCATTGTGCCACTTATATGCAAATTTTTGATACATACACTACAGTATTGTAAATGTATTTTCTCTTTCTTATGATTTTGGTAACATTTTCTTTTCTCTAACTTACTTTATTGTAATACAGCATATAATAATAACATATAAAATGTGTTAATTGCCTGTTATTGGTAAGGCTTTTGCTCAACCATAGACTATTGGTAGTTAAAAGTTTTAGAGGAGTCAAAAGTTACACATGGATTTTCGACTGAACAGGGCTTCAATGCCCCTAACTCCCTCATTGCTCGAGGGTCAACTGTATATTCCTGATTCACAAATCTGTATCTAGATTTCTCTCTTGGGGTCCAGACAGGTATGTCTAATCACCCACTAAATATCTCTGCTTGAATGTCACTCATTTAATACATCTGGTCCCAAACTGAATTTTTAGTATTTCCTAATATAACAAATTCCTTATTTAGGAATTCACACTTATAATACCTGTGGGAATGATAGAGGCAGGAAATTTTGGTCATATGCTTTCTTTCTTGAGAGATACACATACATATATACATATACACATGTACACACACACATACACCCTTCAAGCAAATGACAAACCAGAGAGGGTTATTTTTTTAAGACAGATGGGTTTGGATTTCAAGAGCTGAATTTATACGTATAATAAAGTATGCATGTGAATCATCCTTAAATACATGTATATGCTAAAAAAAGATGTAAGTGTATATATATAAAACATGGTATGGCTTTGTTTTTGCCAGAACTTTATGTTCAAATGAAATGCTATTAGGGAACTTAAAGAAATAAAACACAGAAAAGCAGAGCTTCTCTAGTTAAAGAGGAAAAATATGAGGAGCTGGGCCCCTCTCTTCTGCTTCCTCTCCAACTTTCAAACACCAGGGAACCACTAGGGCACCTATTTCACGCTCACCAACTTGCACAATGCAGGGAGTAGATGGAACTACTTAAGTTATAAAAAGTTTTCAAGTTGTGGAATACATATAAAATTGTATTTTTACTAAAATTTTCACAAAGTAAAACATAGCTCCAAATTATAGGATAGTATACTACAGCAGGAATACAATAGCAGTCAAAGTAATTTAGACTGATTCATAAGTCACTATATAATTTTAAAATATGTTTAGCTTTCTATTTATCATCTTACTTACAGAAGTCAAACTGAAGTCTTCATGGATACTTCCAAACAAATCAGGAGAAGAAACATCAACGGAAAGACTAAATATAGATGCAAGTAAGAGAACAGTGACAATTAAAGCACTAAAATTAACAATGTTACTATAATGTTGTATATCTATTACAACTCAATAAAAAATGCAAGGAACCTTATGTAAACTTGACTTGAAAATCTTTTGGTCAAAACTGTGTAATTCTCTGTTTTTTTATATTTAACAATTAACAGCTCAAAGTAGACACTATAGGCTATTTATTAACACAGGTCATATGACATTTGCTTTGGGTCTTCTCAATACTCAATTAAAATTTTTAAAAATCACAAAAAGGGAAAATACCTAATAATTTAATTTTTAGGTACAGACTCAAATTGATTGAAATGTTTTTGACTATCAGAATCTCCAGAGGGCTTTTTCAAGCTCATTTTCATAATAAACCACTTACAGGTGAGCTGAGTTAGGAAATTAGCTAATAACCAACAAGTGACCAAAGATACAAAATTGCAGGGGAGGAAATTCTATAATCTACTGATTAATTGATATAACAGAATGATAATAAACACTTTAGCAGGAATTCTTTTCCTTAAACCTAACCAATGGATTTTAGAATTCATATGGAACACTAAATAGATGAAATATCAAATAATATTTTAAAATAGAAGCAATAAAAAGATACCAATCTGAACAATAAAAAACAAACTAATGAACATTAAAATAACACAAAAAGATATAAAACGTGTATGAATGAACAGAATAATAAAGTCCAGAAATATAGAGAAAACCTCAAAGACTCCACCAAAAAACTACTAGAATAAATGAATTCAGTAAAGTTGCAGGATAGAAAATCAATGTACAGAAATCTGTTGTGTTTCTACATGCCAATAATGAAGAGCAGAAAGAGAAATTAAGAAAAAAATCCCATGTACAATTGCACCAAAAATAATACAATACCTAGGAATAAACCTAACTAAACAGGTGAAAGATCTATTTATTGAAAACTATAAAACACTGATGAAAGAAATTGAAGACAAACCAAAAAATGGAAAGACATTCCATCTCATGATTTGGAAGAACAAAAATTAAAATGTCTACATCAACCAGAGCAATCTACACTTTTAATGCAATCCCCATCAAAATACCAATGGCATTTTTCACAGAACTAGAACAAGCAATCCTAAAATTTGTATGGAAGCACGAAAGACCACAAATAGCCAAAGCAATCTTGAAAAGCAAAGCTGGGGATATCACAATTCTAGACTTCAAGTTATATTACAAAACTGTAGTGATCCAAGACAGTATGGTACTGGCACAAAAATGGACACATGGATCAACGGAACAGAACAGAAAACCAAGAATAAACTGATTATCAAAAGGTCACTTAATTTTTTTTAAGATTTTATTTATTTATTTGACAGAGAGAGAGAGAGAGGGAACACAAGCAGGGGCAGTGGGAGAGGGAGAAGCAGGCTTCCCACTGAGCAGGGAGCCCAATGTGGGGCTTGATCCCAGGACCCCAGGATCATGACCTGAGCCGAAGGCAGACGCTTAACGAATGAGCCACCCAGGCTGCCCTGGTCACTTAATCTTTGACAAAGCAAGAAAAATATGCAATTTGAAAAGGACAGTCTCTTCAACAAATGGTGTTGGGAAAACTGGACAGCAACATTCAAAAGAAAGAAACTGGATCACTTTATTACACCATACACACAAAAAAAATTCAAAATGGATTAAAGACCTAAATGTGAGACCTGAAACCATAATAATAATAGAACAGAACACAGGCAGTAACCTCTTTGACACTGGCCACAACAACTTTTTCTAGGTAACTTCCCTGATGCAAGGGAAACAAAACCAAAAATCAACCCCTGGGACTACATCAAAATAAAAAGCTTAAGGGGCGCCTGGGTGGCTCAGTCGTTAAGTGTCTGCCTTCGGCTCAGGTCATGATCCCAGGGTCCTGGGATCGAGGCCCGCATTGGGCTCCCTGCTCAGTGGAAAGCCTGCTTCTCCCTCTCCCACTCCCCCTGCTTGTGTTCTCTCTCTCGCTGTGTCTCTCTCTGTCAAATAAATAAATAAAATCTTTAAAAAAAAATAAAAAATAAAAAAATAAAAAGCTTCAGCACAGCGAAGAAAACAATCAGCAAAACTAAAAGGCAACCTAAGAAATGGGAGAAGATATTTACAAATGACATATCCAATAAAGGGTTAGTATCCAAAACATATAAAGAACTTATAAAATACAAGACCCAAAGAACAAATAATCCAATTTAAAAATAAGCAGAACACATGAACAGGCATTTCTCCAAAAAAGACATCCAGATGGCCAACAGACAAATGAAAAGATGTTCATCATCACTCATCATGAGGGAAATGCAAATCAAAGATACAATGAGATACCATCTCACACTTGTTAGAATGGCTAAAATCAACAATACAAGAAACATCAGGCGTTGGCAAGAATGTGGAGAAAAAGGAACACTCATGCACTGTTATTGGGAATGCAAATTGGTACAGTCAGTCTGAAAAACAGTATAGAGGTTCCTCAAAAAGTTAAAAATAGAGAGGAGGAACAAGACGGCGGAGGAGTAGGAGACCTAAATTTCGTCTGGTCCCAGGAATTCAGCTAGATACCGATCAAACCATTCTGAACACCTACGAACTCAACAGGAGATCAAAGAAAAGAATAGTGGCAACTCTCTGAACAGAAAAGCAACCACTTACTGGAAGGTCTCTTCTGAGTTGTTTAGTGTATATTTTTCTGGGGTCATTGTTACCCTGTTAGCATTTTGTTCTCTCATTCATCTATTCTCCTCTGGACAAAATGACAAGATGGAAAAAATCACCACAAAAAAAAACAAGAGGTAGTACCGACTGCCAGGGACCTAATCATTAAGGACATTAGTAAGATGTCGGAACTAGAGTTCAGAATGACAATTTTAAAGATACTAGCTGGGCTTGAAAAAAGCATGGAAGATATTAGAGAAACCCCGTTCTGGAGAAATAAAAGAACTAAAACCTAACCAAGTCAAAATCAAAAAGGCCATTAATGAGGTGCAATCAAAAATGGAGGCTCTAACTGCTAGGATAAATGAGGCAGAAGAGAGAATTAGTGATATCGAAGACCAAATGATGGAAAATAAAGAAGCTGAGAAAAAGAGAGATAAACAACTACTGGGTCACAAGGGCAGAATTCGAGAGATAAGTGATACCATGAGACGAAACAATATTAGAATAATTGGGATCCCATAAGAAGAAGAAAGAGAGAGAGGGGCAGAAACTATACTGGAACAAATTATAGCAGAGAACTTCCCTAATTTGGGAAAGGAAACAGGCATCAAAATCCAGGAGGCACAGAGAAGCCCCTCAAAATCAAAAATAGTTCAACACCCTGACATCTAATAGTAAAACTTACAAGTCTCAGAGACAAAGAGAAAATCCTGAAAGCAGCTCGGGACAAGAGGTCTGTAACCTACAATGGTAGAAACATTAGATTGGCAACAGACCTATCCACAGAGACCTGGCAGGCCAGAAAGGACTGGCAGGATATATTCAGAGCACTAAATGAGAAAAATATGCAGCCAAGAATACTATATCCAGCTAGGCTGTCATTGAAAATAGAAGGAGAGATAAAAAGCTTCCAGGACAAACAAAAACTAAAGGAATTTGCAAACACGAAACCAACCCTACAGGAAATATTGAAAGGGGTCCTCTAAACAAAGAGAGAGCCTAAAAGTAACATAGACCGGAAAGGAACACAGACAATATACAGTAACAGTCACCTTACAGGCAATACGATGGCACTAAATTCATGTCTTTCAATAGTTACCCTGAATGTAAATGGGCTAAATGCCCCAATCAAAAGGGACAGGCTATCAGATTGGATTAAAAAACAAGACCCATCGATATGCTGTCTGCAAGAGACTCATTTTACACCCAAAGGCACCCCCAGATTGAAAGTGACGGGGTGGAAAACAATTTACCATGCTAACGGACACCAAAAGAAAGCTGGGGTGGCAATCCTTATATCAGACAAATTAGATTTTAAACCAAAGACTATAATAAGAGATGAGAAAGGACACTATATCCTACTTAAAGGGTCTATCCAACAAGAAGATCTAACAACTGTAAATATCTATGCCCCTAACATGGGAGCAGCCAATTATATAAGCCAATTAATAACAAAAGCAAAGAAACACATCGACAACAATACAATAATAGTAGGGGACTTTAACACCCCCCTCACTGAAATGGACAGATCAGCTAAGCAAAAGATCAACAAGGAAATAAAGACTTTAAATGACACACTGGACCAAATGGACTTCACAGATATATTCAGAACATTCCATCCTAAAGCAACAGAATACACATTCTTCTCTAGTGCCCATGGAACATTCTCCAAAATAGATCACATCCTAAGTCACAAATCAGGTCTCAACCGGTACCAAAAGACTGGGATCATCCCCTGCCTATTTTCAGACCACAATGTGTTGAAACTAGAACTCAATCACAAGAGGAAAGTCGGAAAGAACTCAAATACATGGAGGCTAAAGAGCATCCTACTAAAGAATGAATGGGTCAACCAGGAAATTAAAGAAGAATTAAAAAAATTCATGGAAACCAATGAAAATGAAAACACAACTATTCAAAATCTTTGGGATGCAGCAAAGGCAGTCCTAAGAGGAAAGTATATAGCAATACAAGCCTTTCTCAAGAAACAAGAAAGGTCTCAAATACACAACCTAACCCTACACCTAAAGGAGCTGGAGAAAGAACAGCAAATAAAGCCTAAACCCAGCAGGAGAAGAGAAATAAGAAAAATCAGAGTAGAAATTAATGAAACAGAAACCAAAAGAACAGTAGAACTGATCAACGAAACTAGGAGCTGGTTCTTTCAAAGAATTAACAAGACTGATAAACCCTGGCCAGACTTATCAAAAAGAAAAGAGAAATGACCCAAATAAATAAAATCATGAATGAAAGAGGAGAGATCACAACCAACACCAAAGAAATACAAACAATTCTAAGACCATATTATGAGCAACTCTATGCCAGCAAATTAGATAATCTGGAAAAAATGGATGCATTCCTAGAGATGTATCAACTACCAAAACCGAACCAGGAAGAAATAGAAAACCTGAACAGACCTATAACCACTAAGGAAATTGAAGCAGTCATCAAAAATCTCCCAACAAACAAAAGCCCAGGGCCAGATGGCTTCCCAGGGGAATTCTACCAAACATTTCAAGAAGAATTAACACCTACCCTTCTGAAACTGTCAAAAAATAGACATGGAAGGAAAACTCCCAAACTCGTTTTATGAGGCCACCATTACCTTGATCCCCAAACCAAAGACCCCATCAAAAAGAATTACAGACCAATAACCTTGATGAACATGGATGCAAAAATTCTCACCAAAATACTAGCCAACAGGATCCAACCGTACATTAAAAGGATTATTCACCACGACCAAGTGGGATTTATCCCTGGGCTGCAAGGTTGGTTCAACATCCACAAATCAATCAATGTGATACAATACATTAATAAAAGAAAGAACAAGAACCATATGATCCTCTCAATAGATGCAGAAAAAGCATTTGACAAAGTACAGCATCCTTTCTTGATCAAAACTCTTCAGAGTATAGGGAGAGAGGGCACATACCTCAATATCATAAAAGCCATCTATGAAAAACCCACAGCGAATATCATTCTCAATGGGGAAAAATTGAGAGCTTTCCCCCTAAGGTCAGGAACACGGCAGGGATGTCCACTATCACCACTGCTATTCCACATAGTATTAGAAGTCCTAGCCACAGCAATCAGACAATAAAAAGAAATAAAAGGCATCCAAATAGGCAAAGAAGAAGTCAAACTCTCACTCTTTGCAGATGATATGATACTTTATGTGGAAAACCCAAAAGACTCCACCCCAAAACTGCTAGAACTCATACAGGAATTCAGTAAAGTGGCAGGATATAAAATCAATGCACAGAAATCAGTGGCATTCCTATACACCAACAACAAGACAGAAGAAAGAGAAATTAAGGAATCGATCCCATTTACAACTGCACCCAAAACCATAAGATACCTAGGAATAAATCTAACCAAAGAGGCAAAGAATCTGTACTCAGAAAACTACAAAATACTCATGAAAGAAATTGAGGAAGACACAAAGAAATGGAAAAACGTTCCATGCTCATGGATTGGAAGAACTAATATTGTGAAGATGTCAATGCTACCTAGAGCAATCTACACATTCAATGCAATCCCCATCAAAAGACCATCAACTTTTTTCGAAGAAATGGAACAAATAATCCTAAAATTTGAATGGAAACAGAAAAGACCCTGAATAGCCAGAGGAACGTTGAAAAAGAAAATTAAAGCTGGTGGCATCACAATTCCGGACTTCCAGCTCTATTACAAAGCTGTCATCATCAAGACAGTTTGGTACTGGCACAAAAACAGACACATAGATCAATGGAACAGAATAGAGAGCCCAGAAATGGACCCTCAACTCTATGGTCAACTCATCTTCGACAAAGCAGGAAAGAATGTCCAATGGAAAACAGTCTCTTCAACAAATGGTGTTGGGAAAATTGGACAGCCACATGTAGAAGAATGAAACTGGACCATTTCCTTACACCACACACAAAAATAGACTCAAAATGGTTTCAAAGACCTCAATGTGAGACAGGAGTCCATCAAAATCCTAAAGGAGAACACAGGCAGCAACCTCTTTGACCTCAGCCGCAGCAACTTCTTTCTAGAAACATCGCCAAAGGCAAGGGAAGCTAGGGCAAAAATGAACTACTGGGACTTTATCAAGATAAAAAGCTTTTGCACAGCAAAGGAAACAGTCAACAAAACCAAAAGACAACCGAGAGAATGGGAAAAGATATTTGCAAATGAGATATCAAATAAAGGGCTAGTATCCAAAATGCATAAAGAACTTATCAAACTCAACACCCAAAGAACAAATGATCCAATCAAGAAATGGCAGAAGACATGAAGAGATTTTTTTCCAAAGAAGACATCCAAATGGCCAGCAGACACATGAAAATGTGCTCAACATCACTCGGCATCAGGGAAATCCAAATCAAAACCTCAGTGAGATACCACCTCACACCAGTCAGAACGGCGAAAATTAACAAGTCAGGAAATGACAGATGTTGGCAGGAATGTGGAGAAAGGGGAACCCTCCTACACTGTTGGTGGGAATGCAAGCTGGCGCAGCCACTCTGGAAAACAGTATGGAGGTTCCTCAAAAAGTTGAAAATAGAGCTACCCTACGACCCAGCAATTGCACTACTGGGTATTTACCCCAAAGATACAAATGTAGGGATCCGAAGGGGTACGTGCACCCCGATGTTTATAGCAGCAATGTCCACAATAGCCAAACTACTGAAAGAGTCAAGATGTCCATCGACAGATGAATGGATAAAGAAGATGTGGTATATATATATATAATGGAATATTATGCAGACATCAAAAGGAATGAAATCTTGCCATTTGCAACTACGTCGATGGAACTGGAGGGTATTATGCTGAGCGAAACAAGTCAATCAGAGAAAGACATGTATCATATGATCTCACTCATATGAGGAATTCTTAATCTCAGGAAACAAACTGAGGGTTGCTGGAGTGGTGGGGGGTGGGAGGGATGGGGTGGCTGGGTGATAGTCATTGGGCAGGGTATGTGCTATGGTGAGCGCTGTGAAATGTGTTAAGACTGTTGAATCACAGACCTGCAAATAACACATTGTATGTTTTTTTAAAAAAAAGAATAAGATAGCAGGAAGGGAATAATGAAGGGGGGGAAATCGGAGGGGAGACAAACCATGAGAGACTATGGACTCTGAAAAACAAACTGAGGGTTCTAGAGGGGAGGGAGGTGGGGGGATGGGTTAGCCTGGTGATGGGTATTAAAGAGTGGATGTACTGAATGGAGCACTGGGTGTTATACACAAACAATGAATCATGGAACACTACATCAAAAACTAATAATGTAATGTTTGGTGATTAACATAACATAATAAAATTTAAAAAAATTTAAAAAAAAGATATAAAGACCAACAATGCAAAAAAAAAAGAAAAAAGTTAAAAATAGAACTACTCTATGATGCAGCAACTGCACTACTAAGGTCTTTCCACAAAGGATACAAAAATACTTATTCAAAGGGATACATGCATCGTGATGTTCATAGCACATTTTCAACAATACTCAAATTATGGAAAGAGCCCAAGTGTCCATCGACTGATGACTGGATAAAGAAGATGTGGTATAAGATATAAGATTACATATAAAACATATATAATGGATTATTACTCAGCCAAAAAAAGAATGAAATCTTGCCATTTGCAATGACATGACTAAAGCTAAAGAGTATTATGCTAAGTGAAATAAGTCGGTCAGAGAAAGACAAATACCATATGATTTCACTCATATGTGGAATTTAAGAAACAAAACGAATGGACAAAGGGAAAAAGAGAGAGAGAGAAACAAACCAAGAAACAGACTCTTAATTTTAGAGAACTGATGGTTAGCAAAGGGGAGGGAGTGGGGGATGGGTAAAATAGGTAATGGGGATTAAGGAGAGCACTTGTGATGAGTATGAGTGATGTATACAACTGTCAAATCACTATATTGTACACCTGAAACTAATATAACACTGTATGTGGAGTTGGAAATAAAATGAAATTAAATTTTAAAAAAAGAAAAGTTCAGAAACACATAGCACTATATATTAGAATTCAATGGTGTCTGAAACAGAAATTAAAACAATATGGAAGGAAAGACATTTAATCAACAATATCAGCAAGTGGATTAACAATACAAATTCCTGGTGGATTGTGTTAAACGTATAAAATCGAATCACAGGAAAACTATAGTTCAATATTTACTAAGTCTCAAAGAGGTAGTAGTAGTATATACTGAAAGGCAAAAACCAATACCAAGAAAATCACAAACATGTAAAACCTCTCAAATTACCAATTATAGACTTAAGAGGCATTTATTTCACTATTTTCTGTGTCAGAGCATTAACCTTAGCACAGAAGTCACACATGCCAAATATCATTCAATATCATTCAGATAAATTACATTACTAAAAGATCCTATAGAACAATATTATAAAAGAATTATTACCAGAATTTGTAAATATTAAGAATCAACATGTATCCTCTGGAGCTCAAATAACTAAGCCTGACCCAGACTTAATTCTACTAGAAAAATTAGTCTTTAACAAGAGTATTGGCAATTCTCTGTAACATCAGAATTCTAAAGATTATCAACTAGGAATTATATATTTTAATTTTCATTCTTATTATTTATAAAACTTGTTGCTTTCAGTAATTAGTAAGCTAATCAGGTGTTCAGTTTGCTCAACATGTCTCTAGGAATGGTAAGATGAGTTCAGAAGATAAAGAAATTATACAAAAATATAGGTCAAATATATAAAAATATAATTTTAATATACACTATCTCTCTTATTGTCTTAGGATATAAGACTACATATAAAACATTAGTCTGTATTTTTAATACATCAGTGAGATTAGTTTCAGTTTACTTACTGTGTAGTATCTACATCTGCATCAGGCTTAGTGCTCAACTGTTCCAGACAGTATATAAAAATCTAAGTCAAAAATAAGAAGTTTCAATAACATGAATTCTTAGATACTAATCTAGTTGAACATTAAAAATAATGTAGGGCGCCTGGGTGGCTCAGTTGGTTAAGCGACTGCCTTCGGCTCAGGTCATGATCCTGGAGTCCCTGGATCGAGTCCCGCATCGGGCTCCCTGCTCGGCAGGGAGTCTGCTTCTCCCTCTGACCCTCCCCCCTCTCATGTGCTTGCTCTCTCTCATTCTCTCTCTCTCAAATAAATAAATAAAAAATCTTTAAAAAAAAAAAAAAAAAAAAAAATAATGTAAATATTTTTTCTGTAAATAAACTCCTTTTTTTAAAGAGAGTGTGTGCATGTACACTCACAAGTGGAGGGGGGAGGGGCAGAGGGAGAGAATCTTAAGCAGGCTCCATGCCCAGCACGGGAGCCTGACGCAGGGCTCGATCTCACAACCCTGAGATCATGACCTGAGCTGAAATCAAGAGTCAGATGCTTAACCAAGTGACCCACCCAGGTGCCCCAATAATCCTATGTAAATAAAAAAACAAATATATACTAATATATACAAATATATATACTATAAGTGATATGTATGTATGTATGTGTGTATGTATGTATATCTCCCAGAAGTGACAGAATATATATCCCATATATATACTATATGTATGCATTGGGAATTTATATGCCAATGTATATAACATAAATGATAAAAGATTAAAAGCACCTATATTTTGATCCAACTGTAAATTCCTGAATATATTTTAGGAAAAAGACCTTTTCCTTCCTTTCATCCACTCAATCACATCTCAGCTTTGTTATGTTCTCACAAAACACTAGTCCCAAAGAACTTCATGTTCTAGATACAATGTAAACAACTATCATGTCATTGAATTTGTGCTGTGACAGAAATATATGTAACGTAGGAAGAAAACACAAAAAAAGGGAAGTATAATATAAGGGGGTACTGCTAGAACAAGCTGGAATTAATCTTACCTGGAACTCTGTTACCTTACTAGCCATAAACTATTACGGACTCAGACAAGATGAAAAAAGAATGTTGTACATATAGTATTAATAGGAGGGAGTTTACTATAATTTGCTTTATTTCAGGTTTCAGGGCATCAGTGCTTTTACATATTACCTGCATGATATTGATGCTTAGTTGACAAACCTCCTCCTGTGTTTTAGGTTGTTGAAAGACCTATAAAGAAGAATTTTGATAAGTTTTTGGACTTCGATAAGAAAACAAAACTTTGTGTTTATGAAGCTCGATATAAAAAAATTCACACATGGGAAACTGCTTCTATTGTGGGTAATGTTACTCTAAAAGGACAGGAATAAAGAGCTGCCCTCCAGACAGTGTTCTGGGCCTGAGAATACACTGGCATGGAGCTGCCTGACAACATTCAGGTCAGTCATTCTCTCTGTATACAAATGTCGATGACTCCAATTACTCTACCTACAACACTTACGTTCACATTTTAACTTCCATCAGCCTATCATGGAACCAAGAAATTGACAGCCTATGCAGTTAAACGAAATAAAACAAGCAGCTGAGGGAAAAGCTCTCTTGTGCTGAAATGACTCATTTACAACTGTGATTCCCATAGGTTCCTGGGAAAGTTTGAAATAGAAGTTGAATTTACAGAACAGAAAACTTACACTGGCTTCTCCAGGCTTGCACTCTAGAACTCCTTTAAGTGATTGCAGAGAATGTACAATGCACTGTTCAAACTGACATGGCTGACAGAAAAAAAAATGCATTATCTTAAAATTCAAAAATAAGCATGGGTTATTAAGACATTTAACAGAAGCAAATTATGGCCCCCAACTCTCAATTTTACAGATTTATTGAAAGGAAAACCAGATGCCAACAATTTGAAAGATAATCTCCTAGTCACCAAGATTTACATTTGGCATGTTTTGCACTTGATATTTAAAAATGGGTCAGTCTTGAGATTCTAAAATATATCTACATCAACTAGAATAGAAATCAGATATAACTAAAATTTTTCTTCAAAATTCTACCCTTCGGAGAACCAAATGACCTGATAAAGAACAGATATAGCAAGTTTATATTTTATTATTTTGAGAGAGAGAGAGAGAGAAAGCACGCTCAAGCATGAGAGGGGGGGAGGGGCAGAGGGAGAGAATCTTAAGCAGACTCCACACTCAGCAGGGAGCCCGATGTGAGGCTCCATCTCGATACCATGAGATCATGACCTGAGCCAAAATCAGGAGTCAGACGCTTAACCGACTGAGCCACCCAGGTGCCCAAGAAAATATTATTTTTAAGCAGTTTAAAGATAAGGCCCATAGGAAAATTTTTTAAAAAACAGGTGCCCCACAAGTTCATATTACACACTACTTCCAGGATATATTCTGAGCTCAATCTCCTAGATCTTCTACATGTCTGGTACTGTTCAAAATTTAGTGTTACTAATAATTATTCATAGAAGGTCCATGATCTTTAATTCAAAAGTCATTACAGTTATTTTTTATATACATTAAGTCAGAAAATAAAACTTGAAGATATATCCAACAAATGGCATTCAAGATAAATCTGAATGAATCATAACATCTTAGCTCCTATTGTATTTAAGGTTTCACTTTGTGCCAGGCATACTCTAGGTGACGGGGATATAGGATTCAGACAGACAGAGTTCTCTTTAAGTGTATACTCTAGGGTAGAAGACACAACCATAAAAGTCACAGTCAACAAAACTGTTACTTTTTTACAAAACAAAAACCAAAAAACCAAAAACAAAAAAAATAACTAGAAATAAAATAAGTCAATTGCAAACTAGAAAAAAAAAAAAAAAGAAAAAAAAACTAGAGTAAGTGCCATGAAAAGAACAAATGGGAACTCAGAGAAAAATGATGATGATGGAGGGGAATGTGCTCCAACTAGGACAAAGAAGACCCCCCTCAGACTGTGAAAACATTTAAGCTGACACTTGCAGGGCAAGAGGAGTCAGTCCCTTAAAGGATAAGGGAAGGGGGTGGTGAGCTCAAGGAGGCAGGACGACATGTGCACAGGCCAGGGTGGGCAGAGGCCGAAGGGGTTGGGGAAGCACAAGAACAGCAGTGCATCACAACCACTAAGCGAGAGGTTGGCAGTACAAGATGAGGTTAAGGTTCTGGGTTTCACTCAGGGGCATAAGGCTACGTAAGGCTCATAGTTCAACTAAAAAAGGTCTGTGCAAAAATCTGGAGTCAGAACCTCTCGTTATTACATGCTTCAATTTTTAAAAGAGATTGGGGGGAAAAACTGAAGAGAAGGGATACCTGTATACAAAGAAGATTATTTTTTTTTACAAAAAGGAACCCAGACTTAATGAAAGCTAAAATACTGCTTCAACCTTAATGTCACTCTAATACTGCACTTTGAAGCCACAAGAGGGCACCATAAAAAAAAACTTCTAAGTACCCAAAAAATAAATAAAAATAAAAGCATATAGTATGAAATACCAACTGCACGGAAGTATTTCAAGAGTGAAAATGTTTGTTAGATACCTGACCTTATCCCTCCAACCTACCTGCCTCAAAAGTTAAGAAAATCTAAGATATTAAAATAGTAATAGTGATAATTAAATCCAAAATTCAATTGTGGGCAATTAAATGTTGATGTTCCTATGTAGTTACTTAGATTTCTTGCATTAATATCTGAACTAGATTTTCTTAATTTCTTTTCATATCTATATTAATACAATAAATGGATGGGGAATACCAGAGAACTCTAGGAGTTTCAGTTAAACTGGGAGTAAATGATAGTGTAAACATCTATTTCTTTTTTCTAAAAAGAAACAGTACTATCTCTGCATATTGTCAGTGAACCACCCAATTTAGCTGACTATAGGAGTTATCACAAATCATTCCAGTTCTTATGAAAGAAGAAAGTTCTCCCAGAATTGAAAATTTTAAAAAATTAAAAATTTCAGGGAAAGAATAAAATGTATTCCTATTCCAAAAAATGGGATTGGTACTATGGAAATGTTAAGAAAATATAAATTAGTAGTATGTAATAGAATTTGAGACAATTTAAGTCATTGTTCAAAGTCTTAAGAATTTTACAGATGTCAGGTTAAAATACTCAAAGCTGGATCTTCAACTTTTACTCTACACACTGATTTCACCTTTTTTTCTGAAGTGAGGTCCATGCTGAATAGCTTAAAACATGCTCAGCTTTATCAACACTATTATTTTAGCATATTTCTTTACCAACATCCGGCTAGAAGATACAATGGCTGACACCAGAAGTGTAACTTTCTGTGGGTCATTCATCTACAAAGTTTATTCTAGCTTGAATGTGTGACAAACATGAAATTATTCTATGGTTATAGTTTCTTAATATTATAGTTAAACTTTAAATTGACTACAAACAAGTTTATAGTGACCATTTCAAAATATTTTCAAAGAGGTTTAACTACTATAATCAAACAACCAAACTGAGATATGACAGCTACCACTTAAGCACACACTGGGACCCAGATGTGGCAGCTATCATGTAACACTCACTGGGACCCAGAGGCGGCTGCTATCATAAAAGCACTAACTGAGACCCAAAGAGGTAAAGTGGCTTCTTTAAGAGTGCATGGCTATTGGGTCGCCTGGCTTGCTCAGTCAGAAGAGCATGCAACTCTTGATCTCAGGGTTGCGAGTTCAAGCCCCTGTTAGGTGTAGAGATCAAATAAATAAACTAAAAAAAAAAAAAAAAAAAAGATTGCATGACTATTACGTGACAGAACTAAGGATTAAACCAGATTATGATTCTAAACCCAGTGTAGCACATTTTCCTCTACAACAGCACTGTCGAAAAGAAGTATAATGTGAGCCACAAACATAAGTCACATATATAATTTTAGAGTTTCTAGTAAACACATTAAGAAAATTAAAAGAAAAAAATTAATTTTAATATAATTCATGCAATGCAATATGACAAAATATTATTTCAACATGTAATCAGTATAAAAAGTTGAGATAGTTTACATTCTTTGTGTAGTGAGTCTTTGAAATCTGGTATGTATTTTACACAAGCCATGTCTCAAATGACTGCTGTATTGAACCATGAAGGTCTACTCCACCTCTCCTTTCTCTAAGTATTTAGTACAACAGAATTAGTTATAGGATAGTTTGTATTTAAGCACAAATAATTATGAAAAGTAGAATAAGTCAAATAAACTAAAGCTAATTTTTATTAAAATCCTTTAAAATATAATTATAGATTTATTAAAAATAATAAATTTCCCTAATGTTAATTATGATTTAATTTACAAAAATTTCTAAGCAAGCACTGCTATTCTAAACCATATTGTTATATAAAGTAAGGTACATTTTAGTGTACTTCAGAGGAATAGGAGAAAAGAATTCAACTTGTCAAAAATTCCCAAAGAAAGACTATCAATAAGAAGTATAGCAATTAAAAAAAAAAAAGTTTAGCAATTTGAGGAAATGAAGAAATATCATTACATGAGATCACTGCCTTTCAACAACCTCATTCACCACTATTTTGTAAATTTTGGCAAGTCAAAAACCATTTTCTTCTAGTTTCCTCATCTACTAAGTAGGCAGAAACCTAACTTTAAATTGACTACAAACAAGTTTATTTTCTCCATTTTTCTTATAAGGTAAAACAGAAACGGTTGGGATTAACAATGTGCTCTGCTAAAAAAACTGCATTTTCCGAGCCTCCACAGTACAGGGATGGGCATGTGAATAAATTCTAGCCAATTAGATGTAGGAAGAATGGCCAGCTGTGGCTCTTGAGAAAGTGCTGGACTTTTCCCATGACAGGAATAAGGCCATGGTGCTTGGAACTACAGTGGCCTTCTTGTAATCATGAGGCCATCCTGAGACAGAAGCCACAATAAGGATCACAAAGAAGAAAGTCAGAAGGAGCCCTGCGTACTGACTGAATGACTAAGCTGCCACACAAGTCCTAATTTCTTTAATGTTAGAGAAAAAAGAAATGCCCATCTTGTCTACAGGACCTCGATGTTTTAGCATCTGAATGTCAATTTAACTGATACACCCACCTACAGGATCATTGTGGGAATCCATGAAACAGATGTGACAACATGGTATATCATGAAAACTATTTTCAAAAGTATTTTGAAAATCTAAAAGTCCCACCTGAACAGATGATGACTCTAAAACGAATATGCCATGTTATAATTGCCTGCTTGACCTATGTATATATCTGGAGAGGTTTGCTGTTATTGTTTGTTTTGTTTTGTTTTGGCTTAGGGGCCGACATTAGCATTTCTTTCTATTCTGTTTTTCTAAAAAATTCAAGTTACTGGGTAACTTAGAATGAAGCACAATCTATTTTAAAACGTAATGCAAACAAACAAGTGACACATGATGAAGAAAGAGCACTCTAAAAGAAATCCAGTTTTTATTAATTTTTAAATATTTGTTGTTGTGTTAAGCAAAAATGACTCTGAAAAGGAAAACTTTAAGAAGTTTATTTTTCTATTTTCAGAAATTATTTAGAATTACAATGCAAAGAATATATGCTTATTAATAAAACAAATCATTATTTTTGAATATAATATACACTAATGATTAACCACTGAAAAGAATATAAACTTACAAGAGAAGTCAGTCCTTCATTATCGACAATCCAGTCTTCCTTTTCAGCTAACCTCTTTATTTCTACAGAGAAAATAAGCACACATGTACTTTTTATTATAATTATCGCATTGAACTTTATAGAGATAAAAATCTATAAAGGTTATGGTTTTTCATTGTTTTATTTGGGTTTGTAAAAAAATGAAAAATAGGTAATAAGTATAAAATATAATTCTGGTGGATCAAGGATTTAAATGTGTATTGTTTTCTGGATTGTTTTCATAAAACATTAATGTAAATAAATTTAGCTCAATTTGGAGACTGCTAGGCTAGGCTTAATGACAACTTTAGATAATGGTTTATTACTTATTCAAAGCACTCTTGAAAATATTCAGCATGTACAAAATAAACTACAAAATTTTTTTTCCTAAAATATCTGATTAAAAATTCTGTTTTAATCGTAGACACTTCTGATGATTGGCAAAGGAATGCTATCCATCCAAACCTTTAGCATTTCAGGCTGTGTCAGGTCCCTGGGGGGAGCAGGTGAATTCAGAGGACACTGCTGTTTTTCACCTGGATTCTATTCCCTTTCTGTTGACACAGTATATTTAGTCACCAATTCTATAGAGATGTGACCTTTGTGACCTTTTCTTTTTTAAGATTTTATTTATTTATTTGAGAGAGAGAGAGCACAGGTGAGAGGGAGGAGGAGAGAGAATCTGAAGCAGACTCCATACTGAGCACAGAGCCAATGTTAGACTCGATCCCACAACTGCGAGATCATTACCTGAGCCAAAACCAAGAGTTGGATGCTTAACTGACTGAGCCACCTAGGTGCCCCAAGATGTGACCTTCTTACTTAAAAAGTCCTGGTGACAGATAGTTATGGCTTATGTCATTTATAATGATGTTCTTGATTGTCTTTGAAAATATTTAATATCTAAAAGGCTGCTTTGTAAAGATAACCCTGCTTTTTATGATTGTATGTACAAAATCCTGAAAATTCTAAAAGGTATAAAGAAAACAAGCATCACTTAAAATTTCTACTATACAGAAAACCACTGTTAGCCTTTCTTCTGATTTTACACTGATATTTCTAAATATTTAAAATATACATACAGGGACGCCCGTATGAGTGGCTCAGTCAGTTAAGCGTCTGCCTTCGGCTCAGGTCATGATCCCAGGGTGCTGGGATTGAGTCTCACATCGGGCTCCTTACTCAGCGGGAGCCTGCTTCTCCCTCTGCCTGCTACTCTCTCCCTCTCTCCCTCTCTGACAATAAATAGATAAAATCTTTAAAAAATAAATAAATAAAATAAAATATACATATTTTCAAAATTGGATTCATATTTTATATTTTATACTATACTTTTTCTACTTAACATGTGCCATAAGGATGTTCTTATATCCTGAAATATTTTTAAGTATAACCATTTTAATTTATGCATGGTCTGGCATCTCAGGTAAATAGATTTGGAAAGCTATTCAAAAAAGGAAAAAAAATTCTATTGAGCAGCTATTTGTGATCTTAAATACTCAAATTTCCATAAAAGTAGTTTTCTCATTTTCAAGGACTAGAAGCTAGAAAGAGGTGGCATATTCAGATAATTGTTGTCTAGCAAATGTCATCAATTTTTCTTAACATACCTTCTGCTGTGTGTTGCAATGTGACCATCACACAACGTACTCGGAGATCCAAAATGAGATCCTGGATAGTCTGTAACATGTCATTAGGAATTTCAAGGGCAGTCAACGATTCATAAGTAAGCCTGTGAAAGAGCCACAACAAAACAAAAGTGAGCAGAGTGGGATCTTGAAGCAATTCCTGTCATCAGTTTAGCTAGCCTATGGAGGCTGTAAGTTACAATACTATATTGAAAGCAAGGGGAAAGTAAAACCGTAACAGGAATTATAATACAACAGTAACACTGAATTAAACAATAAAAAAGATGCACATTCAGTATGACATTCTCATCAAACATAAGCACCAGAAAGGTTTAGGAGTTTAGGTGCTATATGATAGAGAGGAAATACTGGAGGCAAGAAGAGTAAAATTCTTTGTTGACTATGTTAAAAAATCATATCCCAAACTGAATGCGTTGTGGGTTTTTTTTTTTTTCAAAAAGACAAAAAAATTTTTACCTGTTTTCAGAAGAATGTGTCCATATTTACCTTATGGTCTGGATGACATGAGCAAGCCACTGTCCTGAGAGCTCAGACTTCACCTCCCAGCCTCCATACTGCCTCACTCCACACTCTGGGATGCTGAGTGGGAGGAGGGCTCCACGGATCAACTTCACAAGACACTGCATTACTTCTTGAATCATTTTCTAGACAATGATGAAAGTAAAACTGCATTAAAACTCATTAATTTGATTAAATCAACTAAAGGAATCAGCCTGAACAGTGATGAATAGTTTGAATGTAGATAGTTTTCTAGTAACTTTGGTTGAGAAAACCTTATCCTGTGAAAAAGTCTACATACTTATCCTTAACTTACCTTAAAATCATTTTGTCTTTGCCTTACATTCTTTGATCTTTCAATTTGGCCTGATTTCTCCGCAGTCTTAAAAATTAAAAAAGCAAAATCAAATATATTAGTTGTCTTCAGATAAAAAGAAATGCCTTAGCAGTTGTATATAAAGAGAGCATAAGATATGGTTGTAACTTGACTGAATGTTTAAGACATAATCTAAGTTTCTGATTTAAAAACAGACTTAATTAGAAAAACTTTCTTATTCCAAAAGGAAGTTATTCATTTTCTTAAAACCTTTAAGTACAATTTCCATTCCATAAATAAGCCTAAGAATTAAGTTGAAATTGCCTTTTTTATAGGTGAATTTCATGTGCCATGTTCATCAATAACTGTATATGGTTAAACCTAAATCATACCCATGATTAGCCTTCTCAATACTATTTCTCATTAGCTAGTATAGAAACAAAAGGAAGAGTAAACTCTGGATTAATGTCCAGGAATCTTAGGCTCTCCATTCCCTTCCCTTAAACATTTATAGATAACCATTGTATTTGGCATTTATTTTTAAAAAATTATAAATCACTATTCTTTCAGGGATTTTATAGTCTAATTTAGGAGAGAATATATTCTAGAATTAAATTTTTATCTGTTTACTGCTAGCCATATTTTCCTTTGATACTTCTTTCTCCTTAAAGTAATATGTGGAAGACTACATTGATTAAAAGAGAAATCTATTCAACTGGATTTCAGTTAACCTTTTACTCCCAAATTTTCTAACAGCTAAATATTACCATATAAAATGCCTAAGAAGGGTAAGCTTAGAAAACTTTCCAAATAAAAAAATAATAACAAAATGGTACGATGAAAAAGAAAATTCTGATAGTTCACTAACATAATACGAAATTATCCTTTAAAGTTAAAATGCTTATGAAATTATTGGATAGAGACGTGTCAAGAGAACTTTCAAGTTAACAACAATTGACTTCAAGCTAATTTTGAAATACAAATAATGTTATATATATTTTTGGTATAAGCTAGAGAAACAGTGTATAGAGTTCATTATGATGATGAGCATTTCTAACATGAATGAGCAAAAGAAGGGTAAGAACAAAAACATCAGACATACCTGATAAAAAGTGGTCAACACACACATATATACATACCTCTTCAGGCTCTAATTTACATTTATTTTATAATTTTATATTGAACTATATTGCTTTTATCATTTTTTTCTTTGTAGAAACGCACTTTTGCTTTTCCAGAATCGAAGTTTAATTGTTGAAAAAACTAAACCTGAAATTCACCTCAGTAATAACTCAGTAAGCAAATTCCTAAATTCATTAGGCAACAACACTCAAAATTCTTTGTACATGAGGATTTCACTTAGAAGCTGATGTTTTTGTCCCTTTATTTTTAAGACAAATGAGAAGTAACTGAAGTGTTTTAAAGCAACAGTGAGAAGTGACTGGAGGGGCTGATATTAGGAGCACAGCCAGTTAGAAGGATACTACACTCACCCAGGTGAGCAATCACAGCGTATTAGGCAAAAGGAGGTGGAGCATGAACTCATGTAGATGGCTTAGCTACAGGCTTCCAAGGCAGAGGTGACTGAGCCTGGTAATTCTACTGGGTGTTTCAGTGAGAAAGGAGAGATGTCAAGAGTGACTCCCATCTGAGTCATGACCACTCAGGTAAGTCTAACTGGCCCTGAATGTCTGTTAGCCTACTTTCTGTTTCTGTCAAAGTGTGATGTTCTGATTCAAAGTAACACTTCAGGCAATATAGTGGCCTACGAGTAGAAAAGCAAATGAATGGCCCCAGGTTTACTGAGGTGATAAATTAATTAGCTATTCTCTAAGTAATGCAGTTTGTCAGGTCTTAGTCTTAGGCACTTTTTTTCTCTATACACTCTAATTTATTCTCAAGGCTTCAAATATCATTTCTATCTAGTGCCTTCCTATTTTGGATTCTGCACTCAATTCCAACATGTGTGTGTAGGGGGAGGAGTTTCCCCTCAAAAACAAGGAATTCTCCAGACACCAGTTGGGTGGTCCAACAATTCAACTCAATTCTAACACAATCTACTTGGAGATAACGTCAGATCCCACAAGCTAAAGGCTCAGTCCTACAAGATTTGCACCCCGCCCCCCAACACACATGTAGATGCCAATCTCAAGACCAGGTTGTCACCTATGCTTCTGACCTATTGGCTACAGATTGGAGGTTCCTATAATTCCCTGCATGGGTTCAAGTAATTTGTTACAACAGCTCACAGAACTAGGAAATGTGTTTACCCACTAGATTACCAGTTTATTATAAAAGGATGAAACTCAGAAATGGCCAGGTGGAAGAGATGCATAGGGCAAAGTATGAGAAAAGGGTGCAGAGCTTCCATGCCCTCTCCAGGCAAGCCACTCTCCCTGTATCTCCACACATTCATCAACCTGGAAGTTCTCTGAACCCTGTCCTTTGGCTTTTTATGGAAGCTTCATTACATAGGCATGATTGATTAAATCACTGGCCACTGGCAACTGATTCAACCTCCAGCTCCATTCCCCTCCCTAGAGGTCTGAGGATTAGACTGTAAATTCCAACCCTCTAATCACATGGTTGGTGATCCAAGCAATTAGCACCCTCATCCTTAGGTGGAGACAAAAGTCACATCATTAACGTAACAAAAGACCTTTCCCACTCCTCACTTGAAGAAATTCCCAGGGTTTTAGGAGCTCTGTGCCCAAAACCAGAAGACCACATATATTTCTTATTATAAATCACAATGTCACACTTCCAAATTTATATCTCCAGCCCTAATTTTTCCTTTGAAGCCCAGATTTGAATTTCGGATTGTCTACTTCATGTCTCTTCTTGAATAACTCACAGTAATCTCAAACTCAATACATTAAAAGTACAAAACTGGTATTTTCCTCCAAGCATGTTCTTCAAAAAGTCTATCTGGCTTTGTAAATGGCACACCTACTCACTTGAGAGTCCATTTGGTAGCTCTATGTTAATTCTTGTCCTCATCCTACTCATCTGATCGATCCATCAGTAAGTCTGGTCAACACTACTTCCAAAATACAAACAAAATCTATCATTTTCTCTCCAACTCCACTAACAAAACCTTAACCCAAACACCATCATTTCCTGCCCAGACGGCTTTAATAGTTTACCTACTCTGACTTTTGTTCCCTGCCAATTCATTCTTGAACAGGTAACCAGAGTGGTCTTTTTTAACACCAAAACTCTGATCAGATTACTCCACCAGTTAGAGTCCATCTGTGGCTTCCCACCATACTTGGAATACACATTCCTTACCATGGTCTGTAATGAAGCCCTGTCAGTTGGTCCCTGCTTCCTCCTCTAGCCTCATCTCCTGCTTCTCCTGATACCCTAAGCCCACTGCTTAGTATACTCTGAATGTTTTGACCTTCTTTCTGTTTTTCAAATATGCCAAGCTCCCTTCCTTGGTTTTGCAATGTGCTGTTGTCTCTTCCTAATACATTCTTCTCCCTGATTCCTTGTGTGGCTGTTTCCTTCTCATGCTTCAAGTTTTGGTTTCAATGTCATCTCCTCAGAGAGATCTTCCCTGACCTCCATCCCATCTTAGAACCCTATTTGTTTCTTTTATAGCTGTTAGCAAAATTTAAGATAAAGTTTTTAAAAATTGATTTTGGTTCTGTCTCTCCAGGAGGGGAGAGGTCATATTTATCTTGGTCACTATTTTATATATTTATATATTTTTAAATTTACATATGTATGTGTTACATGTACACACATGTATGTGTGTGTGTGTATATACATGTATCAGTACCTGTCACATAGTGTGTTCAGGATATTCAATAAATATTTGGTGAATGAAGGATCACCCATGGTTAGAGTTCTTCAGGACCTCCTGGGATATATTTCAGAAAGCATGATGGCCCTGAATACTACTAGGTTAATTTCAAGGTCTTTAAAAAACTTGAAGTCCTGGGTCTCCACATGGCTAACTGACCCTTTGAAGGAGATCTGCCAGGCATAACCCTATGATATATTCCTGAGAAGTCCAACAGACTCACTGCTTCTCCTGGAGATTTAAGATAACAAAAGGGATAAGCAGAGGTTTAAGAATTTCCTGTGAATACTGGGAGTTGGGAGGACTCCTGTAGGTGTAGAATTCAAATGTTGCTGAGGAACCCAGCACCCACTGTGATGTGAAGAGGCACAGAATGACACTGGAATTCTACACTGCAAAATCTAAGTTAAGGACGTTGTGATGGTTAATTCTACATGTTAACTTGAGTGGGCCATAGGGTGCTCAGATATTCATTTAACATTATTCTGGGTATGTCCGTGAGAGTGTTTTTGGATGAGATTAACATTTGAATTGGTAGGCGAAGGGAAGCAGATTGCCCCCATTAAGGAGGGTGGAACCCATCCAATCAGTGGAAGGCCTGAATAGAACGAAAAAAGGCTGACCCTCCTTCCAGTAAGGGGGAACTCCTCCTGCTTAACTGCTTTGAATGAGGACACTGAACTGAAACACTGGTACTTCCTGGGTCTCGAGCCTCTTGGCTTTCAGATTGGAACTACACCATGGGCATTCTTGGGCCTCCAACTTGATGACTGCAGATCTTGGGACTTGTCAACCTCTATAATCATGTAAGCCAAACTCCTTTTGTAAATCTTTTCTCTTTATATACACAGTTGGAAGCAGAATCAACATCCTCTTGTTTCTATTTCTCTGAATCCTGACTAACATAGTGCTGGTTTAGTGTGCTGTGGACAAAGAGATGGAGCTCTGAAATAAAGGCATAATTGTCTCAATAAAGAGTCAAGCCAGGATAAAACTGTAAGTATACCAATTATCAGATGGTGCTTTTCTAATTCTATCTGTCACAGTACCTAATACTGAACTTTGTGTATAGTAGCCTTGTTTAACGGGCTAGTTATTTCATAGCTTTTTGTTCTAAATACTTTTAAATCAAAGAGTGAAGATCAATTTTTTAAAAACATCATATCAAAATCAAAACCAAATTTTGCCCATTAAACAGGTGCTAATGAATGCATGATGACATCTACTAGACAAAATAATTTATAAACTTCAAAGACTGGTCTCCAAATATATAGAAATTGGAGAGGGCAGGAATTAGTTTTAAGGCATACCTCTTGAAATTGTTAATTAAAAAGCAGTTACTTATCAACATATTGAACTATATCAGTTGCCCTATTTTTAAAAGGAAATCTAATTTTGGAATATAAAGTGCATTTTAATTTACATACTATGAGTCATACAACTTTTAAAAATGTTGATTACTAATGTTTAAAAATTATTTGGATGCTTTAACATTTTTTACTCCAAATTATACAATATTTAAAATATATCCAAAGGTGAGATCTCAACCTACTATTAATCATTTCGTTAACTAAAAACCTTAACTCTTTCCTGCACACACAGACCAAAACTACTTTGTGGTAAGACCAACGGCTAGATTTCACTGTTTTGATTCACATATGTTACTTCACATGGGCATGACTGGTTTGAAGAACTATTTTTTAAACTGTTGGAAACTCCATCTAAATCTTTAACGGATGGGCTCTTAATAAAGCAAAATAATTCTATAACAAGAAAAAAACTTACAAGTAAATTTTGTTTAAATATTACAGAGCTCTCTTATATGAGCTTAAATACCAAATATCAAAGCCTTGGAACTCTTCTCAGTTTTAATTTAATTAAGTTTCTGGATTTCACAAGTAGCTTGATATGGTGGGCACACATTCCTAACTCCTCCATTCCCTTCTACTACCCTTCAGTGTCTTTCTAGCTTTTCAATAGAGGATAACTAGTTTAAAAACATGTCCAAATCTATATAGTGAATTACACTCTATTAATAATTATTACTATAAACTCTTAAAAGCTTACAAATACAGATAGGTAGAAATACCATACGCATATCCAACTCAGTGCAACTAATGTTTCACTAAAATATCCCAGATAAAAAACTTAGGAATTTTATGAACTCTAAAAAGACTCAAGATAAGGCAACTACTATCCTTATGTGATAGGCCACCTACAGCAACCAATCTGGAAGGAAGAAACACTTGACTGGAAACAAATAACTAGGTTTAAAATCCATTTCCTAAGGTACTAATCCTTTGATGAGTATATCCGTCTAGACATTATTCAATATGACTATAGTAGTTCAACAGTCCACTATTTCTTTTTTTTTTTTTTAAGATTTTATTTATTTATTTGACAGAGAGAGAGAGAGCACACAACAGGGGGAGCCGTAGAGGGAGAGCGAGAAGTAGGTTTTGCACTGAGCAGGGAGCCCGATGTGGGGCTTGATCTCAGGACCCTGGGATCATGACCTGAGCCAAAGGCAGACGCTTAACCGACTGAGCCACTACCCAGGCGTCCCAACAGTCCGCTATTTCTTAATGCTACTAAACTTTATTCCCTGAACACCTATTATGTGCCAGGCCAATGAAGTTTTAAATACTGGAATAAACATTTATTCCAAATAATAAGAGTAAATTTTCATTTATCTGCTGGACACTGTTATAAGCACTTCACTGACATTAACTTGTTTAATTCCCAAACCTGACCTTGCAACCAGGCATAGAGTAGTAAAGTTATTTGCCTCAGGTTGCAGCTAATAAGTGATATATATTGGACATTTCTATTAAAACACTAAAATTAGTGTTCTGTAAGAGGGCTGTGAACACATTCAGTCAAGGCACTGATATGGAAGCATCTAACCTTTCCAGTCCTCATGAGCCCTCAGGATTAGAGACAGAGCGGATAGGAAGAGGAAGTTATGACACGTTACTGGTTGCGTGGCTGTTCTACACCATGGCAGAGGGCAAGAAACCCAAACCTGTCCTCAGCATAGAGAGCCACACAACTCTCATGCAGCTGAGAGGAAGAAAATGCAAATGGATGGAGACATGTTTGAAAGCAAAATGTTGAGAAAACTTTTTTCAGGACACCAGAAAAACTGAAATTAAAGCATTCACTTCCTCGGATTGGGAGGAACTAAGATGGTAGCATACTAGGGGGACCCTAGGCTTGCCTGGTCCCTCAAACACAACTAGATACCTATCAGATCATTCTGAATACCCAAGAAATCAACCCAAGGACTGACAGAACAAACTTCTCAATTAGAGGGAGAAAAGAGGCCAAATCAAGGAAGATAAGAATTGTGGAGGTGTGATTTGGGGGTAAGGATCACGGGTGCTGCAGAGGGGAAGGAGCCCTACTCACAGAGAAAGGAGAGAGAGAGAGAGTGAGAGAGAGAGAGAAAGAGTGCACCAGGGAAATGCACAAGGCGATTACTTCCCCAAAGCCATTAGCTGGGAAAATGAGAGGGGCTGGAGAGGGGCTTTTTGTGAGTTTCTGCAACCAGTAGGGCTCAGAGACTGGAGTTCAAAGGTCAGTGGGCTTGGCTGAGATAGAGACCCTACTCCCTGAGAGAAGGCAGGCAAGCAGACAAGGGCAGACAGCACAATCTGAGGATCACATAAGGTACATGGGGTAGAGACTGTTCACTCTTCTTGGAGCACATCTGTGAGAGGTGGCATTCACAGAGACACTTCTTGGGGGACAAAAGAGCTGGAGAGTGCCATTTCTTTCCCCCATCTCTCAGCATAGGCACAGAGACACCTGCTGAGGGCAGAAAACCTGGACACTGGCTGTTTAGCCTGCTTTGCTCCAAATCCCACGTCTCTGCACTCTAGCATGACTGCCCTTCTCAGTGAAATCTGCATCTGTCCCAGGGCAGCGAGACCCTTCCCCAGAAGACTAGCTCAGGTCCCGCTACAGCATGACCTTAAAGTTTGGAGTTTTAAAAGTCAGCAGGCTTGGCTGGGATATTACCCAAAGTGCACTGTGCTGCTCCAGGCAGGCAAGCAACTTGGAGACAGACAGAGAGAAAACAGCGATCTGAAAAACACCTGGGATGCACAAGAGGAAATTATTCACTCTTCTGGGAGTGCTTCCCTGAGAGCAGCAAGCATAGAGACCCCTCTCTAGGGACAAAGGAGCTGGCTGGCACCATTTATCTCCCCACCCCTCAGCATAAACCAACTTCAGTCAACAGCACAATGCCAACACTGGCTGCCGAACCTGCTTACACCAAGTCCCATTCCCTTGCATTCTGCTGGTACTGCTTTTCTCAGGCAAATGTGCCTAAGGACCAGGGCAGCGGGCCCCTTCCCAGAAGACCAGCACAACCCCCTGCACACATCACGTCTACTAACCAGAGTTCTGAAAACTTCACTTGTAGTGGAAATAGCATCAGGTCTCATTTAACAAGCAGACCAGAGCACACCTAGTTAAAACTTACCACACTCTGGCCAATGTCCAAACACTTCCAAACGCAGTAGCCGAATGCATGCAGCATACACCAGAGACACTCCCTGAAGCATGCCCTGGACATTGTATGACCTCTTCTTCATAAGGCTCTCAAGATCAGGAAATACAACAAGATTTTCTAATACAGAAAAAGAGACCTACACAAAACACAGACAGAGGAATTCATCCCAAAAGAAAGAACAAAAAAAGGTTACAGGCAGAGATCAAATCAAAAGAGATATAAGTATATGCCTGATGCAGAATTTAAAGCAACAGTCATAAGCATAATCGCTGGGCTTGAGAAAAGCATGGAAGATATCAGGGAGACTCTTACCACAGATATAAAAGAGTTAAAAAAAAAAACAGAAATGAAAACTGCAATAACTGAGATTCAAAACAGACTGGATATAATGACCACAAAGATAGAAGAAGCAGAGGAACGAATAAGTGATATAGCTAATAGTACAATGGAAAATAATGAAGCCAAACAAAAGAGAGAATTATGGATCACAAGAATAGATATAGGGAACTCAGTGAATTAATCAAACATAAAAACATTCATATCATAGGAATCCCAGAAGAAAAGAGAGAAAAGTGGGCAGAAGGTTTATATGAGGAAATAATAGCTGAAAACTTCCCTAATCTAGGGAAGGATACAGACATCCAAATTCAGGAGACAGAACTCTCCATAAAAATCAACAAAAGCAGGCCAACACCAAGATATACTGTAGTTAAATTTGTACAATATAGTTGATAGAGAAAAACTCCTGAAAGCAGCAAGACAAAAGAAGTCCCTAACTTACAAGGGAAGACCCATAAGGGTAGCTGCAGATCTCTCCACAGAAACTTGGCAAGCCAGAAGAGAGTGGCATGATATATTCAATGTGCTGAATGGGAAAAATCTGCAGCCAAGAATACTCTACCCAGAAGGGTTATCATTTAGAAAGAAGGAGAGATAAGGAGTTTCCCAGACAAACAAAAACTAAAGGACTTAATGACCACTAAACCAGCCCTGCAAGAAATATTAAAGGGGACTTGTTGAGTGGGAAGGAAGGACCAAAAGTGACAATGACTAAAAAGGAACAGAGAAAATCTCCAGAAAAGACGACAAAACAGGCAATAAAATGGCACTATATACGTATCTATCAATAATATTTCTGAATATAAATGGACTAAACGCTCCAATCAAAAGACATAGGATGTCAGAATATACAAAAAAAAAAAAAAGTCTCATCTACATGCTGCCTACAAGAGACTTATTTAGACCCAATGACACCTGCAGATTGAAAGTGAGGGGATGGTCAGTGGAATTCTATCAAACTTTAAAAGAATTAATACCTATTCTTCTGAAACTGTTTCAAAAAATAGAAACGGAAGGAAAACTCCCACACTTATTCTATGAGGCCAGCATTACACTGATCCCAAAACCAGACAAAGGAGAATTACAGACCAATATCCCTGATGAATATAGATTCCAAAATTCTCAACAAGATACTAGCTGATAGGAACAAAGAGTAAATTAAAAGGATTATTCACCACGACCAAGTTGGATTTATTCATGAGCTACAATGGTGGTTCAATGTTCGCAAATCAACTAAGGCGATACACCACATTAATAAAAGAAAGGACAAGAACCATATGATCCTCTCAATAGATGCAGAAAAAGCATTTGACAAAATACATCATCCTTTCTTGACAAAAACTCTCTGCAGTGTAGGGATAGAAGGAACACAACTCAATATCATAAAAGACACAAAAAACCCACAGCGAGGAGCGCCTGGGTGGCTCAGTCAGTTAAGTGTCTGCCTTCGGCTTATGTCATAATCCCAGGGTCCTGGGATCAAGCCCCATGTTGGGCTCCTTGTTCAGCGGGGAGCCTGTTTCTCCCTCTCCCCCTTCTGCTCATACTCTCTCTTACTATCTCTTTCTCTCTCTAATAAATAAAAAATAAATAAATCTTAAAAAAAAAAAAAAGAAAAACCCACAGTGAATACCATCCACAACAGGGAAAAACTGAGAGCTATTGCCCTAAGATCAGGAACATGACAGGGATGTCCACTCTCATCACTGTTGTTCACCGTAGTACTGGAAGTCCTAGCCTCAGCTATCAGACAACAAAAAGAAATAAAAGGCACCCAAATCAGCAAAGAAGAAGTCAAACTCTCACTCTTTGCAGACGACATGATACTCTATGTAGAAAACCCCAAAGACTCCACCTGAAAATTGCTATAAATGATACAAAAATTCAGCAAAGTCGCAGGATATAAAATCAATGCACAGAAACCAGTTGCATTATTGTACAGTTGCATATTGTTGTATTACTATACACTAACAATAAAGCAGAAGAAAGAGAAATCAAGGAATTGATCCCATTTACAATTGCACCAAAAACCGTAAGATACCTAGGACTAAACTTAACTAAAGAGGTAAAGGATCTGTTCTCAAAATCTACAGAACACTTATGAAATTGAGGAAGACACAAAGAAATGGAAAAGCATTGCATGCTCAGGGGTTGGTAGAATAAATACTGTTAAAATGTCTATGCTACCCAGAGCAATCTACACATTCAGTGCAATCCCTATCAAAATACCACTGACATTTTTCACAGAGCTGGAACAAACAATCCTAAAATTTGTATGGAACCAGAAAAGACCCCAAGTAGCCAGAGGAATGTTGAAAATGTTGAAAATGAAAACCAAAGCTAGAGGCATCACAATGTCAAGCTGTATTACAAAGCTGTCATTATCAAGACAGTATGTTAATGGCACAAAAACAGACACATAGATCAATGGAACACAACAGAGAACCCAGAAACAGAACCTCAACTCTATGGTCAACTAATCTTTGACAAAGCAGGAAAGAATATCCAAGGGAAAAAAGGACAGTCTCTTCAACAAATGGGATTGGGAAAATTGGACAGCTACATGCAGAAGAATGAAACTGGACCACTTTCTTACACCATACACTAAAATAAACTCAAAATGGATGAAAGACCTAAATGTGAGACAGGAATCCGTCAAAATCCTAGAGGAGAACACAGGCAGCAACATCTTTTATCTCAGCTGCAGGAACTTCTTGCTAGACACAGCTCCAAAGACAAGGGAAACAAAGGCAAAAATGAACTATCGGGACTTCCATCAAGATAAAAAGGGCTAATGGACACCATAATAAGACAATAATACAATAATAGTAGGGGATACAATAATAGTACAATAATAGTAGGGGATGTTAACACCCCACTTACAATACAATAATAGTAGGGGATGTTAACACCCCACTTATATCAATGGATAGATCATCTAAGCAGAAAATCAAAAGGAAGCAATGGCTTTGAAAGACACACTGGACCAGATGGACTTAACAGATATATTCAGAACTTTCCATCCTAAAGCAACAGAATATACATTCTTCTCAAGTGCACTTGGGGCATTCTCCAGAACAGATTACATACTAGGTCACAAATCAGACCTCAACAAGTACAAAAAATGTGAGATCATACCATGCATATTTTCAGACCACACCACCATATAACTTGAAGTCAACCACAAGAAAAAAATTTGGAAAGACCACAAATACATGGTGGTTAAATAACATACTACTAAAGAATGAATGGGTCAACCAGGAAATCAAATTAGAAATTTAAAAAATACATGGAAACCAACAGAAATGAAAACACAAGGGTCCATAACCTCTGGGATGCAGCAAAAGTGGTCCTAAGAGAGAAGTGAATGGCAGTACAGGGCTACCTCAAGAAGCAAGAAAAGCCTAAAATAAACAACTTAACTTTACACCTGAAGGAGCTAGAAAAAGAAAACAAATGAAGCCGAAAGCCAGCAGAAAAAGGGAAATAATAAAGATTATAGCAGAAATAAATGATATAGAGACTAAAAAACAACAGAACAGATTAATGAAACTGGGAGCTGGTTCTTTGAAAAAATTAATAAAATTGATAAACCCCTAGCCAGACCTATCAAAAAGAAAAGAGAAAGGACCCATAAATAAAATCACAAATGAGAGAGGAGAAATAACACCAAGAAATACAAACAATTGTAAGAGAGCATTATGAAAAATTATATGTCAACAAATCGGACAACTTAGAAGAAATTGATAAAATTCCTAGAAACATATAAACTACCAAAACTGAAATAGGAAGAAAGAGAATACTGTTCAAGTAGCAAAGAAATTGAATTAGTAATGAAAAATCTCCCAACAAACAAAAGTCCAGGGCCAGATGGCTTCCCAGTGGAATTCTACCAAACATTTAATACCAATTAATACCTATTCTTCTCAAATTATTCCAGAAAATAGAAATGGAAGAAAAACTTCAAAACTCATTCTAAGAGGCCAGCATTACCCTGATTCCAGAGCCAGATAAATACTCCACTAAAAAAGAGCAGTACAGGACGCCTGGGTGGCTCAGTCAGTTAAATGGCTGCCTTTGGCTCAGGTCATGATCCCAGGGTCCTGGGATCGAGTATTGCATCGGGCTCCTTGCTCGCGGGAACCTGCTCTCCCTCTGCCTGCTGCTCCCCCTGCTTGTGCTCGTGTGCTCTCTCTCTCTCTCTCTGTCAAAGAAATAAAATCTTTAAAAAAAAGAGAGAGAGAGAATTACAGGCCAAAATCCCTGATGAACATGGATGCAAAAATTCTAAACAAAATACTAGCAAACTGAATCCAACAATACATTAAAAGAATCCTTCACCACGATCAAGTGAGATTTATTCCTAGGCTGTAAGTTGGTTCAATATTCACAAATCAATCAATGTGATAAACCACATTAATAAAAAAAAGGATAAGAACCATATGATCCTTTCAATAGATGCAGAAAAAGCATGTGACAAAGTACAATATCCATTCATGATAAAAGCCCTAAAAAAAATAGGTTTAGAAGGAACATACCTCAACATTATAAAGGCCATATATGGAAAACCCACTGCTAATATAATCCTCAATGGGGAAAAACTGAGAGCTTTTCCTCTATGGTCAGGAACAAGACAGGGATATCCACCCTCACTACTGTTACTTAACATAGTACTGGAAGTCCTAGCCTCAGCAATCAGACAATAAAAAGAAATAAAAGGCATCTAAATTGGTAAGGAAGAAGTCAAACATTCGTTATCTGCAGGTGACAGGATACTCTATAGAGAAAACCCAAAAGACTCCACCAAAAACTTGCTAGAACTGATATATTAACTCAGTAAAATTGCAGGATACAAAATAGATACACAGAAGTCTGTTGCATTCCTATACACCAATAATGAAGTAGCAAAAAGAGAAATCAAGGAATCAATCCCATTTATAATTGTACTAAAAACCGTAAGATACTTAGGAATAAACCTACCCAAAGAGGTAAAGGAACTACGCTCTAAAAACTATAAAACACTTAGAAAACAAGCTTCTGCACAGTGAAGGAAACAATCAACAAAACTAAAAGGCAACCTATGGAAATGGAGAAGATATTTGCAAATGACATATCTGATAAAGAGTTACTATCCAAAATATACAAAGCACTTATAAAATTCAACACCCCCCCAAAAAATTAATAATCCATTTAAAAAATGGGCAGAAGACATGAATAGACATTTTTCCAAAGAATACATACAGATGGCTCACAGACACATGAAAAGATGCTCAACATCACTCATCATCAAGGAAATGCAAATCAAAGACACAATGAGATACCATCTCACACCTGTCAGAATGGCTAAAATTGACAACACAGGCAACAAAAGGTATTGATGAGGATGCAGAGAAAGGGAAACCCTCTTGCACTGTTGGTGGGAATGCAAACTGGTGCAACCACTCTGGAAAACAATATGAAGTTTCCTCAAAAAGTTAAAAACAGAACTACCTATGACCCACCAGTTGCACTACTAGGTATTTACCCAATGGATACAAACATACTGATTTGAAGGGGCACCTGCATTGTGATGGTTACAGCAGTATTATCAACAATAGCAAACTATGTCCATCAACTGATGAATGGATAAAGAAGATGTAGTGTATTTATAGACAATGGAATATTACTTAGTCACCAAAAAGAAGGAAATCTTGCCATTTGCAACAACGTGGATGGAGCTAGGGTGTATTATGTAAGCAAAATAAGTCAGTCAAAGACAAATACCATATGATTTCACTCATATGTGGAATTTAAGAAAGAAAACAGATGAATATAGAGGAAGGGAAGAAAAAAAAAAGAGGGAGACGAACTATAAGCGAGTAGAGCGAACAAACTGAGGGTCAACTGGAGGGGAGGTGGGCCGGGGATGGGCTAAATGGGTGATGGGTATTAAGGAAGGCTGCTGTTGTGATGAGCACTGGGTGTTGTATGTAAGTGATGAATCACTACATTCCACTCCTAAAACCTATATTACACTATATATTAGCTAACTAGAATTTAAATAAAAATTTGAAACAAACAAAAAAGAAGATGTGGAATATTAGTCAAAAAAAGCAATTAAATCTTGCCCTTTGCAAGCATGTGGATAGATCTAGGGAGTATTATGCTAAAGTAAAATAAGTCAGTCAGAGAAAGACAAATAGCATATGGCTTCACTCATACGTGGAATTTTTGAAACAAATGAACATGGGTGGGGGGAAGAAAGGTCAATCCAGAAACAGACTCTTAATTATAGAGAACAAATTGATGGTTACTGGAGGCGGGGGCGGGGGTTAAATAGGTGATGGGGATTAAGGAGTTGAGCACCAGGTGTTGTATGTAATGGTGAATCACTAAATTCTAAACCAGAAACCAATATTACACTGTATGTTAAGTAACTGGAATTTAAATAAAAATTTGTAGGAGAAAAAAAATGAATCATTCTCATTCTCAGCAGCAACAATCAACTTTGCATTTATGAAGGCCAGCCAAACTCTACATCTAGTTTGTGGAAGACTGACTTTCTCTGTATAGTTAACTTCTCAATAGCGTTTCTGTATAACCAAGTAATACAAAAAGGACATAAGACATATATTATGTGTTACTATAATATTTTAGTGTTTACTTATAAAGTACAGTAACTGATACACTGCTGAAAAGGAAGAAAAATACAGTGATAACTCATGAATAAGAAATTGATTTTTATGTAGTAACCATTTTTTTCATGCGCTATAGTTTTTCCATTTTTCTTACATTAAATAAATTTTATGGTTTAGAATACTAACCACTCATATGAACAAGGATTTAGGAATCTACTAGGTTTAAAAGAAAAGAGAAAGTGGGCAAATAAGAATTAAATACACAAAGGAAAAATATCAATTCCAGAGGACAATTATATTTCTTTTAAAAGTAGCATGAATAAACATCCATGGATCAAGAGAGACTGGATGGACCCCTGGACACCCAACCACTTTCTGCGAAGCAAGAAAGGTCTTGAACCACAAAGGTGTGCTTTTGTGCAAAAAACCAAAACCAGTTAGCCCTTTTCCATATCCACTTTCTATTTTGGCAAGTGCAGGAAATAGCTTTCACCATCAGGAAGATTTCTACCTCTCCCATCTCCCAGAGCTGTAAAGAGTTCTCCATAGAGACACAAGACCAGAGAGGTCTTCTCCACGTTACAGGTGGGAAGCTCCTTCGCAGCTCAAGGCAAAGGGCATTAGAGTCTATACTCCAGGATCTGGGGGCCTTTCGTGGGGCACTTGAAGTGAGACACTAGAGTGATGAGTCTGAGTTACAAAAATCAGAGTCATTACTTTCTGTTCATAATTTCTATGATTAAAACACCAAATGAATGTGCTACTTGTGAAAATGTAACTGCTTATAACAACTTCTACAGGCTGATCACAGGGGACTAGAAAACGAGATCTTTAAATCCTTTCCAACTAGGAAATTCCATAATTACATGGGTAATTTGGGCTTTGGGTCTCCGAAGTTTTAAAAAAGTCACTTCAAAATCTAAAATTTTTATGACTAGAATACACAATGACTTAGCTACATCTACAGTCAAATTTGTATACATACCTCACTGAAAAGGCTTCCATTAACATATGAAATCCAGAGTTTCCAGAAGTTAGGCAGCTGACTTAAAACAAGCTTGGTCAACTTTTCAACAAATGCCACCCGGTGAGGAGTTTTGTATCTCCATGCTAAGGGGGGGAAAATACTATGAATATACTTTGAATCAAGAATAAAAATCGGTTGAACATATTACTGCTCCCCCACCTAAAAATGTGTCACACTTTGTCCCACTTTGGCTGTAGAGCTTTAATTTGCTGATAGACCAGTATTTCCTTTTCCACATCACATTACTAAAGACTGCCGGCAGGGAGAATACACTTTAAGAATACACAAAGAATAAATACCCCGCTGTTCTCAAAGGGGCGTGGCAGATGGGGGAGTGGCAGACTGGTCAGGAGGACACAGAAGGAGAAGGAGCATATTTTGGGTTTTCAACCTTGTCTTCAGGATGTTCTACTTCTCTTCAAAAGTCATGTCTTCAAACAGCAAAGTAAGGCAAAGACAGGGCAAGGCCAATCAGCCTTAAATTGGAGGCAAATATCAACCAGTTAGAAATGCCACTATATACGCACTTGAAAGTTCAATGATGACTCAAGTTATCATAAAGGAACATATTCAAGTATAATCGTATAATGAATAACTCTTCCCATAACAAAGAAATTTAAGAAAAAATAAAAATATTGAAGCCTCTTGGATTACGTATCATTTAATGCAATTACTGTAAGTGGGAAATAAGGTCTTATAGATTTCTTATGGGAATAAGTTCATAGGAATAAAAACAAATTAGTAATTCAGTGAGCATTAATCACTTCCAATTTCTTCCCTTCTTCTTTATCACATTCTTTCCTGTTTCCTCCTTCCTCCATGCCCTGCTTCCCAGCTTTGCTGTTCTGTTTCACAGCCTCCAGCAGGAGCAGGGCAGAGGTATTCCTACTGTCCAATTCACAGCAATCATCAGGAGAACCTCTGGGGTCAACTTCCAACTTCTACTCAGCAACTTCAAAGAAAGATCAGATAAGGGAACTTGCATTAACTCCTTCACCAACTACCAGCTTCCTTTCAAAATATTCCTAGGCAAAAAGTTCTGTTGCTATTATTACTGTTGTTATTCTAGTGGGGAAGGGTGGATTTTATTTATTTTAAAACAACATATGGTTAGAAAACTTAAAAGGTATATAGAACAAAATCTACTTCCCACCTACATTCCCCATTTGCCTAGTTCCCAGCTGCAGCCATAAGAAACTGCTGTTATCAGTTACTTGTGATTCTTTCTAAGATGTCTTTTATATACACAAGCAAATATAAATACATATTCTCTCCCCACCCAAATGTTCTTTCACACAAATGAAAGCATATTAAACACACCGTTTTGACACTTGGCCCTTTTTTCATTTAATAATGGATCCTGAAGTTTTTCCCTATTCGTACATAAAGTATTTTTTTCCCCACAGTTACACAGTACAACTGACCCTTGAACAATACAGGTTAGGAACAATGACCCCCTGCACAGTCAAAAATCCATGAATAACTTCTGACTCCCCCAAAACTGAACTACTAATAGCTTACTGTTGACCAGGAAACTTACCAATTATATAATGCAGTCGATTAGTACATATTTTATATATGTATTATATATTGTACTCTTACAACAATACCTTTCTAATTTTTTCAGTATTTCTAGGCTACATGGTTCATCTGAGAGTTTTTTCAAATTGTCGCAGATCTCCAAAAAACTTTCCAATATATTTATTGAACAAAATCCATGCATAAGTAGACCTGCACAGTTCAAACCAGTGCAGTTCAAGGGCCAACTGTAGTTCATATTTTGTATGTATCATAATTTTTAAAAAATCCCTTTATAATGGACAAGACTGTTTTCAATGTTTTGTAGTTAAAATTAGTGCTTTAAAATAAATTTAAAAAATAAATAAAATAAAATAAGTGCTTTAATCAATAACTCTGTGCCTACCACATTTAGCACATGTACAAGTATCAGTGTAGAATAAATTCTCAGAAAAAGAACTGCTGGGTCCAAGAGTACACAGAGTTGTGATTTTTAGTAAGTATTATTAAATTGACCTCCATGGAGATTCTTTACATACCCACCAGCAACACACATAAACACACAGAAGCTTCCTTATAATCTCACCAATGAACAAACCAAACACACAAAATTCCAAACAGTAAAAATCTGGGGATTCTGCCAACTGGTATCTCACTGTGGTGTTACATGGTCTTTTAAATTTTTATTGTAAGTGAGGTTGAGTGCCTACCTTCATATACTTAAGAGCATTCAGACTTCCAATCTGTGCACTATAGACCTCTTTACCTATTAGGTATATTAGCCCTTTGTCTATGAGTTGTGGGAGAAAGCTTTAAATTCAGTTGTCACATATGTGAAAGGCATGGTTCTTTATTTAGGGGTACACTGTAAACTGTACTTGTCTATTTGGCCAATATTTATTAAGTGTCCACTGTGTGCTAATCCTATGGCTATACCTTAATATCTGTCTAATATGCTCACCACTAATACTGAATGAACAGGGAAGGTCTCTGCCTTCACAGAGCCTACAATCGAACAATCAATAAAAGGAGTCCTAATGATAATGTGACAAGAGTCTAATGAGATTAGAGGTATTTTTCATCTGGAGACAGAGCTAAAGCAGACAAACCACATACAGGTAAGCACTGTTTTCCAAATGGCATGCAGTACCCTACATAGCATAGGCCACAGCCCAGTGTATGATAGGCCAATGACAAAGTAAGAAATAGGACAAGAAAATCTAAAAACTGAAGCACTGGAAGACCTGCCTCATGTGGTAGCAAGTAGACTCATACATGACCTCTTCCCCTAAATTAGTGTTTCAAAAGTCTGAGCTCCTCCATGCAGCTATATTTACAACTATTTATATAACCCTATTGTGAGAAACTCATCTAATATCCTTATCTTATATATTCTTTGCAAAGCTTTTTTGCTGGGAAATCAAAGTGAAAACACCCTATGATGAACCAAGTCTCTATTGGATCTGATGCTGGACAAGCACTTTGAGTGCCCTGGCTTATTGCATATCCATGTATTGAACATAGATACAGATATTCTATATATAGAGAGCAGTAGGTCTCAAAGATCAGTCTGTCATGGGGAATCGCCTCCACTCCAAAGAAAAATAAGGAACATTGCTTTTTCACCAATGTAAAGGAAAATTTCATTTTAAAAAAACACAAAATAAACAGAAATTAAACTCAGCTTCTCTCTTGTTAAATCCATTAATTAATAAGTATTCTAATTGAAGTGATTTTATGATAGGAAAAACAGTTGGACAAATATAAATAAAAACATTACAAAACAATCCCATAAGGCTTCCAAAAAGATTTCTTCAGCTGAATCTTTTTATGACAGAGTAATTGGTAAAATTACTTTGTCTAAGTTCACTATAGTACAGAGTGGTAATAGTGCAGCTAAATAATAGTACCAAATAATCATACTGAGCTGAGAGTTCTGCAATTCCTTAATGTGCTGGCACTCAATCATCAAGGTTCTTGGAAAACAGACAGGTCCCTGCAGCCTCCTGCCCAGTGACAGGGAATAATTTTTAGTCTCATGTTTTATTTGATCTTTTTATTACTAATGGATTCTTTATACCTATGTATATATGTATGTAATCAGAGTCCTATTTACCCATTCCTTCTACATCTACTTCATCCAAATTCTGATCATTATTTGAAAATGATTTTGGGTTTTATCTTCTTACTGAATTCAACATGTCTTAGTTAAATTCCCATATGCTATTATCAGTTACAGAATAACTTCAAGAGTTATTTCCTAAGACTGATGAAAAGAACTATTTACTATAAGCAATCTTCCTCAATGTTTCAGTTTCAAGTAATAATTTTAAGGAAATTAAACATGTATTTTACTTCTACTTCCAGCCATACTGGAGTAATAAAGATTAGATTCAACCTCCAGTTATAAACAACTAGAAAATTGGGGGCAGGAGGTAGATAATACAAACTATTTCAGACACCGGACAATAGGCAGCATAGGACTGATTCCCAAGGGAAGGGAAATGTATGATGAGCCCACAATTGCCATGGCTCTCTGTCTACAGACAATTTCTAGACAACACAGACAAAAGGAAGCATAACCTAAACAAAGCTCAATGGCCTTTCTGAGCTGGAAAGGAGGTGGAGATGACTAGAAAATGTAGCAAAGAGTTCCAGAAGGAACCTACATAGAAGAAAAGCTCCAAAAATCTGTGTAAGAGTCCTCCTAAGTCTTTGCTGAGAACTAGGTCTGCATATATGGAGTCAAACTTCACAAAGCCAGGCAAAGAACAACCAGGGAATTGTAAGGTAAACAGTTCCGAGAAATAATACAGGGCAGGGAGACCTTCTAGCTCTGAACAGCCAGAGGGAACAGTCCTCATCAATTACCTGGGCCACTCAGTACAGACCCAAAAGATCATGTCTCAGTGGTCGGGCTGAAGTATCCCCAGAATGAAGGCTACTCAAGACCTGCTCTAGCAAACTAGCAAAAGCCTTGAATGGCTCAAACTTACCTGTAAGGAACTGATAAAACAGTCTAGCATTCCTTAAAGGAAGACAACAGAACTCAGATACTCAACACTGAACATTCACATTATAAGCAGGGAAATATGAACAATAACCAGAAACCAAGAGAAAAATTGTCAATAGTAACAAATCCAGAAATTACAGAAATGCCCGAATTAACCAATAAGGACAATGTTCAAATATTTAAAGGAAAACATGAAAATAATGAGGGCAGGAAGGTAAGATATTTGTAAGAACCAAGTGGAATTTCTAGAGATGAAAAATACAGTATCTGGAATTTCCAGGTTAGACACTGCAGATAAAAGATCAGAGAAGTTGAAGGCATAGCAACTGACTCTATAATGAAGCAGAGTGGAAAAACTGGAGGGGAGGAGGAACAGGGAGAGAGCCTCAGTGATCTGTAAGATAATCTATTGGCCTACCATACATGTAATTGAAGTCCCAGAAAAGGAAATAGAACAGAAAAATACCTGAGAAAACTAAGGCCCAAAATTTTCTAAATTTGATGAAAATTTCCAGAATCTCATAAAATAGATCCAAGAAGTTTGGCAAAACGCAGACAGATAAATTTGAACTGTTCAAGATGATATAACTCATTTAAAGTCAAGACTCAATAATAGTTTCTAATTGATTTAAGCCTGTTAGCATGTCAACTGATGGTAGTAAATTACTTAAGGAGTGAGGTGGAGGGTTTTTAGACCTGCCATAATTTCCTACTAATTAAAAGAAGGAAGTATTGTTTAAAAACTCAGGTGGGCTGCACTCCAGAGTCAGATCCTGGAGGCCATATTTGCTTAGAGGGCTACAATACACCACAGTATACAGAAGCAAGTAATTCTGTTCTTTCACTGTTTATATTAGTTTGATGGGCTTGGTAGGAAATGGGAACAGGACAAGAAGGAACACTGAGCCCTCCATTTAGTACAAATGAATCATCTAATTTTAAGGTGTTCTTATGATGGATATTCACTCATATTTATTAATGAAACCTTAGAAAAAGCCCTACTCCAATACTTGTAATAATATAAAATACTTTAAAATAAACTTTAGAGGTATTTAATATAAAGTAAGATATTTCTATTATCCTATTTGGATTTTTTTTTAAAGATTTTATTTATTTATTTGAGAGACAGAGAGAATGAGAGACAGAGAGAGCATGGGGGGGGGGCGGTCAGAAGGAGAAGCAGACTCCCTGCTGAGCAGGGAGCCCAATGCGGGACTCGATCCCTGGACTCCAGGATCATGACCTGAGCCGAAGGCAGTCGCTTAACCAACTGAGCCACCCAGGTGCCCCTCTTTTTTTTTTTTTTTTAAGATTTTATTTTTAAGTGATCTCCACACCCAATATGGGGCTTGAACTCACAAGCCCAAGATCAAGAGTTGAATGCTCTACCAACTGAGCCATCCAGGCATCCCACCCTATTTGGATTTCTTAGATCTGTTATTGAGGTTATAAATAACCAGTGACTAATAGCATTTAATTGGTACCCAAATGCATTATAACCAATAATTTTGTATCTCACACAGGTAAATAAACAGTAGGTAAATATCAACTTCAGAAAGTTAAGAAACGTAACATAGTTATAATGAGATGCTTTATTCTCAGGAAAAATGATTAGCAATTAATATATTATTAACCCTCTTTCCAAAGCAAATTTTAAAATGCATAAAAGAGGTGTTTCTTTGTACTGACTATAGAGATTACTTTTGTTACAAATTTCATCTTAAAGAAATTCTCACAAAATATTTTCTGTGGCATATTTTTAAAAAGCCAATCACAGGAAAAATAAAACTAGACTTTAACTATGTATGTTGAATAAACATTCACCTATGAAGAAGGTTGGTAATATTTAGCAGCAGTAACACAACTAATTAGGAAAATTTCCAAGAGAAAAATGCCTGAAATTGCACAAGTACAAAGTTAAAAGACAAAGTGGGGGACAGTGAGAGATACTTACTGTCATCTCGACCAGATTGAAAGCTGCTGCCCCTCTTCAGTGAGGCCGACTGACTAAGATGACCCAACACCAAGGGACGGGTATCATTATCCAGATCCAACATGGGACTGTGAAGGCCTGGAGTACCTAGAAGAGAGGTGACATTTCCATTTATTCCATATATTCTTACTTAGTTGATTGATTTATTTTTTTTTTGAGTAGTAATTTTTTTTTTTTAATTTTATTATGTTAAGTTAGTCACCATACAATACATCATTAGTTTTTGAGGTGGTGATCCACAATCCATTGTTTTCGTATAACACCCAGAGCTCCATGCAGTACGTGCCCTCCTTAATACCCATCACCCGGCTAACCAACCCCCCCTCCCCCCTCCCCTCTAAAACCCTGTTTGTTTCTCAGAGTCCATAGTCTCTATGGGCTGCTTCTCTGAGTTATTTCTTCCTCAATTGTTCCATTCTTTTAAGTAAAACATTTGCCAAGCAAAATAAAAAATATTTTCTCTTAATAGCTTTTAAAAGCCATTCCCAACATGATAGATTCAGATAGGATTCAATCCATTACTCTGGCTTACTACAGAGATGTAACAAACTGTGAGAGAAACTCATGTATCATTTTAGAATGAGTGTTCAGCAAAACTGGCAGGGGCAAGGGTGGGGGAAGGTCTACAAACCTAAAAATCAGGATGAGAAATCCTTTTTTGAAAAACAACTTCACACTTGGAAGTCAGAGTTCTGACTCTCTTTTAATGCAGTAGATTTGACATTTTGCCTTCTATTGTTCATTAACAATTTTCTCCTATCTCCAAATCAAAATACAATCTTCTCAGGTTTAAGAGTTAAATATTATATCTCTGTCCACAATCACTGGACCTTCTGCAAATAACTCCCTCAATATATACTGAGTGACTGATATTAAATTACTCAGTAAGAACTCTATTCCTTCTTTTATAATTTAATAGAATAATAAAAGCATATAGATTTGTTTTCAGACGCAAAAGATAAAACATATCCGTGCCACTGATAACATTAGTTATTCAATAACACTGAACAAGGATTTATTGAGTACCTCCTATGTGCCAGGAACTATAGGCCCTGAAGATAAGGTGATGAATAATAGATAATGCCCTGCTCCCAAAGTATTTACATTCTGGTAGTAGAGGCAGAAAATAAAGCAATAAATAAATAAATAAAATACAGTAAAAATATGCCATGGAGAACCTGCTTTCAGGAGCTCCTCCTATCATGCCACTTAACATGATCCAGTATGAGCTATCTCCCTGTATTCTGACAAATTCTACTAAGGTAGGGTTTGTAGAAATAGAAATTAAATCGGACAGATTTTTTAGTGGAATAGAATTTTGTTGAAGACATACTATGTGCTAAATGTTTCATTTACATGCATTTCTAAACACTAAGATACGACTTGTGTAATTCCATATTTTAAAACAACAAACAATTTATTTGTTAAAACAACAAAATAAATGATATGGGATACAGAGTAAGAAAATACAAACAATGAAGAAATAATATTTTTATAATTGATTTTTTTTTCTATATTAAAGGCCAAGTGTGTGGAAGCTTTTAATGACTTATGACATTTTCCTTTGCAGTTTATATAGTTGCCACTGCTATTGATTGTAGAATTCAGGAAAATAATATCGAAATATCAACTTTCTGACATACTTTAAAAGGAAATATAAAGGAGCCCATCACAATATTTACATAAAAATTATAATATATATAAAATTTTATATAAAAAGGTGCAAGAAAAGAATGCTTTAATTTAAAATGTTACATGTGGGGCACTTGGAGAGCTCAGCAGGTAGAGCACCTGACTTGATCTCAGGGTCACTGAGTTCAAGCCCCACACTGGGTGTGGCGCCTACCATAAAAAGTTACATGTTACTCTTGAAGGTTTCAGAACTATACATTTTTTTAAAGATTTATTTATTTATTTGAGAGAGAGAGCCGGAGCAAGCATGAGTGGGGGGAGGGGCAAAGGGAGAAAATTTACAAGCAGACTCCCTGCTGAGCATGGAGCCCAAGCAGGGCTTGATTTCACGACCCATGAGATTACGACCTGAGCCAAAACCAAGAGTTGGGACAGTCAACTGATTGAGCCACCCAGCTGCCCCAAAACTACATTTTTATTAAGAAGGAAAGCACTTCCTGGTTTCCTAAAAATACATTATGTACCATTCCTACAAAAAATATAATTATCATTATTCAAGTAGATCCTCAGACAAAGATTTTCCCTATAACTGATGTGTTTACAACTTTAATATAAATGGTTTGATTTTAAGTCATTTATGTAGTTTAAGTAAATCTCGAATTTTGAAACTGTTAAAGGATTGATTATCTTCCCCTTTAATAACAGAAACTGTATTAGGAATATGCTTTTCTTCTTTTAGAAACTATATCATTTTCTATAACATCAGGAAAAGAAAATTTAACATGAACTAATTTCCTAATTGGTAGTGTTGAATTACCATCAAGTATAGCACAGCACCAGGGAGCTAAAACAGCATATACACACCCTCAGGGCTGACCAGCATCTGGAACACATCTGCAAGACGCATTTTTGCGGAGTGACCAGAAGATAGCGCTTCAGCACCACACACATGCATAAGCCCTACAAACTCAACAGTGGGCATTAAACTCAGAAATGAGCTTCTCTCTCTCTAACACGTTGCTCTTTTTTTGTTGTTGTTGTTAAAAAAAAAAAAAGGTCTTAAGATCAGTTATTTTATAGGGAATTAGGAAGATTATCCTTTGAAGAGAGAATTAAAGAAAACATTTTAAATCTCAGTTGTCAGAAACTATTTATTATCAAGAGTCAAAAAAAAACCTTGAGGGCTCATACCCTCCTTTTAATCTTAAATTATATGACGTGGCATTCCTACTCTATAAAATTATTACAAATATGAAGCAGTTTTGATGATAAATAAGCATTACTATGAAAAGAAAACAGAAAAAGATGAGAAAAACTATTTCTTTAACATCAAATCAACAAAAGGCTTTAAAATATCTTACAAGAAATCAGTGTATTTTCTCGATTGTTTTACCTCACAGTATGATAGCAACATCTGTTGATGTGTTTAAGAGACATATATACATTATATAAAACATATGGTTATTAAATGAGAATAATTAGGAAGTTTCATATTATCATGCTCTAACTTATGTGCAACTGAAATCAGTGTTGGTGTGTTTTCCCTAACAACCTAAATTATCTGCCCCTTGATATCCAGCTGAGGATGGTATTCAACTGTATACACACAACTTTAGTTTTTTCATTACAATTTTAGCTTGTCATGGGACATTTTGCAGGTGACAGAGACTAAAGTTTTTGTAAAATTGTGTTTGTCTTTATCTTTCTCAATACTGCATTAGGTTCTGAGAGGTCATTTGTTTTCTTGACAGTAAATTTTCTCTAGAAATGAACAGTTCCTATAATTTTTTCTAGATGAAATTTTTTTAAAGCCTTTTATTAAATAAGATTACGCCTTGATGAAAGGTTATAACTTTTTGGCTTCATTTATGTTAATACTAACAAATTGTTTGCTATATTTGAAATTGGGGCAGGGATTAACCCAAGATTCTCATGGTTTATACAACTGGAAGGGGGTTCTGCAGCTAGCTTAAGCAATCATAATAGGCCAATGCTTCATGACCTGTAAAAATCAGGACTTGACACAATAAAATTTTTGAAGTCTTTTTTGGGTGTAAAATAGTGATTCTATGGTATGAAGTCGGAATCGGAAACTTTAAATCACCACTGAGAACAAAATGGAAAACATGTTTATTTTGCTCACTATTCCTACAATTTAGAACACTGATTAGTGGTGTTATCTAAAAAGTCTGCCTCTACACAGAGAAGCAAATGTGAAAATTAAGCCTTAAATAGAAATTATATAAGGAATATAATAAAGACAACAAAAAAGTAACAGTGAAAACTTCATCAGAATTTCAAAATACTTGTTATTATGGGACCTTACAGCTTGGTTATTTTAATGACGCTAAGCAGGGTAACCAATAAATACACTCAAATGAATAAACGCTTATGAGATCAAAAGTATTTGGCTATAAACAGTCATAGATATCTGGCGAAATCTGGGGAATAATTACAGGGTAAAGATTACTCGGGAGAGAAAATTCCATATAGGGACACATCCCATAGCATGAGAACCATCACTATAGTACTTCTAGTTCTAAAAATGCTATGTGGTGTTTGCAGGAAAAATGATACAAATAAAATCCTAGAACTAAAAGGGTGTAGCGATGTCTTCTAAATTCTACAAACTAGTGTTCGAGTTATGATTTTATCAATATATCATAAGAAAAGATACATAGCTTATCTACAGATGCCTGGAAGAAGTATCTTGGGGGAAAAAAAAAACCTTCAAACACTTAAAATTAAAAAAAAAAAAATAACGACTAAGCTTCTCAATTACTGACAAATAAGAATCCATGTTTTGTTTCTCCAGCTAAAGCTTCTGTAATATGCTACCAGCATTCTCAAAAGGAATTCTTCTAATTATGAGGATGTAGGAGAAACTTAACAGATTGTAAACAAACATAAAATTAGAAAAACCATTTCTGGAACACTCTATAAACAGAACAGAAAATTTGTTTTAATTAAGAGAAAAAGAGAAAATTTACTTTCAAAAGTTGCTGAAGTTACCTTCTACAGAACATTAATAAAGCAATCCTAGTGACTTCACTAAGAGAATAAAAGCTGCAGTGTAGAAATAATCAAAAGTTTAAAATGTATTACCTTTCTAAAAGAAAATAAACCATCAATCTTTCACAATTTGCTCTTAACAAATTGAAACACTTGCTAATTTTTTCCAACTGTGAGGTTTCTACTAAATAAAAAGTCTTCAGCTTTATGTTAACCTATGGATCTCAAAAGCTCAAAACTTAACAGTTTACATTTAAACAATGATTCCTACAAAAACTGATAATGAAGTTTAGACTTTATAGAAAATGCTGATTATACCTAGTACTCGGAAGACTTCCAGGAAACCTTATCATGTATCAGTCAAATCCTTTCAACTCAACCTGTGCAAGTTTTCCCTATTTTAAATGCAAATAGCAGTCAACATTTGTTTAACAGACTCTACAACATAAAGGGCAGAAGAGACCTTTCTTAAGGGAAGCCTGCAGATGTGGAACCAGGTGAATAAGTTTACTATATTTTCTCATCCTTCGTGCCTCTTGCAGCAAGTTTTCTCACAGTCTACCATGGTGTGGAGAACACTGATCTATAGCCCCCGGACTCTCAGAAGGGCGGCCGACTTCCTTACTGCCCTTAAACACCTTTGAACACATTTTCCTGCGCACAGCGGGCCCTTGTCCTGCGCTGCAGCCCGACCACCCACTGTTGCTTGTTGACCAAACACACGGGGCCAGGAGTCTCCACAGACCCACAGGCAGGATGGGATTCCTTTCAAGCACACCACACAGAAGAATTTCAATGCCAAAGCTGGGGGGTGGGGGCGGACGTATCAAGACCAAATTACAAATTCCTCACAAATCAGACCTGTGTCAACAGATAAAAATGTTCTTTTTGATCTTATTCTTCTCTCTCTATTTAAAGTTCCTACAGGGGCATTTCCTCAATTTAAAGAGGGTCACTTAATCTAAATTAAACTAAGGGAGACATATTTAACATACTCCTGTTAACCTCACTTCACTTTTTAGAGTGTCAGAACTGTCCTAAGCAGGTTCCAGGCAGAAATTCTGGTGTATTTTAATATCATTCAAAACAGAGGAGGAAAATATAGGAAATATATTTTAAAGCAAAGTAAAAGAGGAAATATATTTTAAAGCAAAACCATAGGTGTGAACTACGAGGAAGTATTTATTAGCTAACATTGGCTATATAAGCAAGAACCAGATATTTATAATAAGCTGGATAGGTGAATACCAAAATAAAATTATTTATGTTTTTATTAAAGTACTGTATTTTTTTTGTAATTCTATATAGATCTTAGAGAAAACATGCTTAGAATATGTAAGCAATAGAATTATTACAAAATGATAGAATACAAAATTAAAATACTTAAAATGAATATTTTAAAATTACCAGTTAATGCTAGCATTCAATGTGTGCTTGACATGCATTGTCAAAAATTTTTTCTCTCTTAAGGACAAGGGACATGAATTAGACATGAAATGGCTCCCAGCTGTAAGAAGTCTTCTTCCAGATGTACAGTAAGCCAAGACAGTAGAAAAGAACCAGCTGCTAGGATAAAAAAAAAAATTGGGAAAAAAAAAAAGGTCCTTTTGACATAAGCCTTGTTGGCCTGTCTGATTTAACAAAGATAGACCATTCATTCATTGTAAGGTGAACTGAATCTAGTATAAAACATAAGAAACAAGAACTTAATCAACTCTTTCCTATGATGTTTAACAGCTGTTATTTTACTATACAGATCTACAAATGAATGCTATGTTATTCATAAGTCCTAGGTCACTGACTTTAAAACAGTACTTAAATTACTAGTATTAATTACTAGTCATAATTTTAATTTGGTAGCTAAAATTGTCTTTTCAAATTAGATTAAAAAACAAATCTACAATCATATAAAAGCCTGCTGATCTGCATTCGGTAATTAACACTTCTTATATAAACCTATACTATTTACAAACAACAGTGATGATTTCTAATGGTACGCATTGTAAATCTAATTCACGGCATTCTGAACATGACCTGAGTTTTTTCTCTTTCTGAAAAAAGGACAAAGGGGAAAGGAAAATCAGACCACCACTTTGCTGAAGAGATATTTTTTTATAGCTGTCATAAACTGATACTTCTATTTCTCTCTCTTGAATCTGCTTTCTTCTATACATCCCTTACAGCTTATAAATCTCAAAGCAAGTGAATAAAATCCCATTAGAAGCATTTTATCGTCCAAAGCCAATTAAAAAAGTACTCTAGTCACAACAAAAAAACAAGGGTGCAGATAAAGCTGGGGTTGTGTAATCTACATCGGAAGGGCCTTAGGAAGAGCAGGTGGAAATCAAAGTAATTATCTCCTCTCTGTAGTCGCTGCAGTTGTGCCTTTCCTTTTTTTCTTTTTAAATAAACTTCTATTATTCTGGATTCATACTGTTATGATCAATATTCAGGAGAGAAACCATGTTTTAAATCTCCGGAAAATAAATTTCATAAAAGAACCATCTTCAACCTCATTTTAACAACTTTAAACATTATAATTTTATTAAAATATTTAATATAGGTATAACAACACATTTTTACTGTCTTTTTAACCACGGAAATATTTTTGTAGTTCCATAAAAAATTTGATGAACCTGCTGCCGATTTCCTACAGAGGCTATACTTTAATCTAGAGTCCAGGAAGTTTACTTAATCCTACATTATGAAAATACCACAATTATATTTATTAACTACACTAATTAATAGCATATACACACACACACAAATGTTATGTACACAAAGATCACAGCTGTAGTTTTTAAATATCAAGAAAAAATAGTTTAGTTATACTGTGTAAATTCAGAAAATTGAATATAACTTATAAAATATATCTTATGCATGTATTTTACAAGCTTGAGTTGAAAATATAGCCTTTTATATCTTAAGATCATCAGATAAATATTTTTATTTCAGCATGTAATTAATAATCTGCTCAGTGTCTGAAAAAATTGAAAGAGCAGATATTTAGCACAGTGCCTCTGTTCTTAATATTTTTTCTTCCATAATAGGTCCATACTGCGATGATTCAGAATAAACCTCTCCGGTGTAACATATCTCTAAGTTTTCCAGAGAGAACCTGAGCCACATATAAATGTATTTTCTTCTGTTGTGTGACTCTTCTAAAGAATCTGTTGCTTACTTAAGCTATTGCTCCTATTCTAAATGTCTCCTATTGTGCCCCTATTGTAATATGTCCATTAGGGAAGTCCTGATTAAGTACATATCTGAAAGAAGGGAATAATTACTCTACGAGCAGGCTGCTGTTTTCCCTTGAGTTATTAGATACAGCCAGTATGTATTTTAAGAGTTAAACTCATTTTCAGAACAACAACAAAAAACACCTTTGAAGGCTACCTTTAAAAATCCTGTTTGAGAATATCAGTAGGGGGCTAACCAAAGGCTTTTCCTGACAGGAAACCTGAAAACAGTCTAATTTTAGACCAGTTTCATAGGAATTTTAAGAGACGAATGACACTTCTTGTAAGGTGGTGAAAGTTTTCTGTGTGTAACAACTCAGGACACAGGGCTGCTGTGAATATAGGGAAGAGCAGCAAAATGGTTAACAAGTCGGGGGTGGGGGGGAAACAAAAACAAAGCCTTCCTTTAGTATTTAAGCTAGGATGCGTTTTTTGAATGTTAATCTTTATTCCTGTTTTTTTCTCCCATCTTTGTCTCCCCTTAGAAAAACCAAAAGATCACATTTGGGCTATAGAGGTAGGTCACGGAAGAGTAGGGAGGAATACTTAGGGATAAACGTCAAAGCATGTTTAAGGTACAATGGTAATCTCTTGTTCTGTGCCCTAGTGTTTATAATCTGGAAGGCACCATTCTACTAGGTCCAGTATCTGTTATTACTATAAAAATGGGAATCCAGAGGAAGATCTAATGCAATGTTCATAAGAATATTAACCTTATGACCTAGATCTGCTAACAAATGCTTTATATACAAAAGAATCTTTCTTGGAAAAAAGGTGGCTTTTTAAATGTAGGATTGCTGTCTCTGAAAATCTATCACCATCTTTGCTTATGAAATTTTCTCTGAAGACCACAAGACTAAATACAATTAACATTTTTTCCCTCAAACAACTGTGTAAAGGCTTTAAGACTTTAAAAAAACATTTATATGTTAATTAGATTTCTTAAATTCCATGCATAAAGACCAACCAACTTTACTTAAAAAGACATCAAGAAACCTTTTCCTGTCTGAAATATTTACAGTCTATCTATTTAAAACTGTATTTTATTTCACAGGACTGTCTCAGTTCTTAACCATTGTTCTGCTGCCTGGGGGTTACTTAAACAATTACAACCAGTGTTAAAAGTCCAAGTGCAGATAATCTAATAGAGGAATTTAACAATTCATTCTTTAGGTTTAGAATGCAACAAGGTTTCATTTTGAAAATAAGATCCTGGGGACATCTGGGTGGCTCAGTTGGTTAAGCGGCTGCCTTTGGTTCAGGTCAGGATCCCAGGAAACTGGGATTGAGTCCAGCATCCGGCTCCATGCTCAGCAGGGAGCCCGCTTCTCCCTCTCCCTCTGCTGCTCCCCCTGCTTATGCTCTCTCTCTCTTTCTCTCTGACAAATAAATAAATATTTAAAAAAAAAAACAAAACTTAAAAAAAAAAAGAAAATAGGATCCTGAGACTACCTGAATAAAAACAATGACACTTCATAATGAAGGGCCAGATGAAATATAGGCACTGTCTTCATCATGTTCATCATATTCAGAAATCCTGTTTTATGAAATATTCGCTCCTACAATAGAACACAGAAAACCTGCTATCTTACCTCACTGGTCCAGAAGGAGTACAGTCTGGTGGAATGGGGAGAAATCTGAACCACTTACTACTTCTTTTTTTTTTTTTTTAAGATTTTTATTTATTTTTTGACAGAGAGAGAGAGACAGCGAGAGAGGGATGCGGGGGGAGCGGGACAGGGAGAAGCAGGCCTCCCTGCTGAGCAAGGAGCCCGATGTGGGGCTCGATCCCAGGACCCTGGGATCACGACCCGAGCCGAAGGCAGACGCTAAACGGCTGAGCCATCCAGGCGCCCCTGCCACTCACTACTTCTGCCCCTATTTAGGTCAAGAGGAAGCTGGTTATCACTCTCTGAGGTACCTTCTTCACATGCACAATAGATCTAAAGTCATCAATTGAACTAGACAATATCCCAGGTTTTTTTCCATTTCTAAAATGACATAACTATAAGAAGATATCCAATAAAAAATCCAAATAATATTTAGGAGCCCTACCCCATATTACTTTACACTTATAGTATATATAGACACTCAAATATCAACTAAGAGTCCATCATGAACAACTGGCTTATACTCAGCAAACTTCTAATTAAGACAATTACAATACATAAATACATACACATACACATACCTATACTATATATGATTATGTTACCTGTGTAAATGTAGCAAGTATATATTAAAGAGCTAACATGTGTCCGATAACCTATATACATGCATTAAAGAAAATAACCAGAAGAGTAACTAAGTGTGAACTGGCCACATTGGGCCATATTTTACTAGTGTATAATTCTTCCATTCTAGGAAACACATGTTCAGTTCAGTCTATATTCGTGCCACATTTCATGTCATTTGCCTTTGCACTGAGTATAAGTTAAAAAGCCATGGTTATCAATGTACTTAGAAAGATTCTTGGATATGATAAACAGTCCCTGAATTTTGAAAACTAACTATTTGATATTAAGAAATTATTAATAACTTTTAGGTAATGATGATGGTATTTTGGTTACAGTCTTTAAAAAGCATGTTTATCTCTGAAAATTACATACTGAAATAATTATGAATGAAATAATGTGACCTGCTTCAAAAGTAATTCAGGGTGAGGGAAGGTAAGAAGCAGGTAAGGGTACAGATAAAATAAGATGAGCTATGAACTGATAACTGTTGAAACTAGGTTAGGCACATGGGAGGTTATCTTATCATATTTATTTGGAATTCTCCAAAATAAAATCATAAAAACGCATTCTGATATGAGCTCAAAGAACACACCAATTTTCCAATTAAAAGGCTCTCTATGTTAGGATTATCTATGCTGTTTATGATAGTATTTGCTGACAATAAAAGAGAGCATGTTCTTCTGAATGTTGGAAGAAAAATTAAAATATAACCTATGAATATGTAACTAATATATTCAGGAAATTTACATTATACTGTTTATGAAATCTGTGGAGTAAATTCAAAGAGCTGTAAACTGTTTTTACTTATGAAACTTATGAAAATAACTTTAAGTTCATCACTAACAAATGTACATTCTTTTCATTATTTCATAAGTGATGAGCAAGTTCTTCAACAAGCGTTGTCAGTGAATTAAAAAGATAGGGCTGCAGTTACACATAAGCTTTCATCATTTTTTTTCCAGACATACTCATTTTAAACAGTTCTGGATGGATACATATAGCAATACATAACATCAAGATGGCAGGGAAGGAATCCATCAGGTATCCATTTATCTTCAAGAAAGATTCAGACCTTTGGCAATGGAGTATTGGTTATATTTCAGGTATCGATGTGATACTAAGATATATGAAATTTCTTTTTTTTTTTTAAGATTTTATTTATTTATTTGAGAGAGAGAGAGAGACAGCGAGAGAGTGAACACAAGCAGGGGGAGTGGGAAAGGGAGAAGCAGGCTTCCCGCTGAGCAGGGAGCCCGATGTGGGACTTGATCCCAGGACCCTGAGATCATGACCTGAGCCGAAGGCAGTCGCTAAAACCAACTGAGCCACCCAGGTGCCCTTAGGATATATGAAATTTCATGGTACTTTTCCAATTTCAAGTAGTCTATATGTTGTTTTCATAAATTACACATATCCTCAAAATTCAAATATTTCCATAACCAAATTACATAGTCAGATGGTCTCTTCTTAGCATAAGGAGGAAGATCCTTTGTTAGACGACGTATACTCTTTGTATCTGGAGAATATCATTACTGTACTTATTAACCTACTTAGTGAAGTGGGGAATAGGGTGACATTTACTGAGCACACCGTCTAGGAATCTGGGCTACTCCATGCCTCTTTATCTGGATAACTGATATTTATCATGTAGGTTCAATGGAAATATCATCTCCTCTAGAAAACTTCCTTGGACCTCCCCCTAAATAGACTGGAGTAGAATTCTATATGCTCTACTTCATGATACTTTTCATAATTATACCTAGGTGACTCTTAAAAATAATGTTTCTCCCACTAGACTACAAGCTCCAAGAGGTCAAAGACCACGTCTGTCCTCACCACTGTACTTGCAGTTCCTAGCACGGCATGTAGTACATGGATTATGAACCCAGAGACTGCTCCTAAATCACCTGAGAGCTTTAACAAATACTGATGCCTGGACTTAGAGATTCTAAAATAATCGGAAGGAATCCAGTGGAGGCCAGGAATTGACAGTCTTTAAAAACACCCAGGGGATTCTGATGGTGGTTAAGATTGGAAGTCCTGGCTAATAATATACACTCAATAAACAAATATGTAAGGCCCTCTAAATATCCCTAAAGACTACAGACTCTGTAGGTCATTTGAGGTCACTTTCACCTGCTAAAACTATAAAGTAATTAATGACATTAATAGGAATTTTGATGTGGCATTAATAAAGAGATATTTGGATTTTCCTAAATATCAAGAATGGGAAAGAACAAAATCACAGCTGGAAAGTACTCAAAACCAGGCCAAGTAATTCACGACGAAACTATGTGATAAATAAATAATTGTAACCTCTCCATTGTACTTCCTTCTGTTCCAGGACTGTTCTTATGTTACCTCACTTATTCCTCCTGGCAACTTTGTCTTGTAAGCATCCCTATGCCTTATTTTATATACTCTATTTGGCATCTCATTGCACTGAAACTGCAGTTAACAAGGTCACCAACAATAGCCTCAGTGCTAAATCTAAAGAACATCTCTTTATCTTATTCTTCATCTTAAAACGCTTGCTGATCACTCTTCTCCTCTGTGGTCTTGTGACATTATACCCCCTGTTTTCCTCCTAGCCCAGGAGACCAATCCTTCTTTGTCTCTTTTGTAGGCTTCCCTTCTACTAGCCCTGTAAATATCGCTCCCCAGGATTCTGTCCTAAATTTTCTCCTTTTTTCATCTTCTTGGGTGAATGAATCAACTTCTACATACAGATCTACCATCTGACCATCTACATACAGATCACATCCAAATCTCTTGCTCTTTAAATCCAAACTACCTATTGGGTATCTTCCCTTGCATGTCAGACAATGCCAAATCAGTCTGTCCAAACAAAAGGAAAAAAAATGTTTTTCTCCTCTATGCTCCCGAACTCAATGGTGCCATCATCCTAACTAGTTGCTGAGGTCAGGTATCTGGGAATCACCCTTGACCCCTTCTTCCTCCTTCAATCACCAAGTCCTGTCAACTCCAATTTCCGAACAGCTCTTGAATCCGTCTCTTTCTCCACATCCACCATGTCCATGGGAGATGAGATGCCTGAATCACCATAGCAGCCTCCTAACCAGCTTTACTGTTCCAGTCCTGCTCCCACTCATCCATTCACTACATGGATTAAAAAATAAGTCTCAATGGGTCTTTCCCCCGCTTCAGACCCTTAATGGTCAGCCCAATGTCCTCTGGATCAAGTCCAAAGCCCTTGAAGGGACTAACAAAGTCCATGCAAGACCTGGCACCACCTAACTCTAGCCTCCACTCTCGCCACTTTGTGTACTGAACTCCAGCCACAGAGAATTCAGTAGCCATCTCTTGCTTGAAGCCCTGTGCACATTCTATTTTCTCTTCCTGGAATGGTCTTTATCTCTTTCCTTTTCCCCTCCTCTATTTCAACCAATACAGATAGCCTTCAGATCTTGGAATGTCACTTCTGTGACCTCAAAACTCTGAATCAGATGCTGTTCCTAAGTGCTACCACAGCAGGAGGAACTTCCCAGGCTTAGAAAGTAACACTGTATTCTACTAGTCCATTCTACTTTTCTTGTCCATCTCCTCCCCACCCCTACCCCCCGCTATTTTATGTCTCGTGTGAGCCAGGCCCATCTGCCACACTGACCACTGAATCCTTAGCACCCAATAGTGGCCAGCACAGAGCAGGCACTGAATACATTCAGTATCTGTGGGATGGTAGAATTTTACAAATAAATGTTGATAAACCTGCATGTGAATGCAGCTGTGACTTCTTCCTTTAAACTTACTTTACAGCCTTTGCAAAGGTTGTTTCTTTTTTCAGACTAAAATTGTCCCAGCAGGCTACTTCTCATTCTTCTAGCTCTTAGAGAACATGGAGCCTTCTCTGAGACACGTTCCCAAATGGACCATCTAAAGCATTCTCCTCAGTTCTCCTCCCTCAAAATATTGTGATTTTTCTTTATATCACTTATCAACAACTTTGTATGTAGTTAGGTAAGTGTTTAACACCATAAGGGCAGGGACCATGTCTGTTTTATTCACCACTGTCCATCTGTACCTGGCACAATACCTGGCACATGGTGGGGCTCAACATATATTTGATGAATAGTGAGTGGACTACTACCATGGATTAAAGACTAATATTTCTACAACATCATGTTACTTCCCATAAAAATTTAACTATTCCTTAAATCAAACCTTCGTCAATACTGGCTGTCAACCATAAAAATACAGGTATCAAGAGAGTTTTCTCCCTTACCTGTTATTCACTCAGGTATAATGCTGACCAGCGGCAAAAACAAAAACAAAATAAATAAAAAACAAGTACAGATACAAGAAAATTAATTAATCATCCCCTTAATTATTAAGCATTTCCAAAGTGTATTAAATCGACAATAAAAAATAGCATAATGACTAGAAGAGAAGCAGCCTTGCCTTTCAAATCTTGTACATATCCCTCTTTGCAGCTGTGCATGAGCTGAAGGATCCACCTGTGTTGGGCGCCAATACACTGCCAAGCAGGATCACCCAGCGCGTGAAGGTCAGACAGGTACCTGAAAAAGCAAGGCCAAGAATGACAAAGTAGGCTTCTGTAGAGCCATGAGTAAGGACAAAAGGAAAGCTAGCATACTTTTAAGTCATTACCTTTTTTTTTAAGAAAACCTAAAATTTTATCAATTAGTAAAGCACTTGTCAACATCAGTCTTCAATACTTAATTCTAAATGAAATATATTCAAATTTCTTTTTACGTGATTAATAATAAAACTATATTTTTAAAAAACAAGAACTTTATAAAAAGACAACCAAGAAGACAAAGACAACTTGCAATGATCCTAAATACTTAGTGTGGATTTATCTTTGTATCTACATTTAGTTCACAGAGTATTTCCATACTTAGTTCTCAGTCATTACAGAAAACACAAGTGGAAGCCAGCAGAGGACACCTAGTGAATATTTTTTTGATTTCAATTGTTTTTTAATTCCTTTCTGGTCTGAAAAATGGCCACTAGATGGCAGTGTGACATTATTTTTCTATGCAACCTAATCAGGCTATTTTATTACATAAAGAGATCTGGTGACAATAAGCACCTCTAACATCTGAACTCTATTTTCATGACTAAGAAAACATTTCTCTAGAAAATATAGTATAGACAGGCATTTTTCTTAGTTTTTTAAATAGTTGTTGAAATATTCAAAGTCTTCTTTGTATATAAAATATTCAAACCCGGATTGAAAATTGAAATATATTTCAGTTGAAAAATTTTTGACAAATATGATTCAAGATTTGGCCCTCAGCCATCACAAAATATATAAACATACAGTAGTCCCCCCTTATCCACAGGGAATATGATCCAAGATCTTCAGTGGATGCCTGAAACCACAGATAGTACTGTACCCTACATATACTGTTTTTTCCTATACATACATACCTATGATAAAGTTTAATTTTTAATTTGGCACATAAGAGATTAACAACAATAACTAACAAAAACAGAACAATTATAACATAATACATGGTAGTAAAAGTTATGTGATGTGAATGTGGTCTTCCCTCTCAAAATATCTTACTGTACTGTACTCACCCTTCTTGTGAGGATGTGAGATGATAAAATACCTAGTGACGAGAAGTGAGGGGAATGATGGAGGCACTGATATGTAGCACTAAGCTACTACTGACCTTCTGACTGTACTTCAGAAGGGGGATCATCTGCTTCTGGACCGCAGTTCACCACAGGTAACTGAAACCACGCAAATGAACCCACAGATAAGGAGGGACTACTGCAGTAAGTTAAATCCAATTAAATCAACTCCAAAAGTTGAATTTATTGTCTTGACATTATTTTTAAACCATAAGCTATCTGTTGTCTTGGGGTTAAAGATTTTTGTTCAATGATAAATTTTAATTAATGGCCACAAGCTGTGACCTCTAGCCAAATTCTAATCACTGAGGGATACACCAGATGCTTCTCTCCCACGTTCCTCCAGTACTAGGTATTTCCTTACTCACAGACATCTCAAGTAGCAGCTAATTAGAGGAGAAACATTTTGTAGTGAGTTAGCAATAAATAAACTGTTGAGACATCTGACATCACATTTAGGAACTATCCACCCTGACCTTTACAATCTAATGCAGACAGCCTGGGCTCTAAGCAGAGCTGGGCATTTGATCATCCTGCAAAAGGGCCCCTTAAACAGTGGGGGTTCACACTGTACAAAGATGCCTCAAAGTCGGCCCAAGAGCTGGACCTTTTACGCCTCCCTGTCTATTTATAGGCTGCAAATAGGCTGTATCTGTGTTGAGAAAGGGACAAATCCATTAACAGCACCCCAAGAATAAAACTACAGTCTAACAAAATACATTTAGCCTGGCATAAATATTGCAACCCAATATGATTCCTCCTCTCACACAAGGCTTTTTTCATCTGGAATATAAATATGACAAATAGTACATTGTGTCACTTGTTTTCAAAAACATGTGATTTTATTCTTTCTTGTTGGGGATAATTTGTCTTAGCATTCTCCTTAGAGAGGTTTATATTGCCTCCAAATACTTCTACAATACTTTCTCCTAACACTTTCACTCATATAACATCCTCAGATTTAGTGTTAGTAGTAAAGTATAGGAATACTCTTAGGAAAGCTGCTTCCTTTTAATTTTTGAACTACTGAATAGGAATACAAATGGTCCATTACAAGAACTCAATACAGCAAGAGAAATCAATAAACTCTTTTAATGACTTTTAAAATCATACATTTCTTTAGTATGGTGACTAGGTCCTTGTAAAATTTAACAATAATCCCTTATATCATCTTATTAATGGGTATTACATTAAAAGAGTTTTATAAAGAACGATAGATGTGTTCTCTTGGAAATTCTACAGTGTTGCAGTTCAAAAGTACAACCTGTGGGTAGGCTTTTCCTTGGTTAAATGACTTAATCCAATAAATTTCTTTTCTTTTAGTATGTAGTTTAACAAAGTACAATTGACCCTTGAACAACATGGGTCTGAACTGTGCCAGTCCACTTATATGTAGATTTTTTATAGTACTGTACTGTAAATATATTTTCTCTTCTTTATGATTCTCTTAATAACATTTTCTTTTCTCTGGCTTATTTTATTGTAAGAATAGAGTATATAACACATACAACATACAAAATGTGTTAATCGGCTATTTACATTATTGGTAAGCCTTCCAGTCAGCATTAGGCTATTAGTAGTTAAGTTTCAGGGGAATCGAGTTATATGTGGATTTGTGACTGGGCAGATGGTTGGTGCCCCAACCCCCACACTGTTCAACAGTCAACTGTAGTTTCATTTCAAAGATTTTTGTTTAAAATATGGTACATGTTACTATTTCTTCTAAAACTATGTATCAAAGAAATTTGACAGCTTTTTTAGAGGGGAAATGTAAGAAATGCTCATTATGGCTATGATGAGCACATGCTCAATATTTTAAAATTTAAGCATTATACACTCTTAAGCCATATTCTGATATGATTTTTAACAATTACTAGGGATAGGATCACACTCATATGGAAAGAAGCATATAACATAACTTCACCTCTCACTAAAGCTACAATAAGGAGAATGAAAATAATCAAAAGTTTGAGATTAGACAAGACAGTAAACCAAAGTGAAACAGTACAGTAGTAATTTGATTTTCAATCACACCATGCATAACTTCAATTATGGAAGAGAACCAATAAAGATATACTTTGCTTATGGCGAGGCGGTCTCCATCCCTACTTGAGTAGGGCTCATAGTACCTACTGTCATAGATTCCAAAGTCCAACAGATATCTGACCTGGTTGTGATGTTGTTTTTCTTATTAATAACCAAAAATTAATTTAAAAAGGATAATAAAATTAATTGCTCAGTGTCTTCTCAAAGCATCAAAAATAAAATAATGATTACAAAATAAGTAAACTACTTGTATTCTTGTTGACATTCTTGTTCTTTTCCCTTAAAATGACAGGACAAAGGCACCTAAATAGGTCATTCAAAAAATCTTTTTTAACATTTTAACTAGTCATAAGAACTACACATTTGTTATCTACATAAATGGTAATTCACTAAATAAAGAAATCATACATTCAATAAGGATCAGCCTATTACTACTGGTAAATTTAATAGCATAAATATAAACAGGTAAATAAATACAAAGCACAATTAAGTACCACAGTGGAACACAGACAACAAGACGCTAACCAGCTGTGTATCCTTGGACAAGAGGATTAACCTCCCTGGAACTCTGTTTCTTTGTATGTTTGAAAAAAAAAAAAAAAGAAAGAAAGAAAAGAAAAAGCAGATGGATAACTAACATGTAGGTTATTTCTAGCTTTAAATTTCCACGATTCTAAGTCAGAAAAATCCCCCAAATACATTCTTTCCTATGGAGACAGCTTACAGAAAAGCAAAGATAGGCTTTGAGAGCAGACAAACATGAGTCCTATTTCCAGCTATGTGCACTGAGCAAGAATGAAGTCTGAGGTTCAGTTTCCTCACCTACGTCACAGGTATCGGACATACGTCCCTGCAAGGCAGCTGTGAAGATCAGAAGTGGTACACACAGCGCATCTAAGATGATGCCCGACTGTACCACAGACTCCCAGTAGTGGCAGCAATCAATGTTAGTGCTCTCTACTCCTGTTCTAAAGCCTCTTGTCCCTTTCCTCTTCGGTGACACAAATGTGCTGACAATGACAATGGCTCATGCTGCTACTGCTCTCCTAAGTCACAAGAACACAGGTCTGAGTGTGGACCATTGTCCCCTCCCCCACGGCAAGCACTGCAGCTTTCAGGCTAGACCCTCTTTTCATACCTGGAAATTATTTTCAATGGTCATATGGTGATGACAGCTAAATGCATAAATATACACAGTCTATTATTTTGTAAGTACTGAATATTCAATAAACTTCACTAATTAGAGAGGGCATTAAGTTTGGAAAATTACAGCTTATTCTGAGAATAAAAGCCACATTCAAAATATGCCAGCAGAAAATAATGTTAATATTTTTAAATCATAGATATAAAAAGCTTGTAACTTATATGCTTTGTCTCCAAATCCTGGTGTAAACATCATATATATGTAATTTATTGACTATTTATATGCCAGGAGCTATATTAAATCCTTAAATGTATTCTTGATTATGTTTGCAACTACCCCGAGATGCAGATTGTGTTATCGTATCATTTCACAGATGAAGAAACTGAAAAGAGAATGCAAATCACCCAAAGGGAACAGCTAGTTTCCTAGTTTCCATTATGCTATACTGCTTCCTTCTAAGGCCTTCTCATCATACCCTGTGGTATCCATTACTTTTTACATTATTGCAATTTTTTAAATTTATTTTTTATTTTTTCTTTTCAATACCAAAACCTTTCAAAATTTTCTCCACCATTGAGCTATGGTCCACTTTTGTGGCCTGAAGAATTTCCCACCCAGAATGACAGTGTTGTACTCTAAACCATACAGGGAGCCCCTGCCAGCTTGTGGCCTGTGGGTGCCCACAGAGTGCAACACCCACACTGTCCTGCTAGGTTAGGTAAGCCATTATTGAGCAGGAGGAAGAAATGACCAAGCAATGAGGTTACTTTCCCTTTCCCCAAATAAGCAGAATTTTCTTGCCCTGAGTACTCCCAAATGTATTAGTATACAAAAGAACTTCGGTGTCCTATAGTATATACCCGTAAACTTCTGCTATTTGTCTTCCCTCTCACCATTTCATCAATCTCCTAATTTCCCCCAAATTAGTTTTAAGGGTTATATGATGTATCTGGTACTATACAGATACATGTGATTTATCAAAATTCTTGCAGAAGGTTTACCTTATATAACGTTTTTGGTCATGTAAAGTCGATGGTGTCTCAAGCAATTTAGCCAGAAGTAATTCTCTTAAAGCTTCAATCCGTGTTTCTACTTCAGCATAATCTATTTAAAAAGGAAAGAACATAAAAGATTTACAGAATGGAAACTTAAAATCAAATTATGGAAAGCAGAACAGTGACTGCCTTGGGGGACAGGGGTTGACTAAGAAGAGGCACAAGGGAACTTTCTGGAGTGACGAAAACATTCTGTCCAGGGTGTGGGTTACATGGGTGTGTGCATTTGTCAAACTCACTGACCTATAATATGTAAGGTCTGTGCATTTCATTGCATGTAAATTTACTACAACAAAAAAATTAAGTTTACTGAGTCCTTATGGATTTCATTTAGGAATTTATTAGAGCCCTGTGATATTTCTCCTAGTTGATAAGGCATTACCACAGGACATTTTAGGCTTTTCTTATTTTCTATAACTCCTGCACTCGAGATAATTTCAAAAGTTGTTTAGTTTACTTTAAAATAAGGTTAGAATTCACTAAAAATGGCTTTTCTGAAGAGAGAAGATTAAAATGTAGGTTTCCATCTATAGCCAAATTTTATAGAAAATATCCATAATTGATTCTTTCCAGTAAAAAAGATTTTTTAATGGCATCATGGTTAACAAATGGCAAAGAATGTCCAAGACTAACCTATCCTAAACCTATCTAGCCATGGTTTTTCATTTTCGCTACATCTTGGTAAGAAAAGCCATGTTATTTTTGAAGTAATTGTTTTACATTTTTAAAAGAGCACCATATAAACAAAAACTAAAATGCACATGATTTCTTTGCAGAATACATTCTACATTCTTCCTGTAAAAAGAAGTAGTAGATCTTAAAGTAATAAACAAATCTTACATTTTTTGAAAACTTGCACCTCCGTTTTCCCAAAGAGTGACTTGGCCTTTTCATAATCATTAATAACCACATCATAATCACCCTTTAAAATAAAGAAACATTTTGGAGACTGTCAGTAAAGTATCATGAACACATTTGGTTAAGATCAAAAAAAATCTCAGTAACTCTTTAAAATTTATGACATCGTAACCATGGGTACATAAATATGTACTCTACCTTTTGAATATTCCTTTCAATATTTAGAGGAAGGTTGAAGAGAAACTTAAATCGCTGAAGCACATTGAGTGCATTTCTAGTGGAATCTGCCTTGTCCTTTCGACCCAATACTTCTTGAAATAATGTGTCCGCGGTAGTACTTGCTCCTATTTTAAAAAGACCAAAAGAAGCTTAAATAAAACAAAATGATAGGCTGCTATTATAGCTTTACATTAAAACTCAACAGACTTTTTTAAAAGTTAGCTATTTTGGAGATCTTTTAGGGTTTGCTAAAATACATTTCCACCTTGCCCACTAAGTCTTTTCATATGTTAAAAATAGTATCCGATTAAAAATAACCATATCTACCAGGACCAAATAAAATCACTAATTGAACCTACATTTATTTTAGCTACTCTTCTAAATTTTATAGCAATTACGGGTCCTTAGATTATTTCATTAGTTCAGATAATAGGTTAAAACACACATATACACACAGGCACACACAACTACACGAGTTAAATTCTCTGGATTTAATATCTGTACTATATGGTAATAAAACAAGAAAAATATTTATCTTTCAGAAAAGTTGTTCAAAAGAAATATTTCAGAACTAATTCTATTTCTTGGTAAAGTTATCTGTTTATGCAGCAGGCACAAATAATTACATAAGCAACTTAAATGACAAATTTTAACATATCATTAATGAGTACTTCTTAAATCAGCTAATTCAATTTATACACAAACAGGATATTTTTTATATACATATATATATTTTTTAACCTAAAAGACTTCAAACTATACAAATCACTATAATGAAAGAATTGCTTTATCTAAAGCAAAATTTACTGGGTACAGTTTAACTTTTTCAACTTGTGAAATATTTTTAATTAGCCACAAGAAAAGGGGAGAAAAAGGGTAACTGTTTTTGGCTGTTTGATCGAAGCTCATAAAAAGTTTCTACATTATCTGGTCTACTGACTATACTTTAAGCAAAGATGAAAAAGTTACCTCAGTCTCACTGGGTGGCTTGCATGCCATATTCTCCAGTCTACACTGTGGGTGGCCTGATCGTGTTAAAAGTTGTCTTTGTAACATAATTGTTTTATCTAAATAATGTTTAAATTTTCTTGAAATTTTAAAGGCCTAATAGAAAAACTTTGTCAAGATAGCTGTTTTCACCACATGCTTTCAAATGCAGAATACTAAATTTCTGTAAGATGAGAAAAAATATATTCCCTTCTTCCCACCAAACTACATAATGGTAGCTAAATGAAGTATCTGAAATCTGATTAGGGTTAAAACATTTTTCTGCAAAGAAAATTAAGTATTTGTTTATCATTTAAAAATATAAACTTCGTGATTTGAGGCTTCATAAATGAAAAGATACATAAATGCCACTAAATATTTCTAAAAGGTTGATTACTTATATGTGGCCTGTGGATGTTAAATTCACAAGTACTTTTTTTTTGCACAATGAAAGAATTTGGGTCAAAAGTCTAAGTGTTCAAAATTAGACTTTGCTCACTGTATTTTAAAGGTAAGAAAGAAATACCAACTAATAATTTTAACTCCTCTAGAAAGTATGAAAACAAGTATGAGTAGAAAATTCACTTATCATTAAATAAAATAAACATTTTATAGAGAAAAATTTATAGGAAGAAATTATAAACTATAAAATTATAACTTATTTATACAGAAATGTATATATGGAGAATTTTTAAATATGCACATAGAGAAATATGCTATGAAATCATAATTTTAATTTATAAATAATTTCTATCCATAAATTGTTATTGTGTTATGAATTTTGCCACATTCACAATAAAATTTTGGGAGTTTATAACTCTTTGATAACTGGATAATTATATCAGTAATAAAATAAATGAAAGCAGTGAAACTAAGCAGATAAAAATCACCAACAGCTCATAAAATGCATTTTATGTCTTTATTCTCTAGGGCTAACTAATAAGAAAAACAAAACCACTAAACTCAGTGGTGTTGTTCACACACAAAGTGACACTGCAGATAAACCATCAGTCAGACATCTGCCATGTCTCCCAGGAACAATTTCCCCCATGTACCCATCCATCCACATCTTCACTCCACCTTCTCACATTGAGAACACCCGGTTTTAAGGCAGCTGGCAGGGGCTGGAACAAACAGCGTGTACTCACAGAACAAATCGAACGGAGCGACGTGATAGTGAAAAACATGACTTAGGTCTTACAGGTTGCAGAACCAATCCAGCCTTGGGCAACTCCAGGCCTGAAAGTTGGTTGTTTCTCCTCCGAGGGATGTCACAACACCAGCTCACTGGACTGTGACTATCACAGTCTCAGTTACAGATGCACCGCAAGCACCAAGAGCAAGGCCGCTATATTACAGGCACTGGGCTGCCACTATCATAGTCAGGTCAACAAGAGCTGTAAAAATTTTCCTCAGTGTGAGACAGGAGAAAGAATGAAGATGCCGTGGAGGAAGAAAAAACATTTTAGCCTCTATGGATCCCTTATAACCTAAAAAGAGTTTTGGGGAGCTTTGGTGGGTAGCGTAAAGACATACTACACATACATACAATATGGAGTGCTTACTCTATGCTAGGTGCTATTCTAAAAACTTAGTAAGTCTTCTAAATTCTTCTTAATTATTCTAAAAATATGTATTAATTCTGAATTCACTTAAACTTGTTTATGTCCCTAAAACAGGCACTATTCTTATCCCCATTTTATAGTGCAAGCAACTGAAACAAAGAGAGGTTATTCAACCTGCTCAATGTGACACACAGTTAGGATATAGTAAGAGGTAGAAAGATATTTATGGGTACAACCCTCAGGAATCTCAAACCCAACAAGTTATAAGTCGAACTGAATATTTACCTCTTTACTCTTCTCCTCATGCCCCAAACCTGTTCCTTCTTGCTCTAGTTGAGGCCAGAAATCTGAAAGTCATCACTGACTACTACTTTTCTTCCTCCTTCGCACAGCAAACTGGTAGCCTTTCTCATCTCCTTAACATCTCTCATCTTGCCATTTGCTCTACCTTCATCACCTCTGTGTTGGTTAAAAGTCCTCCGCACTTCATTCTTACATGACAACTGTGCACTTCTTTCTGATGCCTCTTCTTGTCTCTAATCTAGCTCTCTCCTAATCAATTCTCTATGCGGATGGCAGAATATTCTTTAAAAAGTTCATAATGTCACTTCTTTATTTAAAATCCTTCAATGGCTTACCAACAGTCGTCAGGATAAAGACAAATTCTACTACACTACATAGAAAGCTTATCCTGTGCAGACCCCCATCTACCTTGCAGTCCCACATCTGACATCTGCACATGACCATACTGGATCCTGGTTCCTGGACTGCAGGAGGTCTGCTCCCTGAAGACAGGGACCTCCTCCTCATGTGGCTTGCCCTGTCTGGGACACCTGTATCCACTTGGCTGCCCACATGCCAACCTCTGCTTGCCTGGATACTTACTACTCATCTTTGAAGGCTCACATGACCCTCTCCTGAGATTCTCTCACTCCACTTTTCAATGAGGTACAACTTGTGCAGACTCCAGATGTACCCCAGGATTACCACGAGCAGACAATTATCATACCATAATTTAATCAACTGCTTATCCGTGTTCTCCATTAGACTATAAACTCTTAGGAATAATTCGTAAGTACTATCTTCATATCCCTGGGATGGAACTAACATGTGCTCAATAAACGCTTACAGAGCAAGGACTAAAAATAAGCCTCTGAATCAGTATCCAGTATTCCTTCTACTTAGAGAGGTGGTGCAGTACAGAATAAGCCCCTTTTGGCACAGTGTCCAGAACCGCATAAATGGCTATGCAAGATGAAACCACATAAACAATCTTAATAATTAATGGGAAAATTATGATTGTTCTGTGACTTTTAAAAATTTTTGTTGCAACATTAAAAACGTGCTTACTGTTGGTCATAAATGAGTAAGAAAATGAAAAAAAAAAGTAAAACCAATATTTACTTAGTACTCTACGATGATTTAAAACATTAGAAACATTGAAAATACTAGTGTTCTATTTCTTTGTAAAAAATTATCAAGACTGCTTGCTTTTATTCATCATAAAATTTATAATACGTATCAAGCATCTTTTCTATACTTTGATAAATTACCTTACTCCTTTCTAAATTTATCCTTTGACTCTGAATGTCACTGATTGTCTCTGAGCACTCCTTGAAGCATCACTTCCCCTAGGATGCTTTCATCCTTTTCTTCATACTTTCCTCATTTCCACTGATAAATTCACCTTTACCCAGCTCCTCTGGCGGCACAGCTCAAGTCTCTTGAACAGCGGCAGTGCCTACATCCCTACTGGCAGCTGCTGCTTCCGTAACTCCTCCAGTCATGGTAGATTTGAATTTCACTTACACTGTTACCACTTTTTTTTTAATGCACTTTCATCTTTGTGGGTCAATCCCCTCTTTGATTATCCATTTCTATAAAAAGCCATATGAGTTTATGTCTGGGGGACAAGGAGTCCACACAACTATATGCTTTGCTGTCTGTGCATGAATATATGTATGGTGACCAGTCACAGACAGATTCTGAAGAAAAAGAGGTAACTGCTCACTGATCATCTCTCACATCTCTTATTTATGGAGTGATCTGTGGACTGAACAACTAGCAAGCACTTTTGTACTTTATGCAATTATGACAAATATACTGCGATAATGGGAATCTGAACCATGTTGCTGGAGGACAAGTGTATTTAACCAAACTGTGGTGACTGAAATTCATACCTATCAAAACCATGCACAGCAAGCTCTGTTGGTAGTTTAGAAGTACAGATTAGAAGCCAGATAACTAGATATAAATCCCAGCTCTGCCACTTACTGCTTATATGACTTTAGATAACTCATTTAATCTTCCTGGGATTCAGTTTTTCGTCAATAAAATGGAAATAACAGGGGTGCCGGGGTGGCTCAGTCGGTTAAGTGTCTGCCTATTGATTTCAGCTCGGGTCTTGATCTCAGGCTCGTGAGTTCAGGACCCCCATTAGGCTCTGCGCTGGGTATGGAGTCTACTTTAAAAAAAAAAAAATAGATATAACAGCACAAGCCTCATAGAGAACTAAATACATAGAGAATGTTTAAAGCAATACCTGAACCTTAGTGAGCACTGTAAAAGTTTTAACTATTAACCACCACAGCTGCTACTATAAATACTTATATAATATTGTCTATGCCTGCACTAATATGTAGCTACTAGCCACATAGGGCTATTTCAATTTAAAGTTAAATTTATTAAAATTAAATAAAAATTAAAAAAGTAATTCCTCAGCAACATATAGCTACATTTTAAGTGCTCAATAACTATAACTGCAAAAGTTCTATTAGACAGCAGTACTCTATACTCTTGGAATAGGTAAGGACATAGAGTTGGATATGTGAATTTGATATAAATTAATAGTCATCCCTTCATCCCTGACTTGAAATCAAGAAGGAATTATTAGGTTCAAAGGCAAATATAAAAAACACATGTCAAGGAAAATTAAAAAAATTTCAATGAAAGGAATCAATATTGATATATTCTGAATAAAATGGACTAAGTTTCTTATAGTCAACATTACCCTTTAGAAACTTAAGGTGAAAGAGGTTGCCCTTTTGAATTTTGAAAACTTTCATTTAAAATAACTCAGGAAAAACATATACAAATTGGTATATAATTATACATAAGATTAAAGCATTAATAATAACTAAGCAAACTAAACTACATTCATACTCATCTATTCTTTCCTTCTTTTCCAAAAGAAAAGAAATTAAATTTTCCATAGTACTTCTATAATTATTTTTGAGAGACAGCATGTGCATGAGCTGGAGGGGGAGGGGCAGAAGGAGAAGAAGAGAGAGAATCTTAAGCAGGCTCCATGCTCAGCACAGAGCCTGACGTGGGGCTCAATCTCAAGATCCTGAGATCATGACCTGAGCTGAAACCAAGAGTCTGACACTTAACCAACTGAGCCACCAGGTGCCCCTCTATAATTTTTTTTTTTTTTTTCTGATTCTCCAGCTTCCAAACTATGATAGACCCACCGGGACAAAGGACATGTGTACAGGGCAGGGGCCATATGTCTTCCATCTTTGTATCTCACACTGAACCAAACATGGTACTTTTACACAACCAGTCTTAAATATTAATGTTTGTCATGTTGACCTGAATTAGCAAAACCTTATCCAAGATAGCAAACATCAACATCAAGTTCATTAAAAATGTTTCCAGAAAAAAAGAAAGTGTTATAAAAAGGAATATATTTTAAGAAAAATTTTTACATCAGAAAGCCCTGAAGGAGAGTCTCATAAAGAAATGACTAGTTAAGCCCAACTTTATCGAAGAAGAGTAAACTTCAATGAAGTTAATATGACACATTTCTAGATAAAGTTTGTGGTTATAAAGGAATAGAAGTAAAATAATTTCCCTTACAAATTTTATATCACAAGTCCCAAGGGAGGATTTCCTAAACTACTCCTTAAAAGAAAAAAATTATGTTAACACACTATGCTAAACCTACCACATGAAACAGATCTTAATTTTCTCCAAACCTTAATAAGTATCTATTTTCTTTTACTGATACAACAATATAATTACAATATCAGCTTGTCCTTATAAATCACTTTTTTAAAGTTACTGAAATAATATCATTTTTTTTACAGATATCATGGTTTGATGACAAGTTCTCCAGTGAAAATAGCATCCCTGAGTAGAAATACCTTTCTAAGACCTTAAAATGTCTGACTATATTAATACAGTAATAGCTTTTGTAAATGTTTGAGTTGAATTCAGAATATATTAATTTCAACTAAGCAGGTGACTTGGTTCTCAGACAAAAACAAGGCAAAATCTCAAGGCAAAATAACAACAACCCACCACCACAATCACCAGAGGGAAATATTTAAAGTGCTGCTAAACTCATAAATTTAGGATGAAATCAAAATACTCAAATTCTACCAAGGAAAGCCTACAGCAAATTAAAGCTTCTTTCCAGAAAATATTTTATCAGGGATCCCAGGGGTTTAAAAACAGACATTTATCAAAAAAATGTTCAGAAAGTTATCACAGGAATAAATTAAGCTAGAAGTCCAAAACTAACTCAATATCACAATCCTGCATTCACGGAATCACTAAAGATCTGATGTAAGGGTTCTTAAATGTTTTAGCTATTCTTTTTTTTTTTTTTTTTTTCAAGATTTTATTTATTTATTTGACAGAGAGAGACACAGTGAGAGAGGGAACACAAGCAGGGGGAGTGGGAGAGGGAGAAGCAGGCTTCCCGCTGAGCAGGGAGCCCGATGTGGGGCTCGATCCCAGGACCCCGGGATCATGACCTGAGCCGAAGGCAGACGCTTATCGACTGAGCCACCCAGGCGCCCCTGTTTTAGCTATTCTTAACCCTATTTCATGGGGAAATCATTTGCTATACTTATATTTAAAAAACAAAGGAGATTCCCCTGGGCACTATTGCTCCCTCAAATGTTTACTATATGAGTGAAAGAGGATAATGTACTTTTTAGCTGCTAATATTATAATAGGAATTGATTCATCTGATGAGTTTCTTCCAGATCATTAGGATCAGTAGCTGGGGACTAGAATGTCAGGGGGAGGGGAAAAAGATATAAGGCAAGTGGGTGGGACCCAAAACTTGGTATATATATCAGGTTCTTTTGGCATACAACTTTTACAAAATGTCTCAGAGTTAGAAACACTCTTAAATATGAAGCCGCCTTAAATTCACTTTGGAAAAAGTGATGGTATAGATAAATCAATGACATGTAAGTGTTTGTCATTCTAGGAGCTGATATTATTTGCTGTAACACTGTTAGATATATGAAGATGTGTTTCAGGGTTCTGGTCAATGGCAATCCTGGCTATTGTTTCAGCACTTATCTCTCTTTGATAATGTTATTTATATACTGGTCTCTTTTATGGTAGCAAGTTTCACTTCTTGGAAGCATACTGGTTTATTTTCAAATTATGATTTCTTATAAATAAAATGCAAACAAAACAGAACGTTCATTTTCCATGTTTTTATTCCTTTATATTTATTAAATCATTACTATTTAGAAATAAATATTAAAATGCAACTCACCGCCTGTTCTGTGAAGCCAGGTCCAAGTACTATATTAAAGCTTGTTATAAAGTCCATAAATAGTTTTGGGTAGTAGGACAAAACTTACTGTTCAGAACATTCTCCAGTTTTTGCGTCATGGATCCTTCTACTTTTTCCGTTCCATCCGCTTCTAGTTTTTGATGGATAGCTAGAAAAAACATCTAGTTAAAGTGTGGGCTATTTCAGTGGGTGGGAAGACATTACATCAAAATGACATTTTTAAACAACTTTAAAAAATGGTCATATTATTTTCACTGCTGGAAAGAAGCACAAACATGCAAAAACTCTGCAAAGTAACCAGCAGACACCAGTCTACGTTACTCATAGTTTAATACTATTAAAATAGTACAATAATATATATACTCAATTATCTGATCATCAAGGTTGAGTGGTAAGAACAGTTAAATTAAAAAAGAAAAGTGAGACTTAAGTAACTAATATATAGGAAAGTCATTTTTATTTCTGTTTCACCATCTGCAAAATAGAAATACTAGTATTTGAAGTATACCAACCTCAAAGTATTTCATTTCAGCCTTAGATACAACGTGGCAAAATACATATTATTCATGTTTTCTTCATTTCTATTATTATTTCCCTGGAATTTCTCAAGAACTATCCGGTAACATCTACCAATATATCAATTTGTGAATATACAAATTATATAGGAGTATTTTTGCTATTATTCGTATGTCTGCATGGTTCTGATAAACATTATTAAAAAAAATCACTTAAAAATTTACATTTAAAAATTGTTTTACCTACTGTAGGGTAGGTTTTAAACAGAGCAAATCAGGCTTACCTAGGTGAAGCACTAAGAAAATTTTCAAAATGAAATGACCAAATATAATTTCAAATTCAAAATTCTGACAAATAATAAAACTAGCAAAACAAACATTAATTGAGCCATGATCATAAATTAATCACAATGATAAGTTTCTAATGCATATTGCTCATCTGGAAAGAAGTCAATGATGTATGTTCTAATATTATTTCTATTTCACAGAGGAAAAATCCATTGCTCAGGGAAATTAAATAAGTTGATCAACGTCACAAAGCCAAACCCCAAGTTTGAACTCATGCTGTCTAATCCCAGAACAAAAAACTTCACCCCATATTGCCTGTATTGCATAGGCAAGCAACTTAACCTCACATCTATAGAACGAAAATAATAGACTTATTATGTTAGTTGGGAACTGCATTCAGTTGCAAATAAATGAGACCTCTCTCCAAAATAATAACTGCTAAATACCCAGGATTTTATTCTTTTACATAACTTCCTTCAGCAAAATTTCAAATATAAGATGTGTAACTCCATGGGCTTCACAGCCTGTACAATGAAATTAACATCACTCTGATAGTAGCTATTCTCCAACATTCAAAGAGAATGTCAAACTCTTCTTAAAAGGATTTTACAGGTTCTGCATCAACCCATCAGTCATGAGTGGTAGATTTATTCCGGGGGGGTGGGGGGGGTGGAGAGGGGGATGTGGTCTGCTTAGGCAAGAAAAAAAGAAATGTTTTGCTTTAATCAATCACAGTTTTATTTGTTTCCTTTGACTCACTGATTAGGAAATTCTGGGTAAAATTCAGTGCTCAAATGCACTATAAAAATATTCTCAATGCATAATAACATCTACTTTTCTGCTTCTTTTAATTACTTTCTAATTTTGGTCCTGCCCTTTTTTAATACCTTTTTTTAGAATAATTTCAAATTTTGTTTGAAATTTATAAACAGACTGCTTCTCTATCAGAGAAACACATTCAAAGAAAGAAAAAGAAATACATTTGGGGGAAAAAAAAATCAGCCAGTATATTCTTGTCTTGGTTGATTCACGAGTGAAAAGAAAGTTCTTTATTTAATGTTTCAAATTTGGATTATGTGGTGATAGTGACATAAAATCAAAACCTAAACTTAACCTGAACTTGTTAAGTTAAATGGAAAATAACTTCCCTATCTTTAAAGATACGAGATAAAAATGCCCAAATAGAAAAAAGCTAAACTGAAAACACTGCTCACACTATTCATTTAAATGCTGGTGTAATTTTCTGACAATCTTGTTGCAAAAGAACACGTCGCACACATTCTATTTTATTAAGGGGGCATTGCATAAGGTTCTTCCATGGCAATATGACATTGCATCTTATAGTAGCCCTGCTTCAAATGTTGCTTTCTAAGTCAAAACCATTAAAGGAAATCATGCAGTCACATTTCTGTTGCTGACAAAACCCATCACTGATCAGCAGGTCAAAACGAGGTAAGCCTGGCTCCCCTCAGCTCAGTTTACAGCCATTTTTGCTGACAAAGCAGCTTCCTGCCGCCCATCTCCACCACAGCAGAGCCACTGTCAAGCTGTCAGCCAAGCATGAGGACCAAGAGACACTGGGATCTGATAAAGGCAATCCTATTTTCCAGAAAATTAAACCAAATAACCCAATGTCTGGTTCACTTGACCTTTTATTTTCTCTAAAAACATTTTTAAATAGTATAACTCAATAAGCAACTTGGTACATTATCACAGGTTTGTTATTGTTTCTAATCTATTAAAACTTAAATATGTGAAGCAGTTGAACACCATAAAACTGTATTTGGGAAACAAAAAAGTATGTATATAAAAGTTCTATTCAAAGAAAAATCAGAGTTATAGAAAGACAGCCTATTGATTCATTGAAATTGTTTTAACTCTAATTAAATGTGGACATCAAATTTGCAGATTTCAATTAAAAAATTCAAAGTATTTGTCTACGCATTTATACAATGCCATTATTAAATGAGGCACTAAGAAATGACATGTGTGTATAGGCAGTGTCTATAAAGATTTATGTCAGGTACACTGTGATCCACATACTCTAACCACTATATATTACTACTAGCCTATGAGACAGGACTATTCAAACTAGGTCAGAGACTAGCAAACTGTTTCTAAAAAGAACCACATAGTAAATATTTTAGGCTTTGTGGGCCACATAGGGCCTCTATCACATATTCTACTTCCTTTTTTTTTTCCAAAGAAACCTTGAAAAATACAGCCATCATTAGCTCCTGGCCTGTACAAAGAGGGGCCATACCTAATTTGGCCCACATGCCAACCTCTGAGGATAATACTTACTAAAATAGAAGACTAAGATGAGTTAGAATGAAGTGTCTTAAAAATTTAAATTTGTAGAGAGCTTTTCAAACATTTAGTTCCTACTTCTTACTCTACCAAATTTTTATGAAAGTGACAAAATTTTATAAATTACATTTAAATAGGTTAGGTAATCTATGAATCTTTTCCTCAGTTATACTGGAAAAAAATAATAAAATAATTACAACTATTACATAGATGGCTAAAAGGTATAAAGGATTCTCACTTAGAGAATTGGATCCTTGATAACCATTACTGCCTATAACCTTCATATAACAATAGACACAACAGAATGTGCCAAAAAATCGGTTATGGCTTACGCTGCCTCAAGTAGCAACAATAAAAGTAACATGAGAGGAAAGGTCAATTGTGTAACCTGTGTTATTTACTCTGCTTTGGCCTCTTTGCTCAGCTATTCTTTAATATAACATAAATAAAAGTAATTCATATAGTTTTGGTCCATAATTGTTCTTAAAAGAAGCAAGTGATAATGCTGGACTTGCCAGTAAAAAACCAAGAGATTAGACAGGTGACAAGCTCAAGGAGCATTCAGGGAAATGGTCACCAAAACAAAGGTGATGATCAGAAGGCACTGAGGAACTGAAGAAGGCCTTTAATGATATGAAAAGCTCCACAAACATCACCATGGCCTGCGAGAACTCATGTGAAAAGAGTTGGTAAGAAACTATGGCTCAAGACTTCAAGGAATGAAGAGAAAGGCAGCGTGACTGCCATGGAAAAGTAACACAAGTTGCTGGGAATATTTTTGCAGGATATAGTAAAGTAAAAACTACAATAAACACACTGAGATTAACACTGGCAGATAAGTTATACCAGACATACCTGTCAAGTTCTAATTAAAATATTTATGGATATACACAGGGAAAAAGCAAACTGACAACAGCATAAAAATTTAAAGATACATAAAAGCCATACTGTCTACCTGACCGGGAGGGATGGAAAAACACCCTTGGATGCATATGAAACAGTCCACTCTAAAGAGAACACAGATGATATCAAAAAGAGCAGAGAAAGGTGTTTATTTATACTCCGTCATCTCTATTGAGCCTAGTTCTGACAAGAAACATCTAATTTTTTCGTAACTATCTTCAGGACTCTAACTCTGTGCTCCCCCATTTTTCTTACCTCTAACAACTCCTTTCCCTTTACCACCATTTAGAGACCACATTTCCCAACACCCAGAATAGCAGGAAACAGAAGGAAACTAGTTGAGGCATACGACTACTGGGCAACTTAGCAGTGTACTGAAAAACAGAAAAAGTGCTGGGTACCATACAGGAGAGCAGAAATAAAGGAGTAATATTTTTATACAAGGTTATTCAGAAACAAACCATAAATGATATCTGTCATAACAAAGGAAGTGTTAAAAACTGAAGATATGAGTCTACAGATTCTAAAAGCTTATCAAGCATTGGGAAAAATGAATAAAGATAAGATCTACATTCTAATATATCCTGAAAAGGTGTTTTTTTTTTTTTTTTTTAATTCAAGTCCAAACAAATATATCTTTTAAGCATTTAGGGAGGGAGAAAAACAATCAATTCCTTTATGAGTAATAAAGAATTATATTGGCTCAGGATTTCTCTCTAACACTAAAAGACACTGGGATCAATTCAGAAAACAATTCTCTTATAGCCAAGAGGTTGTTCATGTATGAAAGCAAGAGACATTTCCAGACATGCAAGAATTAAAAAGCTCTAGCACAAAACAAAAAATTCAAATATAGAAAAGATGAAATACAAAATGACTTGCAATAAAAATTAAAGCCAATTAAATTTATATGAATATATGGTAAATTTTAATTAACTATGGTAAAAATGCTATAAAATTAAATGCAAAAGACAAAAATAAATCTAAAAACATAATAATAAAATGAAAAAGAAAAAGTAAAATAAAAAGGTAGTTAACTTCAGGTTAAATTAAAATCAGGGTAAAGGAAAGAGCATAAGAAATAAAGATGTCCTAAACTGTTGTCATACACAACAGGAGTCAAAAGACAACCTATGACAGAATTTAAAAACGTTTCTTCCAAATCTGGAATATTTGTAACCTATATGGCACAAAGGGAAAAATGAAAACCAAAAAATACGATACAATAAAACAAAAGGAAAAAAATGTCAGTTATGATAAATGTACATAACTTAAATTTTTCTACTAAAAGGCAAAGACACTCAAAATGGCATAAACATATAAAACTCCTACCACATGCTGCTTACAATAGATGCCAAAATCAAATTTCTAAAGGTTAAAAAGAATATGATGTATAATATATTAGGTAAATGCATACAAAAGGAAGGGTATGAAATACTGTTATTGTGTAGTAAAGAATTTAATCTTGCCCCAAAAGAGGTCTGCCCTTTGACCTCAGCTCCTGAGAGGTTACCTCTAAGCTCTCTGAATTCTTACCTGATAAAAGTATCTTTGTTTACTTAGGGGCCTTGGGCCACATCAGATAGTCTAACAATGTGATTTATGGTGAGGACTCTGGGTCACTCAGCATCAGCTCGACCTTTCCAGAGGGACTAGAAATGGAGGTCAGCCACTGGAAGAGCCAATTATTTCTATGTGACAGAGCTCCAGTAAAAACTATGGACACCAAGGCTTAGATGAGATTCCCTGGATGGCAATACTCCACGTACACTATCTCACATCATACCAGGAAAATCAATGCCATCCATGACTCAACAATGAGAGGGCAACTTTCACTCCATGCACAGAACTTTCCTGGACTGTGCCCTATGCATCTTTTCCCTTGGCTGATTCTAATCTATATCTTTTCACTATAGTAAACCATAACTGTGAGAAAAACAGCCTTTGCTGAGTTCTGTGAGTCCTTCTAGCAAATTATCAAACTTGTAGGTGGTCTCTGGAATTGCCCCTAATTTCACAGCTATCATTATTACGTTGTAATACCATAATAATATCAAGAGAATCCAAGCCACCAAAAGTTACAAAGGAAGCATGTTTTATATACAAATAAAAACTGGTAGAATCAAAATTAAAGTGGGAGATTTCTGACATGTTTATTATAAATACGCTAGATTTAAATAATGTAAACAGGCATTGAAATATATCAAACAGTGTGCCATGATGAGAACACGCCCTCCATTCCCATTTTTATCTTGGCACAGTTACAGAAGATTGACATATTAAGAAACACATTTTCTTTTCATAATGTTACACTAGACACTAACTTTAAAAAACAAATCCACTACAAACTACTAGATCTAAGAGGAAAATTAAATTTTCAAATATTAAAAATACGAGAAAGAGCATCACTAAAGAATCAATGTAAATAAAGGAAGTAGAACACAAATTGAATTGATAATGAGCAGGGCATATAACATGGATTTTTCTTTTTTTTAAGATTTTATTTATTTGACAGAGAGGGAACACAAGCAGGGGTAGTGGGAGAGGGAGAAGCAGGCTTCCTGCAGAGCAGGGAGCCCGACACGGGGCTCGATCCCAGGACCCTCGGATCATGACCTGAGCCGAAGGCAGACGCCTAACAGACTGAGCCGCCCAGGTGCCCCTATAACATGGATTTTAAATGATTTAAAAATTATAACGCAATGCTAAAAATGGAAATCTTGATGAAATAGAGAATTTCAGGGGAAGAACACAGAGAGTAGAAATTTCAGAAGTTTAAAAAGTGTACTTCCAAAAAATATATACACACATACACATGCAACTACCAGTACCCATCCCACTGGAACCCACTTGATCCATCATAGTGTCTCTAAAGGAGGAACACACAGACACTAAAGGCCTCCTGATATAATAAAACAGAAAGTACACAGTACCACGTATGATCAAAAATGTTGAAAACCAAATCTAATGTCCAAATAGTTAAGTCCAAGTAATACAATGGGGAGTAAAATAAATTAAATGACACCATGAGGAAGTAATCAGTCAAATCCAGAGTATGGGATATCCTATAGGACAAAGAGCTTCATTTCTTCAACAGATCAATTGCATGGGGGGAAAAAAAAAGCCAAGGCAGCAAAGGTAAGGGGATTGTTCTAGGTTAAAAGAGGCTAAGAGACTTAAAAAAAAAAAAAAAAAAAAAGAAATGCCTGGACCTTATCTGAATCTTGATTTGGACAAACCAACAATTAAGAAAGTTGGAGGGTAACTGGGGGAAATTTGACTATGAAATGGGAATTAGATGATATTGAAGAATTACTGAAACATTTTGGTTGTGATAATGGCATTGTGGCTATACAGGTAAACGTCCTTGTTTAGGAGGAATCACACTTTAGTACGTAGGAGGGAAATGTCATGCTGCTTTAGACTCACTGCTTGAGATCAGTAAAACACAAACCAACCAATCTCAAAAAGTATCAATGAAGCAAGTATGAAAAGATATTAATAACTTAATTCTAGCTGACAGTTATATAGGCCTGACTATACTATTCTACTTTTAACATATTTGAAATTTTTCATTACAGAAAAGTAAAACAAATTACTTGAGCAAATAATTTATTAGTTCTTTCAACATATTAGCTTTTTCAGATTTCCAAACTGCAATTCCTAATCTACAAAACCCATCACACGGTACCTACATATATACACATACAGATCCATGTGCTTCTGTGGAACATTAACACCAAAACCTGACCAAAAAAGCATTTTAAAAAACTGTAGATGAATTTCGCTTAAGAAAATAGGCAGAAAAATTTCTGAAGAACTACTAATAAATCAAATGCTATAGTATATTAAAATAATCACCCAGAGGAGCACTCTAAAGAATAAAGGAGGTTTCTAGCATACACAACTGTATATACACTATAACTACAATTTTGTAATATGTACTCATATAAGCTAACAACAAAAAGACCAAAAGGAAATACATCAAAATGTTAATGTCATTATCTCTACCATGGGATTACAAGTAGTCTTTGCTTATTGTTTATCTATTTACTATTTTTTGTAATATACATTTCATTTACATCAAAACATAGAAAAATGAGTATGTGTGTCTAAACTTTTTGAATTTATTATTAAAATCACTTTCTATATGCCACAGAGCCACCTGCTCATGTGATTAAGCGGCTGGTCAGAATGATCTTTGTTAAACATTAAGTTACCAATATACTTTTAAGGCAAATGTGATAGATAAATGAGACCATATAAGTTTAATGCACCAAATAAAACTTCTTAAAATCTGCCAAGATTGAAGCCATTTATAAAACTAAAACCATAAATAAATATACATGTGTATACAAATACATATGTTAAAAAAAGAATGGAGAAAAAAGTCAAACATACATTTCTGTTAAGTGAAATAATTTTAATTACAATAATTTCTGAGAAATGCTAATCACATATGGCCAATTATCATTTGCATAGCTACTAGGAAATTAATAACTTAATTCTATTTGATAATGCTAAACTCTGTTCATATATGCTCAGGTTTCTATTGTTAACATAGTAACACTGATAACTTAGAACATCAATAAGCACAAAGAAAGAAAGAAAAGTATCCCTTCAAAAAATATAGAGCACATAGTCTTTATCAAAGAAAATTACCTAACTTCTCTGTTCCCTCCTAGACATTCACATTTTACTCCTTCAAAAACCTAAGTTCTACTGGCAAGAAAAGAGCTATATCAGGTGCACATTTTACTTGACAGAAGTCAACCATGCTTGTTTGACCCAGGAGGAGAGGGGTTTTAAAAACAATAAAAAGATGTCTATACTTTGAGGATACAAATTAATAAAAAAAATAATAAGTCTTATTGAAGTGAAGAAAGTGTGGCCTCTTAGTCTATACTTAAAGTTACAGGTACTTACATATAGGTACTTAGTTATAGGTATCTCTGTTTTTAAAAAGAATTAGGCTTTTATTAGTATATTTTACTTTTTACTAAACATTAATTTGATTTCTATTAATTAAAGGTGATTTTAGGGGGAAAAAAACATACCCAACATCTTTCCCTGAAATGTCTAAAGCTATGCTATTTCTATTTAATATATTAATATATTTTCTTTCCCATATAAAGATGACAACATGGATGGTGGACATTTAACTACTGTATATGGGGCCCATGGGGTGATACCTAAAAAGAATGACACATTATCATCAGTCCTTTCCAAACTGAACACACAATGGGTCACATATACAGAATTAGTCACATGTGTAAGATATTGATGGCTATAAAAGGATTTTTAAAATTCTAGAATATTACACCTATTGGGATTTAGTTTCTTATCAGCCCTGGAGATTGGGCATCATGGAGAGGCAAAGTAGTCTCCTATTTCACATTTAGTACAATGGGTCAACAAAAGCCTCAGAGACAAATATTTAAAGTACCAAGCCTTCAAAGAGATTCCAGCCTGGTCTGCAACAAATATTTATGGCACATTTTAGATCTCTACTTTTATAAATACAGACTGAACGTCCCACCCTGTAAACACTCCGCAAGCACAGTGTCAGGTTTCCGTTGGGAAGCCCCAGCAGATGGCTGTGAGGGTCACCTTACCTGAGAGGGCATCCTGGGCTTCAAAGAAAGTACTCAGACCTCCTTTCACATATGCCAGGCTGCCTTCACTTTCCTTGTTAGCCTGTCTCTTCAGGTTGGTAACTGCCATCTTGAGCTGTTCAAAACTGAAATGAAATTAAGAAACCAAAAGTTTGAGACTCCTAAAAAGCAAAAAAGAACTAAGATAATGCATTAAATGTAAAATACTGAAGCCTAAGTTAAGAAAGATGCAGACTGATATAATATGTAGCCAGATGAAAACAAAAAACTTTCAAATTCTTACCTACATCTAAATGTTTTATTTATTACAATTACAAAATTACAGCAACTATAGAACAGATTTGTAGCCCTCATATGGTCATTCCAAATATGTCAGACCCCTAAGAAGTAAATATACATGTGGGTATTTCTATAAGCAATATATACCATGTGTTGATATGCCAGGTAAGGAGTCTTGAATATCAACTCCCTGATGGGCACAACTAGATCAATGCAGTGGTTATCAAGTTATCTAAGGCAGAACTCCTCTGTAAGTTCATTTCTGTATTCTGTATATAAATTAAGCATACCATTATTCACCACATCAATATCCAGTCCTCTGTCATTAACAGTGAAATTACAGAAAAACTTGGGGTCAAGGGGTGCTTGGGTGGCTCAGTTGGTTAAGCATCTGCCTTCAGCTCAGGTCATGATCCTGGAGTCCCGGGGTCGAGCCCCACGTCAGGCTCCAGCCCCACGTCGGGCTCCCTGCTCAGCAGGGAGTCTGCTTCTCCCTCTTCCTCTACCCCTCCCCTTGTTCCTGCTCTCTCACTCACTCTCTCTCAAATAAATAAATAAAATCTTTAAAAAAAACAAACAACTTGGGGGTCAACTCACAATTTAAATAACTAAAAAGACCAAAATATTTCATCTCTACATCTCAAGCAGAGAAAAACAGGTAGGCCTCTATATTTCAGAAGTTTTATTTCCAGGTAGGCTAAGAAAATCTGGCTATAAAACTTTGAATATATTCTTCACATATGCTCTTCTTCAGTGCCATGATAGCCCTACACAGAAACCAGAGATCAATTCTGACTTATAGTAATAGAAAAAGCACATCCATAATGTAAAAATTAGAACCATCTTCTGCAACGAAAGATTTGACATTTATTTAAAAAATTTATTAGGATTAGGGCACCTGGGTGGCTCAGTCACTTAAGTGTCAAACTCCTGATTTCGGCTAAGGTCAAGAGCTCAGGGTTGTAAGTTAGAACCCTGCCTCGGACTCCATGCTCAGCGGGGAGTCTGCTCAAGATTCTCTCTCTCTTCTCCCTCTGCCCCACCCCCACCCCATGCCCCTCCCCCGCGCATGCGCACACACATGTGCACGCTCTCTAAAAATAAATAAATCTTAAAAATTTATCAGGATTTTCTCTCTTTCTCTCTCTCTCTCTCTCTCTCTCTCTCTCGAGGGAGACTCTTCTTCGTGTTTTCTAATGGTTTTCATTCTAACTGGTGAAGGAAAAATTTCTCCTAAGGTATATTTTAACAAGTTGACTTTTTAAGAATGTAAATTTTAAGCAATAAGCCATTCCTTTATTCAAACGCTGTTACTAAATATAATTGTTTAAATCAATCTTGCATAAAGTTACATACATGCTCTTGTAGAGAGTGTGATATAATGTAATTAGCAGACAAAAGGGAGCACTTCAACTTGGATATATGACCTTGACTCTTTTTTGGCTAATTTTAAGGCAAGCTTTTGTAAAATGACAAATCAACTCATCTCCCTTTGTTCTAGGGAAGGAGGTATGTTGCCAATTTACACCAGGACTTGAAAGTTCTATTATTTGAAAAGAGAGAGGTCATGTTTAGACACATCGGTTTAGGTACCCAGCTGAGACTCGACAAAGTTTTAATGTGTTGCACAAATATGAATTATATAGAAACAATAAGATAGCAGGAAATAAGAATCTGCTAATTAATACCATTTCATAAATAAGGGAAAAGACACTCTGAGATATTCATGATCTCACCCAAAGTCAAAGGACTCCTACCTAAGTGGCAGAGGCAGACCTAAAACCCACATTATTATATAAACCTATTAGGTACATCCACATGAAAGCATGCATAGTCAGTAGTCCAACATCCACTGACCTGGTGGTTGAGTGGTTTTCTATAAGATACCAGGCAGCTGAAAAATTCTCACTTGTAAAATCAGCACTCATTCCAGGAAACAGCGTTTCTAAGTCCTTCTGGGGAAACTTACTTCTAAGGGAGAAAAAAGGTTTAAAATATACTTCAAGTGCTGTTACTACAATAATGCAACAGACATCCTGGAGTACCTAGGATATTAAGCATGACCACAAACCATTACAATTATACATCATACGTTATAGAGTCTATGTTTACATGTGTAGACAAAATATATTTCTTACATTGCAGCTGATTTATCATATAAACTTTGTATATGTAAGAAATTAAAATACAGAAATTACATCAATATAGAGTTTAAAGTTTATGATATCTATCCAAATATACAATCATTCTCTATTCAATGGATAAAAACCAAAATTTGGATACACTGAAATTTAAGAACATTAGTTTGTTAAAATGGTTTTTCTTAAAGACTTATGTGAGAGTTGTTTTAAAAATACTAATACCTACTGATAAAAATTAGAGCTAACTACAAAATACTCATATTTACTTGTCTATATCTAGAATAATTTTAAGAAAAGCTTGTAACAGGCAATACCTTACCAGCAGCTCACTTTCTTGCCTACATTTTTATGACCAACTTGTGGATCATTTCATTTATTTCTTTGTTCAAATAATAATTAAATACTACTACAGTTCAAGCTCCATGATGGAAGTTAAGACAGCTGTGTCTAAGAGCAAAAGTAACATGGGCAAAGCCTGTTATGGGAGCTAGCAGCCCTCACCATATCCCTATCTCCCTCTGTGCAGGATGAAGTCCAAGTTCTGTAGTCAAGTCTCTCCGTGATTCGAACCTGCTTATCTCTCAAGACTCGTTCCTGCTACTCTAATCCTTAAAACTAAACTTCAGCAACTTCAAAGGGATTATACCTTCCTGCACACATCATGTTAATTTTTACTTCGTTCCTCTGATCTTGTTGTCCCCTCTGACTGAAATGTGTTCCCCAGTCCCATACATTGGATAAGCCAAACTCATGGGGTATGGACAGGACACAGCACTGTTTTATAGCCCAGTGTATTTGGGGTAAGGTTGGGGGGAGTGGGGATTATCACCACCCCGAAAGAAAATGTGGGCAGATCCAATGACTTCTACTCACTCTCATCTGAGAGAGAGTTGATGTCACATTACTACAAACACAGCCTCAATTCAGAAATTAAGCAGTGAGGTTGGTGGGAATGCAAACTGGAGCTGCCACTCTGGAAAACAGTATGGAGGTTTCTCAAAAAGTTAAAAATAGAACTACCTATGACACAGCAACTCCACTACTAGGTATTTACCCAACAGATACAAAAATGCTGATAAGAAGGGGCACATGCATCCCAATGTTTATAGTACCATTATCAAGAGTAGCCAAACTACAGAGAGAGCCCAAATATCCATCAACTGAAGAATGGATAAGGAAGATGTGGTATATATACACAATGGATTATTACTCAGCCTTCAAAAAGAATGAAATCTTACCATTTGCAATGACATGGATGGAGCTAGAGAATGTTATGCTAAGCGAAATAAGTCAGAGAAAGACAAATACCGTATGATTTCACTTATATGTGAAATTTAAGAAACAAAACAGATGAACATAGAGGAAGGGAAGGAAAAATAAAATAATACAAAAACAGAGAGGGAAGCAAACCATAAAAGACTCTTAACTATAGAGAACAAACAGGGTTGCTGGGGGGGTGGGGTGGGCTAAATGGGTGATGGGCACTAAGGAGGGCACTTGTGATCAACACTGGGCGTTACATGTAAGTGATGAATCACTAAATTTTACTCCTTAAACCAATACTACACTATATGTTAACTAACTTGAATTTAAATTAAAAAAAAAGTGAAGAAAAAGAAAAAAAAAGAAAGAAATATAACAATAAAAAAAATAAAAAAGAAACTAAGCAGTGTGGTCCAAGATCAACGCTCCATCTTTTTCAAAAATACTCTCTGATCTCTAATGGAGCTCTTTGACTTGCAGGTGACCAGTCACCTGACATACAACTTAAAATAGCCTGGAGCCTGCTCTCTCCAGTGAGGTACTCATCTGGTCCCAGGAAACATCTTTCTAGGGCAGACACCTTTACTGTCCATGTGCACCATTCCAGTGCTCTCCAGTGCCAGGGTCTCTGTTTCATAAATGCAAGGAACACTTTTACCTGGTGGCTCCATGGAAGCCACACTCACCAGTTATGAGTGAAGAAGAGTACACGTTCACCATACCTCCCCTTCACAGCCTAGCACAGCTTTCACCAAAGAATCTCACAAACCCTCTCCCTTTACTCCTGGCTCCCTTCATTGCTTCATACTCCCTAAAAGGGCAAGGGATGCAAACAACAAAACCAGCTATGATTTCCTCTGTAAACCCTGCACTTTAATCTAGAATCCAACATCTATTGTGCCAGTACCTAGTCGAGAGCAAGAGATCCACTTTAATTCCTATCACCTACCTTTCTCACTATGATGTTTTCTTTTTTTTAATTAGAGGGAAAGAAAGCCCTGCTTAGCACTACAGTAACAGACAAGGTAAAATGACATTTTAAGAGAGTCATGGACATCCAGCTGGCCTCACCTCAGTGTTAGCAACTCAAAGACTAAGTCAATCTCACATCATTCCTCACTGGCTTCAAAAGTTAAAAGACTACAGTCTGAATATTCTTGGTGTGTGTGTGTTCCATAATCTTGTCATTTTTACCAGACAGGATCTCTGAGAGGGAGCTGGAGAACTCTGCATTTTTAGAAGTTTATTTTGGTTTGTATTCTTCTTGCTGGTTTAATACTTTACTTAGTAATAAAATTCTGTCACCTTTGGAAGTTTTTCTCATTTTATTTATTTGTATATCATGCCTCCAAGTTAGAACTTTTGGGGAATATAATGATTGAGTGTAAAGGGCTGAGCCCTAATAAGTAACTAGAAACACTTCCTTCTGATATGCATAGGCCATACCCCACAGTTCTACCTTAATTGGTGGGCAATGTCTGTCTAGAGTGCTATGTCAAGGATCATGTGTCTAAACTGGAAAGAACAGCAAGATGAATTAGCGGGGGTCTGTCAATGGTGTGAGGGAAAAGTGCATGGAGAAATACCTACCACTTTTTTTGTCAACCTTACTTCTATTCGATACTTAAACTGGCATTCTATGTGGTCCTAATACTTCGCTTGTTCAGAAAGTTAAATTATCTCAACAAAATCAAAAAGCACTATAGAATCATCTGATATCAACTAAATCCCTACTATTAACAGTCTTGATAGCTTATTCAACTATGTGAAATCCTCTTCTAACAGGGATCAGTCTCACAGATTAAAGATAGAGCTGACAAAAAAGCAGCAAAAAGGGACTCTGAGAAGCCAAACTGAGCTTCTTTATCCTTCACTCAAGCCCTGTAGTTTTATTACAGTTGGGTGGTTCCCTGCCCATAATGGGAGCAGAAGTGTGAAGAGGGATGAACAGCATCAAGAAAGGATCTAGGACACAATAATAGCAAGTAAAAGAAACAAGTACAAAATGCAGACACAAAACAAAACACAGCAGTTGTATGTATTGGTGAAACGGTTGAGACTACACAGCCTCCATGGGTTTAACCGTTAAATCATGTTCAACATATTGGGCGTCTGGGTGGCTCAGTCGCTAAGCGTCTGCCTTTGGCTCAGGTCATGATCCCAGGGTCCTGGGATCGAGCCCCGCGTCGGGCTCCCTGCTCCGTGGGAAGCCTGCTTCTCCCTCTCCCACTCCCCCTGCTTGTGTTCCCTCTCTGGCTGTGTCTCTCTGTCAAATAAATAAATAAAATCTTAAAAAAAAAAAAATCATGTTCAACATATTTATTTAAAAAACAAAACAAAACTGTATTTGTCTTTCTCTGTGTGATATAATGAAATCAAGGTGCATCCATGTTGTTGCAAAGTGACAGGATATCCTTCTTTCTCATGGTTGAATAATATTCCATTATACATATATGCACCTTCATTCATCCATTAATGAACAGTTAAGCTGTTTCCACACCTTAGCTATTGTGAATAAAGTTGCAATGAACATGGGAGTGCAAATATCTCAATATCCTGTTTTCATTTCCTTTGGATATACACCCAGAAATAGAATTGCTGGATCCTATGGTAGTTCTATTTTTAACTTTTTGAGGAATCTCCATACTGTTTTCCATAATGACTGCACCAGTTTACACTCCTCTCAACAGGGCACCAGGGTTCCCTTTTCTCCACATCCTCGCCAACATCTATTATCTCTTGACCTTTTGATAATTGTCATTCTAACACAGTTGTGAGATGGTATCTCAGTATGGTTCTGATTTGCATTTTCCTGATGATTACTGACTTTACCTTTTCATATGCCTGTTGGCCATTTACATATCTTTTTGGAAAATGTCTATTCAGCTCCTCTGCCCATTTTTTAATCAATTGGTTTTGTTTTTCTTTTTTTGCTGTTGAGTTGTATGCATTCTTTGTGTATTTTGGATATTAACCCCTTGTCAAATTTGCAAATTTACATTAGCCCTTTATCAGATATAAGGAATATAAACCCTTTATCAGGTTTGCATAAATGTGTGAAATAAAAAAAAAAAGTCAAACTCCTAGAAACAGAGAGCAGAATAGTGGTTGAAGGGGCTAGAGGGTGGAGGAAATAAGAAGAGGTTGGTAAAAGGGTACAAACTTTCAGCCATAAGATGAATAAAGTCTTGAAGGACCAAATATAAAACATAACTATAGTTGGTAACACAGTATTATATCACTGAAATTTGCTAAAGGAGTAGAACTTAAATGTCCTCACAAAAAAGAAAGAAGAAAGGAAAGGAAAGGAAAAGAAAGGAAAGGAATACGTGAGGTATTGGAGGTGTTAGATGTGTTAGTTAACTAGATGGTAGGAACCCTTTCACAATGTATACATTTATCAAATCACCAAGATGTACACTTTAAGTATCTTACAAATTTCTCTGTCAATTATGCCTCAAGAAAGCTGAAAATATGTAAAACACACACACTCAAAACAAAACAAGAAAACCTGGATATACACAGCACATATGAAAAAGGTCATATCCTAAACAGTAAAAATGCTTAAACCGGTAAGACTGAACAATGCAAATATACAGCTATCTAGAACTTCCCAAATTGAAAATTCGTCTGATTCTTACATTTTAGAAACGTCTCATTAACAATGTACCAAAATGTTATTTTTACAAATGTAAGCAGAACTGTCTTATCACAAGATAAAGACCTGATGTCTGGTAAGGCTCTAGGAGCTGAGCTGTTAAGAAACTCTCCTACCCCAGGAGTCCTTCCCCATCTCCCTCCTCCTGAAGAGGGAGCAGAAATGCGCCTGGCCACATTACTAGTCATGGAGTCTCCTGGTGATAAAGAGAAGCACATGGGGCATGGCCAGGCCTCCATAGGCTTTGTATCCTCATCTCTTCAATCATGGGCGCACCATGCACTGGCAGGGCAAGGGTGAGAGGAAGAAAGGGCAGAAGATCTTGAAATTGAGCTTTGGCATTAGTGTGAGTGGTGAGGATCCACTTCAGACATTTGGGATAGGCCATGTCCTTCTACCAGAGAGCTCTAGTAGGCTGAGATGTGAAGCATTAATCTACCTACCAGTATCTCATTTCCCATGTACTATTATTTCTTATACATATAGCTCCTTCAGGCACCTAAATGACTCAAGTGGAGTTTGAAAAGTATTGGATCTCTTGATCAAAATACTATCTCCTCATATCTCTTCATATTTACCCCTAAGACTGAGTTTTACTTTACAGTGATTTCCTACTGAAGACATTAAAACTCTTTTACCAATCTTACTATATAAATTTAAATTGGAAGAAGAGTATTGAGACCTAATTTAAGAATCAGAGTTACAAGAATAAGACAGAAATTATATTAAAGATGACAAAATTCGGGGTTCCTGAGTGGTTCAGTCAGTTGAGTGCCCAGCTCTTGGTTTTGGCTCAGGTCACGATCTCATGGGCATAGAATAAAGCCCCCGGGTAGGGCTCCCTGGTCAGCAGGAGGCTGCTTGAAGATTCTCTCCCTCTGCCCCTCCCCTACAACTCGCATGCGTACACAATCTCTCTCAAATTATCTTTTTTAAAAAATGACAAAATTCTAAGAGCGAGGTCAAATAATTTGCCTCAAATCACACAATTAAGTCCACTTCTGGCTAGTAATCCAACATGCATTCTCCACCCTCACACCAAACAATCCCACACAATAGCACAACTGTACCTTCCTTGAGTAAATACCAATTATCCTAAGCAAATCATGCTTATCATATTTGCTTTGCTATATCTACTGAGTGATCTTGTTTTGACCCATAATGTCTGAGGAAAGATCTACTGGAGCATTTCTGGGAAAGGTCTCCATACTTGTAGGGAGAATCAAGAAGAGATAGTGTCTTTTTGCATCTAGACATTATTGGATTTTATTAATTATTGTGTATTATTGCTTCAATATTTGATTTTTATTTTATTCCTTATGTATTATTATTGTTTCAATATTCGATTTTTATATTATTCCTTAGTGTTATTATTGCTTCAATACCAGAAACTGCTTTAGCCAATTTGCAATTACGAAGAAAATCAGTGCTTTGCTAAGTGCACAGAACAGAGCACCAAGGTTCCTTACACCTTGGTGACATTACTAGGTCACTGACTCAACCAATAATGGAGTCCACCACCTTTGGACTTTGTATATTATGAGAAAATAAATATATTTTTTAAGCTTAAATTAATTTTCACCCTCTGTTGCTTATAGCTGAAGGCATCCTGAGTCAGTATTCTATCCCAAAATGTATGCTTAAATATACTGATCTTTTACACAAACACCTCAAAATGTGAAATAGAAAAAAAAACAGACAATGAATGACAATGTCTAGAAGCAATGAAGCTCTACAGGGAACATATCTGCAAAAGCAGAGCTGACTCACTGCATTATATAATTGGGAAGCAATAATAGTAAATAGTGGCTAAGAGCACAGGCTCTGGGTTCAATCTCAGAAGCTTGCTAGATTTGCCTGTATAACCTTTGGGAAGTTATTTAACCTAAGTTCCCAGTTATTAGATAATAGGATCATATCTTCCTCCCAGGAATTTTCTGAGGATTAAAATAAATAATGCATATAGAAGGCTTAGCAGTTTCTAACACACAATAGATGCTCAAAAATGTTATTTGCTGTCATTTCTATTCTTAATACTTAGTTCTTTATATTTCACACACTATTTTCATAAGTATCATTTCATTTGATTGTCATAAAAACATAGTGAGTTATATATTCCCATATTACAGTGAGGAAACAGCCTCAGAGAGGTTGCATGTAAATAATCAAGATTTGAACCTGGCACTTCTATTGTCAAATAAAGAACCAGTGACTCTTAGGTATAAAATAAAACCACAACTACACATCTAGAAAGATAGAAATTTAAGGAGAGTGAAGGGAGAATTGATTTACAATGCAGAGAACTGCTAATGGTCCTAATAACAGTATTAGCAAAGGAAGAAGCACTGTGTCAATGGTGCTGACAAAGTTTGAGAGTTAAAACTGAAATGTTTGTTCACAGTAACTGGAATTTAGGCTGTAACCCACCAAGTAAAGTGATGGCTTAACAAGTCAGTAAAAGCAAGGTACATTCTGAGTAATTTAAACTAAATCTACACTTTATACTACCATGGAGTTGGAGAGTGAAAGCAACACATATTCTACTATGTACGCTCATGAAATGTTTTATTTAAGAAATCAAACACAATTTCAGTAGCTGACAACTCTTGCCAACCCTAAAATATATGCTTTCCATTAGATGGCAGTGTAAGTTCAGATTTAAATCTTCTGGAAAGGTTTAGCCCATGCCATGGGAAGACCCAGGTACACGGGTTGAGTGGTCAGATATAAAACAGGAATGTTTTTAACATATCAGAATTTGCTTTCAAGTATGAGAACAATCTACAGTAATGACCTGTGAATGAGCAAAACAAAAATCATTTTGAGAAAAATTCTAACCACCCCACAAAGTAAGGCCGGGTTATAGTTGTGTTACTGCATTAAAGAGAACATGTTTTCTTGATTTGGCAGATGGAAAGATGAAAGATGGGGAGGCTAACACAGTAAAAGTGGGCTTATATAGTTCTTTTGAGTGTTTGTATATTACACTCAATTCTTTTAGCTTTCGATTTTTAGCATCATTGTTTTCACTCTGTTGTATCAAATATTATGAGCTTGCTTTTGGTTGTGCATGATGTTGTTTTCTTTCTTTCCTTCTTTTTTTGGGGGGGGGGGCGTCTGACAGGTTCTGGACTTAGGCACTGTATCACAGCCCACAAACCTGTTTTTATAAAATTTCTAAAAGGCGAATTTATCCAAGACTCTTCTACACTCACACTGAGAATGATTTTGCCACCTGTCTCTGGTTTCTAAATGTAGTGGGAAATTGGTCGCCTTTCCTTTCTATTGAAAAACCAAATTGATGAGAAGAAAATCAGATTTGCATTGCCCATAAATTCATGTAGAAATAAAACAGGTATTAGTGGCGCATCATATGACTAGGCAGCCATTTCTATGTAATTATTTCACCAAAAAAAGTTGTAGGTAATATAAAAAGGGCAAAGCTCCATTTTTATGTCCTCACTCCCATATATGTACAATCTCCAAAAACATAACTTAATATTCTCAAGTTAGACAAATATTTCTTTGAAGAAATATAACCTAGCAGGGCGCTTGGGTGTCAGTCTGTTAAGCATCCGACTCTTGATTCTGCCTCAGGTCATGATCTCAGGGTTGTGACACTGGGCCCCCATTGTGTTCCATGCTAGGCATGGAGCCTGCTTGAGATTCTCTCTCTCCCTCTTCTCCTGCCTCCCCCCGACTGCTCGTGCATGCGTGCGTGCGTGTTTTCTCTCTCTTTCCCTCTCTCTAAAAGAGAAAAAAGGAATATAACCCAGTGACAGCTTTTACTTAACATGAACCTGTTTTATCTTCTCTTTCAATTTAAATGGTTTGTCTCCATTACAATTTAAGCTATGCAAAGAACACATACATCTGTGACAATCAGTATAATAAATCAGAAATACAGACTTTTTATAACTAAATCCTAGTCTCAGTTCAAAGTGAAGTTTGTATTTTCCAAGCAATTAGTAACATTTTTATAAGTATCCATGTGCACCATGTGCACACAACCTCAGTGAAAAATTGAGGAATATGAAGAACTTAAGCAGTCAAAGAAGGCTAATAAATGCCAGTTGTTAAAACTGTAACTGAAAGACAACAGTATGCATAGCTGGGCACACCAATAAAATGTTTATTAAACTCTGACGCACACCAAAAAGCAACAAGAAAAGTATAGTCTGCTACTCTTACTTGCTTTTTCTTATTCAGATGAACTGGCCACAACACTACAGGACCTCTCACTGTTCCACATTGTACATTTGACTGTCAGCTGAAGAGAATTTCATAAACATTCACAATGCAATTACCAGCAGCTGATTCATCTTCCAAAGTGACATCACAACTTTAATGATAATTCATCAGGACCACGGTATTTTATAACAAGCAATCATAATTCTTCAAACCTTCTCAATTAATATATTTCAACAAATAAGTAATATTAAAACCCTACTATTCCTCCTCTAATGACTTTTTTAAAAATTAAAATTAGATCCTCTCCCAACCTTTTAAATAAAAGAAACCCCCAAATGACATTAATATACAGAAATAAAAACCAATAAGGAAATACTCTTAGGGATTCTAACCTGAACATACACCATTCCCTACGGGGAGCAAAGCTTTTATTTAAAAAATACTGAGTCCGGAGGGCACCTGGCTGGCTCAGTTGGTAGAACATGCGACTCCTGATCTCAGTGTTGTGAGTTCAAGCCCCAAGCTGGGTGTGGAGCCTACTTAAAAAAATAAAAATAAAAATAAAATAAAATAAATTGAGTCATGGAAATAAAACCCACATCAATATTTTAACATCTGCTTTTCCTTTCCTTTTCTCTTTTTCTAAAATAAGATCTCTCTATCTGAGGTCAGAGAATTCAGTAAAATAAATGCTATTTTCCCGAAAGTATCTTTAAAAAATAAAAAGGAACCTGGAAAAGCATTTTTCTGGCCAAAAACATTCTCTTCTCTGGTTTTCTATAACTCTTCCTACTTCCACCTTTCATTTTCTTGCTTTCTAGTATCTCTAGCCTGTCTTTCTTTTACTGGAAAAATTTCAAGACTTTAAATGTGCAAAAGGACTATTGGCTGTCCTTTCACGGTCTGGAGGGCCTTCCCGGTGTTTTCTGATTCTAAAGGGACCTGTGCCTTTCTCTGTCCCAATCTTGCAACTCAGTTGTAGAAACAGAAGTTAACTTGTGGAGGGCTGATAGGGACCAGAGATCCTTGGCAACAGAAATACCTGTCAGGTGAAGATGCAACTAATTACCATGCAGTAGATGTGACCAGTCAACATCTTTTAGCATTCCTCACTGCCTATTATGTTCCCTAAGAATAATACTGACACATATTAAGAAAAAGTGCTATTAGAGAGAGTTCAAGCCTACCCCTTTTCTGGGTAGCAGCAAAAACAGAAATAATAAAGACAATTAAAAGGTGGAAGGAGGGTAAAGAAGTCAAATAGGGGGTGTGTTATATGCCAACTGAAAATTAAGAAAATCCATTTTATGATAGTAAACATTCAATTTAATCCTAACTTTGATAGTTTTGTCTAAAGCTCATATAAAATTCATGCAATATTCCTATACTCCCTGTGCCCATATATAAAACTGTATTTTCCTTATGAAAGAACAATCAAAAAGGACCTCCTGCTCTATACTTCTTTTGTGGCAGGCCTTGGAAAGAAGCTGGCTTTCAAGAGTATTGAAGCAGGCTGTTAAAAGGCTTCGTATCAACTGCAAAGTCTATTCATGCTTGAAACTGTGCTCAACTAAATAGCTAGCAATTACCATTCTTTTCTGGACTTTCTTGATCCTCAAACTCCTAATTTATAGAGCACTGAAATCCTTAAAACAGCCCCAGAATGACCCATACTGCCAAAGAGCTTTAAAGATGTGACCTAGGACAGTCCAAGCTCACTAAAAGCTGCTAAGCCCCAGGATTTTTCAACACATGGTAAATTCCCAAGACAAACACTTGGTCCCTTCCTCTTAGCCAGAGGTAAAACCCCACTAGGTGAAAAAGAAGCTTGCTATTTGAATTACTAATGGTCTTCAAGTGTAGGCTTGAAGGTTAAATATATAAAGATTAGGAGAGAATTTTCCCCATTCCTAGAAAAACTTAAAACTACGGTTAAAGTGTTAACAGAACTAATTTGTCACCTTCAGTAAGTGTTTATAGAGCAACATTCAGTATATAATTCCATGAGCAGAATCACCAAGGCTAGAAAATAAATTAGACACAATTAATGTGTTAGATGAATTGATTAAGTAAGATGCAAGGATAAAGGTACTAATTATAAAAGTTGCTAAAACACTATCCTAGCAATTAAGAATAGAAAATTACAGATTTGTTTACATCTTGAAAACTCTCATTTACCTGCCACAATTCTGAGAGAGTAAGTCTAGATTAAATACGAATTATAGGCAGGGGTTGTAAACAAAATAAAAGACTACAGTGGGCCTAATCATTCTAAAATATTTCCCAAAAACATCAAGCACATGGAAAACTCTGTTTTGATTTCAAGTACAATCTAAATATTTAAACTCACCAGCCCCGGATAATGAATTAATTCTCCTAACATTAAAAGTATTAGTTATTACAAACTTCAAGATACTTTTCTTCTTCACAAAATGTAAACTCAAAAAACTAAAGAGGTAAGTAGTTTTCATCAAAATTTTTAACTAATTGGAACATTCACAAGGCAGCAAAGCTGAGCAGGCTTCAGAAATAACACTTGTATCCCAACAATAGAAATATCTTCAACTGTGCTTCCCTGGATGTTTCTGGAGTTTAACTCTCTTTACTCGTAAGTATATACAACTTTTCAGCAATAAAGAAAACTGAAGGCAAGATGGTACTCACTCAATCTCAATGCCAAGCGGATTAGCAGGACGCAGAGACAAGGGGGGAATTCCTTTATTCCTGTCAGTACGCATATCATAATAATTCATTTCATCAACCCACACAGCAGACTGATCCAAAAGACCTACCAAAATGAGGAGCACATCCTTAATGAGATACAGACTAAGCCTTTCCCTATTGTTTCACTTTTTAAAGACCTAATACAAAATACATGCTAAGGTAATTTTTGAGAAATTTGAGAGCACAAAAGCTCTGGTTTTTTCATTTTGTTTTTTTGTTTTGTTTTGTTTTGTTTTTTAATGGCTGGTGGCTTGATTAAAAACACTAAGAATCTATAAAAAGGTAAATATAACACCTCCTGGTTCATGGTTTCACTGTACATTATTCAATAGAGAAGGCACACTAAGCCTCTGAGAAAAATTTCTGCTAAAACAAATGTATTTTACAAACAGTAAATAGTAAAATTAATTTGGTTAACTCAAAAAATATCCAACAATTCTGTATATAAAGAAAACAGTCAAATACTTTCCAAGAAATGCATGGCTTGTGTAATGGAAATAACTGGGATATTCAGGAAAAATGGGTAAACCCTGTGAACAAAATATAATCTCTGAAAATGGTACCCTCTTTTATGTGACTGAGTTCTTTGTCAATCACTTTGGCATAGGACTCACAGGCTTACTATCTCTAAACTTGAGTTGAAAGAGAAAATGGGCAAAGGGCCAATGAGCAGAGGAGCAGCTGGGGGCTGTGAAGGCTTCATGAAGGAAGGTATTTGATCCGAGGCAACTTCTAGCTATATGACCCTTTGTGAACCCACAAATTCTATCAGCACCCACAGTTCTGCCAGAATGCAACAAGAGGCTTTGTTAGAGGTTATACTCAAGTCTAGATACTCCTAAGTTAGGCTCGATAAGCCTTTATTGAGTTTATATTGTGCTAGGTCCTGGAAAGGATGCTTTAGAATAAAATTAAAACATTCAAATAAGTTGTCTTTATCTGCTATATAAATATAAGACATTGCTGGATTCTGCCAAAATGTTTCAAGTTTCTCCAGAAAACTGATAACAAGTTCCTGCTTTAATTTTCAGTTTTTGAAGATGTTAAATAAAAATGAGTAAACAAAAACAGGGATATTATATATGTACATATGTATGCATAGACATGTGTGTCTGCATATGTACATATATATTGCATATATTTATATATAAAATTCCATTTTGTATTCTCCCTTAAATTCCTTACCTGAATTTTTATTTATGGAAAAAAAAAAAAGTCTAGGAATTTAAGGAAGATAATGCTGTAGAAAGGCTCTACACTCTAAGATAGAAAACAAAAACAATTTACAAAATTATTTACTTTTCAATATAAGAGAGAAGTATGACCTGGGCTTAATTATGTTTGTGATAGTCCTACATTATACAAATATTTATCAAGTACTAACCATGTACAAGACATTACAGGACCACAAAGATGAATCTGACATTAACTTTGTGTAAGGGTCTATACTAAGTACTTTACATGCATGCTCTAACTTATTTAATCCTACAAGGTAGCTAATATTGTTGTTCCACTTTTACCCACAAAAAATCTAGCACTGAAGTTCCACAGTTTGTAGTGCTAGAGCCCAGATTAGTATTCAGAGTCTGCCTCCTGGGACCAAGTTCTTAACTACCCCAATAGGAGGAAACAAGTGTTAAGTGCACAAAAAGTAACATTTAAAGTGCTACAGTATACAAAAAAGAGGGCTTATTTCTTGTTTGGAGGGCTAAAAGCACATTTTGGCCAGGCAACATTTTGTCCTGGCCTCAAAGGATGGAGAAAATGAAGGAAACAAGAACATTATTTAGATAATACTATTGCTAATTTGGCCAAATGAGGAGGATATTTTATCTCAAATCTCGACTGCATAATAGAAAGAAATGTAATTACTATGTTCAAGATCAAGGAACTAAAATTGGCAAAGCAAATTGTTAAAGAAATAAATTTTATAAAGAATTTAGGATGATAGTTCTCTCATGATCATCATCCTTAGGTTTCACTGTTATCTCAGCAAACTGCCTTTCCAAAAGTAATACAAATTTTAACCAATATCCCATTCCTGTCAAAATAAACATAATCTAAGTTAATGAGATGTGAGAGTAGGTAAGTTTTATACAAATCGAACATTTTTAGATTTTGAAAGACAAAACCCATTTTCATTTTCCTCTTTAAAAATAAAAAGTAAGATGATACCTATTTTTTCAGGTTTAAGTAGCTTGAAAGACACGGTTGAGGTTCCTTTGCCACCTGACTTGGTTGTGACAATAATGTCTCCTTTGTCATTTTTAGCTTGTCCCACTCGACATACTATTTTACTTGCAGACCTCCATTCTGCCGTCAGGAGGCAATTATGTCCACAAATTGTCAAACCTGAAAATAAAAGCATGCATGTAACAAAATTCAAAAGAACAAAGGTAAGGTCTTAAACATGTCTATTACGTAAAAAGACAATTCTTCTGTCAGTATTACCAGGCTTTTTCCATGAAGTGAAAAATAAATCTAGAAATAACATTTCCTGTTCAATAGTTATGTCTATTATTGAATATACCCAATGTTACTTGCAAATATACTGTCTCTACTGATTTTTGTCTAATCTTTTTTCTCTAATATTTAAGACTCCCTTAGATTATATTTAAGTTTCTTCAAACATCAATGAAATTAAAAAATAATGACCATAATAATTATGTGTAGGCATTCCAGATTACTCGGACTATGAGAATCTTAAATTGCTTTCATAGGTTTTAGAAGGGAAATTATTGCTATTTTTAGAAATCTAAGTTATTGATATAAAATCCTAAAGTATACTAAGTATATATACCATTGCCTAAAATCATATTTATCCATTTTCCTGAAAATAATCTGCAATTACTTTTCCTAGCGTTTAAATTATATATGGTATACATAGTATATACTTTACTTCAAGCACAGCCTGGAGTCTGGTAAATCCAGCTAATATTCTTGGGCCTTACTGGATTACTATTTCATTTTTTATATCTGTATCCTAAATGGTAGCTCATGTTGCCTTAGTGTTTCCCTAATGATACTGTCACTATACTACATTCTGCTCTTAGAGTAAGCCAGCACTCCCAAACTGTCAACCCACGCCTGGAATCTCAGGCCCTGGTATCAAGTAAATTATTATAATTTAGGCAGTAACCAAACAGGGAGGCACTGAAAGATTACAGTGAGGAAGATGTGACCCCAGATAGAACACCAATATATCTCCATGCCAGCTCTTCAACTAACTTATTTTCTTTGTATTTTCCATTTCCACAAAACAGAACAACCTCATAAATGAATTTGGAAAAAATAAACCAAAATGTATGTGGCAAAGAACAGACACTTCACGCTTTTCTTTTCTCTTTAACTTTTTATACTGCTCAGCAGTCAAGTTTGGCAATTAATAATTTTTTTTTCAGATACCAGGAACACCTCAACTAATGCCAAATTTGGTTGAAAAAATGTAGGAAGGGATTCAAGTCATCTTTTGTTACAACTTAAAGCACTATTTAGTAAGAATGTTATATTAACCATAGAGTAATAAAAACCACCACCTTTTAAAGATGCATTTATTGAAATAATGAATTTCAGAGATTTCCCTAAAACAACCATTATTTATACATGTATGGAATTCTGCCTTTTTTTTTTTAAAGATTTTATTTATTTATTTGAGAGAGAGAGAGAGCATGAGCACTAGCAGGGAGTGGGGAGGGATGGGCAGAGGGAGAGGGAGAAGCAGGTTCTCCATTGAACAGGGAGCCCGATGTGGGGCTCGATCCCAGGGCATGGGGATCATGACCTGAGCCCAAGGTAGACACTTAACCAACTGAGCCACCCAGGCACCCCTGGAATTCTGTCTTTCTAATAACAGCACTTAAAGGATTCTTCAGGACTAAGTTTTCTTTGATTTTTTAAAAATGTATAATGACATTTATACATTTTTAAATGCATTCATAATTCAAAATTATTTTTTCAAAATGGGAATGTCTTTGATATCTTTCCTGAAAATCAGTTTTGTTTTGAAAAATGTACACAATTTAAGAGATTGATGGCACCCTTGGAACTCTTCTCCATCTTCAAGAGAAGCACTGTGAAACACTTCAATGAATATTTGTTCAAATAATGTTTATGCATACATAAATCAGTCTATGTATTTTTTAAATGATACAAAAGGCTTTAATAAACTAAACAGTTTTAGTGTTACAGATGGTAGGTATTTTGATATCACTCTAGGTTAATACATTAACTTAATATTTTAAAATTTTATAATATCAAAAAGATTCTTGTGATTTTAAATATTATCTCATTTCAGAAAAGAAAACAACTCAATAGTAAATGTCAGGACTTAGTATAAAGTCATTCCTAATATAGGTTCCCTGCTGGAGAACAACCTTATGATTAAAACTGAGCAATGGGAGATTTTCAATATATAGACAGCAAGCCTTAATAACATGCTCAGATGAGCAAACATATAAGTTATATCTATCACAGTACAAACTGGGAAAAAACTACCCAGAACAATAGTTTATTCATCTAGTTGTAGCTGCTATCAGGGTTTCTCTGATTTAATATCTGCTCTGCATTTTAACTAAAAAAAAAACTAATAATCACCATTTAATTTTAAACATAGATTCAAACAGATCATTTTAAATGTCATAAAAATTAAATAAGATCATAAGATTGATTTCTTAATTTCTAAAGCACATTTTTGCTAAGTTACTGCAAACCAAGAAATCTGCTTCATAAAATATAACAACATCTTTTTTTTTTTTAAAGTAACTTGTAGAATTTCAAATAAACTATTTTTATAATGTTTCACTTGGCTAGTGTAGATATCATCTGAGCTAAAAACATTCAAATTATTTAGCAGGTTGAGTTTGCTTTTTTTAAAAATGGTTTCTTGGCAATAGATAGGCAGGTTGAAAGCTGAACTAGCAAAGTTTATAGAAGTATACACACTTAGTCAAATAAGAATAGCATTGCCTGAAGCTAAAGCAAGATTAAAATTTACATAGACTAGTAACTGTCATGTTAGGAGCTCCAGCTAAAAGGTTGGACATAACCTCCATCTGTGTGGTTTATTACCATGCATTCTAGGGACTTTTCCATTTTGGATAAAGAAAAATCTAGAATGAGCTATGTCAAAAAAGCAAGACATAGGATTAGATAAAACTATCTTCATAAGAATAATTAATTTTTGTTTACTGAAGAATCAAAAACTATGGCTAGAGAAAACAATACAATACTGAAATAACACTAGTGAAAAGAATTAGCTGGGAAGTGCAAAACTCATTTATTAAACATAGTGCCGAGCTCCAATTCACTTTCTCTTTTCCAAAGGTTTTCCAGATGGCCAAAAAACAATCTGTCAAGCTGCACCAATTATGCAAGAAAAATAAGTTCCAACTCATAATCTCCAATACTTTACCAATGGGTCCCTCATAAATTTTTTTAAAAGATTTTATTTATTTACCTGAGAGAGAGTGAGCGCGCTCGAGAGAGAGCACAAGTCGGGGAGGAGCAGAGGGAGAGGGAGAGGCAGACTCCCCGCTGGGCAGGGAACTCACTCAGGGCTTGATCCCAGGACTCCAGAATCATGACCTGAGCTGAAGACAGACGCTTAACCGACTGAGCCACCCAGGCGCCCCTAGGGTCCCTCATAAATTAAGAAGAGTCAAGAGAATGTCTGAATCCAGATAAGTTTATATGGTAATCAGCATATATGTTCAGTAGCATATACTGAAGTCTCTCCCTTCCTCATTCTGAATGCATCTCTATTCTAAATGCATCTCAGAGTTCACAAGAAAATAATCCTAACTGACCAATTATAATTTATATATATATATATAATGGAATATTACTCAGCCATTAAGAAAGAATGAAATCTTGCCATTTGCAATGACATGAATGGAGCTATAGTATCAAGCTAAGTGAAATAAGTCAGTCAGAGAAAGACAAATACCATATGATTTCACTCATATGTGGAATTTAAGAAACAAAACAAACAAGCATAGGGAAAAAAGAGAGAGAGGCAAACCAAGCAACAGACTCTTAACTATAGAGAACAAACTGATGGTTACCAGAGGGGAGGCAGGTGGGGGGGATGGATTAAATAGGTGATGGATTAAGAAGCGCACTTGTGATGAGCACCAGGTATTGTACGGAAAGTGTTGAATCACTAAACTGTTCACCTGAAACAATTATACTGTATGTTAACTAAGTGGAATTAAAAAAACAAAAACAAAACAAAACAAAAAACTTAAAAAAAAAGAAAAGACAAGCCAGGGATGAGAACCACTGACAAACATGAATGCTTAAATAATCAGCAGTAAAAGGTCTCTATGTTACAGGGTGGGAGTTGGGGGGACAGACACTATACAAACTAACAAATTTATACAGTGCCAACTGGGTACAGAGCATGCATGTCCTTGAACTTAAAAAGATTAAAAAAAAAAACCCATAAACAGATCCTAAAAACTGTAATTTAGCTTACCATAAATATATAAGTATTAGGGGAGCCTAAATAAAAAGATGGATTAACATGGGTGGGAATTTAGTTTGAAGAACTTTTTTTTTTTTTTTGGAAGTCTCAAGTTTTGGCAGACAGAGACTATTCGTATTTCAGATTCATGGTGGCTCTCTCAACAACGATTAAGCATCAATGTGGCAGAGGAAAGGAAATAAATAAGATTCATAGGTCTCAGTAAGGATATGCACCCAGTGAGAGTGGATAGTTTCTTCTAGGTGAAGTGAGGATAAGAGCCAAGTGGTACTGATATCACCAGGAGATAAGAGTTTAGATTTGATTTGAAGGGCAATAAGGTACAGAAGAGGTATAATTTACAGAGCGCTACAGAACAAATACAGACAGTTGTATAATGGAGGGAAAACTAAAGACAGCAAAAATAGCTAGGGAGGCTATTTGGGCAATCAAAGCAGGAGAGAGCAAGGCTCAGGAACTGGAGGCAAATCTCAGCTGCAGGAAACCTTCTGAAGGACTTAGTGAAAAGCAATTTAGACAAGATTTGATAAAATAATGATTTTAAACAGAAAAGCCAGAAAACCAAATAATTCTTTCATCTTTATTCAGATCATTCTATACTGATCACAATGTTGTTGTTCTATCAGCTTGTCTCAACTGCCCACTATAAAAATGCATTTACCATTGAAACACAGTTCTTGCTCTTACCTATGAGGTCAACTGGGCCAGTCCCCAGGTTTTCTCCTCTAATTGTGACCTTTGTCCATGGTATTCCTTCATTTGGAGAGATGCCTGTCACAAGAGGGGGTTGTCGGGATCGGGACATCATGTTTTGTTGAGCAAACCAGAGATCTAGTTACAGAAGTAATCTGTCAAAAAAGAAAGGAAAGTATTAGTGACAACTGAAATAAGCACTGACTAAAAATACAATAATGCTAGACATTCAATACCAAAACAAAAAAGCATTCTTAAAGTTCTGAATTTTGTAGCTGTCATTTAGCCTATCTGCCAACATCTACTGAACATTAAATTTACCAAAGACATTGTACCTGGTATTGTGAGGGAAATGTCAGAAAAATAACAGGCAACTAAGCCCTTGGTTCTGGAACTTTCAATATAATGATAGATAGAACCTAATGTCACCATTTAGCTCCATGCCTACACCTGCTGAATCCCAAAAATATGCTAGAAATTGTTCTACTCTCCAAGTTGTTAAAGGAAGATGTTCTGATTAATCATGTTCATAAAAATTAAAATACATTTATATCCCCATAGGTATACTGAACTTCACTTTATTTTTGTGTTATACTTAGTACAGCAACTTTTTTAATGTGGTCAAATCAATATATTGACATTTTTACAAAACCTAGAATGTAGACCTAAGGCAAAAGCATGAATTTGCCAACTCTTCGGAGTATAGCAGAGTTGGTAAAAGTGCAGTTTCTGAGATCAAATACACCTGTATTCAAGGCCTGGTGCTCCAATTTACTAATTCTGTTCTAGACCCGCTGTTTTTGTACAGGTAAAGTGGACCTAGTAGTAGAACCTTCCAAAGGTTACAATTAAGGTTACATAGGATAATCCTAAGGAAAGCACAGTACCTAGCATATAGTAGGCAACAAATAAATAATAAAACCTCACTAATAAACTGCCACAGAACCCCTCAATTGCTCAAGGTTTCAGATGCCCCAGAAGATGACAGCGAGGTTCAGAGCAAAACAGCAAGAACTTGCTGGCTATCTATATCTTTACATACTGAGAAGTGAGACACCCTGGCCCCTGCCTTCACCTTGCAGTCAGCAGGAGATTAGAAGTTCAGTCTCTGAGGAAGCCAAACAGAAGACGACCAGGAATCAGGAATGCCAGGCATAGTAAGGATGATTAAGTGTCAACCTGCACAGCAAACTGTGGAACTACTTGGGCCTCTTCCTCCCCTGCTCTTACACCTGTCAGCAAGGTCTGTAAGCCCACCCTGCCCAACCTCACCTTGTCTGGATAAGTAGAATATTATTCTCTGAAGAAATTAAAGGGGAAAAAGGGAAAAAAGAACCAAAGATTTTGACATATAAGGGTCTTCCCCCCCAAAAAAGGTCTACTTGCAGTCATATCACCCAATGGAAAAGCCACTTACAAACAAACTGACCATAAACAAACTAAACAAATCAGCTATTCCCAGACTCTAAAATATACAAGGACAGCCAAAGACTATAAGATAGTCAAGGAAAATATGTAAGAGAGAGATGGAAGTCAGATAAACAAAAAAATCCAGAGGACACAGATATAAGGCAGGTGTAATAGGCTAAATTGTGTCCCCTAAAAAATACCATGTTGCAGTTCTATGCCTAGATACGTCAGAGTGTGATAGTATTTAGAGATCAGGCCTTTAAAGAAGTAATTAAAGTGGGCGCCTGGGTGGCTTAGTTGGTTAAGCAACTGCCTTCAGCTCAGGTCATGATCCTGGAGTCCCAGGATCGAGTCCCACATTGGACTCCCTGCTGCTTCTCCCTCTGATCCTCCCCCCTCTCATGTGCTCTCTCTCTCTCAAATAAATAAATAAAATCTTTAAAAAGTAAAATGAGCTCATATAGGTGGAACCTAATCCAATATGATGGGTGTCTTTATAAGAAGAGGAGATTAGGACCCAGACACACACAAGGAAGACCATGTGAGGACACAGGGAGAGGTCAGCTATCTACAAGCCAAGGAGAAAGGCCTCAGAAGGACTAACCCTGCTTACCCCATGTTCTTGAAACTCCAGCCTCCAGAATCATGAGACAATAAATTTCTGTTGTTTAACTACTCAATCTGTCAGGCTTTGTTATCACAATCCTAGCAAACTAACACAGAAGAAAAACAACAACAACAACAACAACAACAACAAAACCTTCAAAAGTATCGTAAGCTTTGATCCCAAATTAGTATCTGCAGAGGGAGAAGATTTTTCTCTCAAAGAATAGGATGTCATGAAAAGGAATCAATCCAAGAATAAAAGCTCTTGGGGAAAAAAAAAAAAAAGCTCCTGAAACTTTCAAAAGAGGCAAAAGAAACAAGATTTACATTGTCCTATTAATGCGAGAACTGGCATTGGTTTAACCAAAGGTAGTACTAAAGCAGCAAATAGCAGATGTATGTTTGAGAAGTGGGGGAGGGGGATAAAGAGGAAATGGGGTTACACATTTTATCTAAAATTGACTATCAAGATAATGTCAGATTAGACATAGAATCTGGAAATGTGGAAGTGGATGCTCTAAGAGAGAGTTAAAGGAGTTTGGGGTATGTTATATAATAAAGAATGTTACTGACCTTTGTCCCTGGTTTCTGGGAGATTCAAAATCCAAGAAGTATCTTTGTTACTCATGAGCCTTCAATATAATACGTACATAATATTCATGACAACTCAATATCAAACCTGGCCAAACCAGAAAGAGCAACCATGTTGGGGGTTTTGAGCCACTGACATCAGTTTGGCCTCTTCTGGAAAAGAGGAATGGGGCGAGAGACTTGAGTTCAATCTCATGGCCAATGAGTCCATGCCTACATTACTTATTTAATACAACTAAAATAGCAAAATGACAACAAAAAACAAAGGACCAGACAGACATTACCATTCATCCAATAAACCAAATGAGACAACTCAATTTATCATGAACTTATCTCCTTCCCTATCTCACCTCTTGAATCAAACAACCAAAATCTTTCTGTCAGAATGCAAAGTCAACTATTCCTCTCAATTCTATTGTTGCTTTCCCAGTTCAGACCCTCATCTTCTCTCCCTGGATATTGAAACAGACTTCAAACTGGTACTCTGTCCCTATATTCTCTCCACCGCAATCCACTCTCAGCAAACACCAGTTAATTCTCTAAAATACAGATCTAATCAACATCTTCCCAGATTTAAAAAAAAAAAAAATCTCATGACACCCCACTACTCAGAAGTCTCTGGTGCCCACAAAATTCTTACTATTTTATTAAAACCTGTCACAACTAGATTGACTATTCGGTATTTCCTACTTTGCCCTCAATCATTTCCCTCATTCATCCGACACTAACCATATAAGCCCATTCACCTTTAATGAACCATCAAGTACTTTCATGCCTTCATGATTTCATTTACCTTGTTCTGACTAAATAGCAAGTCTTTCAAAGTTTGTTAAATCCTTATCAATATTTCAAGGTCAATCTTAAATGTTACCTTCTCTAAAAGAGTCTCCCTGATCCCTCCTTCTACAATGCTTCTGATATTCTAATATTCACTGTGATAAATCTTAGATATCATGTTTATGACCCCTCTTTGAAAACACAAGATGTTTAATCAACTCCATACTCCCTGTAATACAGTACCTGACACAAAATACACATGCCATATGACTGCTGAAAGAAGTCACATAAATGTTTTCTGAATGTTTCATGATATCAGTGCAACACTGGAATTAAAATAGGATAAAGAGAAGAAATACATGGAGCAGCAAATAGAGAGAGGGAGCTAGTAGGTATATACATGCAAAAATTTTTTAAAGGTTTAAAAGACATTTGTATACAACAGCATCAAAAAGAACAAAATACTCAGGAACAAATTTTACAAAAGAGGTGCAAAACTAGTACTTTGAAAACCATAGACACTGTTGAAAAAAATTAAAAACCTAAATAAATGGAAAGACATGGATAGGAAGACTTAATATTCGTAAGATGATAATACTCCTCAAGTTCATCTATAAATAAAATTCAATCCCTATCAAATTCTTGGCTGGCTTTTTTGCAGAAATTGACTGATCATTAAATTCTATGGAAATGGGAAGGTCCTAGAATAGCCAGAGCAATCTTTAAAAACAGGAACAAGGGTGCCTGGGTGGCTCAGTCGTTAAGTGTCTGCCTTCAGCTCAGGTCATGATCCCAGGGTCCTGGGATCGAGCCCCGCATCGGGCTCCCTGCTCGGCAGGAAGCCTGCGTCTCCCTCTCCCACTCCCCCTGCTTGTGTTCCCTCTCTCGCTGTGTCTCTCTCTGTCAAATAAATAAATAAAAATCTTTAAAAAAATAAATAAAATAAAAATAAATAAATAAATAAATAAATAAATAAATAAAAACAGAAACAAGGTTGGAGGAGTCACATTTCCTGATTTCAAAACTTACTACAAGGCTATAATAATCAAGACAGTGTGGTACTGGCCTAAGGAAAGACATAGATCAATGGAATAGACTTGCGAATCCAGAAATAAACCCTTAAATACACAGTCAATTGATTTTTAACAATACAAAAAAATATGTTTTTGAACAAATAGTGCTGGGACAACTTGACATCCATATGCAAAAAACTGCAGTTGGATCCCTTCCTTATAACACACACAAAAATTTACTCCAAATATACTATAGACCTAAACGTACAAGACAAAACTATAAAACTGAAGAAAACGCAGGAGTAAGTCTTTGTGATCTTGGGTTAGGCAAACCCTTCTTAGATATAACACCACAAGCAACAAAAGGAGAAAAAGAGATAAACTGGACTTGGTCAAAATTAAAAACCTTTGTGCTTCAAAGGACACCATTAAAAAAAGCAAAAAAGACAACCCATAGGAGAAAATATTTGCAAATAGTGTATCTGATAAGAGACTTCTACCTAGAATACATAAAGAGCAATTACAATTCATAGTAAGAGCAAATAATACAATTAAAAAATGGGAAAGGATCTGAATAGACATTTCTGCAAAAAAGATAAAGAAAAGTCCAATAAAGACATGAAAAGATGCTCAATGTCATTAGCCAAGGAAATGCAAATCAAACCCACAATGAAATATCACCTTATACCCACTAGAAGGCTATAATCAAAAAGGCAAGGGCGCCTGGGTGGCTCAGTTGGTTAGGCGACTGCCTTCGGCTCAGGTCATGATCCTGGAGTCCCGGGATCGAGTCCCACATCGGGCTCCCTGCTTGGCGGGGAGTCTGCTTCTCCCTCTGACCCTCCCCTCCTCATGCTCTCTCTCTCTCATTCTCTCTCTCTCAAATAAATAAATAAGGTCTTTAAAAAAAAAAAAAAAAGGCAAAAAAAATTAATGTGTTGTCTTCATGTGGAGGTTCCTCAAAAAATTAAAAATAGAGCTACCCTATGACCCAGCAATTGCACTACTGGGTATTTACCCCAAAGACACAGATGTAGTGAAAAGAAGGGCCATATGCACCCCAATGTTCATACCAGCAATGTCCGCAATAGCCAAACTGTGGAAAGAGCCGAGATGCCCTTCAACAGAAGAATGGATAAAGATGTGGTCCATATATACAATGGAATATTACTCAGCCATCAGAAAGGATGAATACCCAACTTTTACATCAACATGGATGGGACTGGAGGAAATTATGCTAAGTGAAATAAGTCAAGCAAAGAAAGTCAATTATCATACGGTTTCACTTATTTGTGGAACATAAGGAATAGCATGGAGGACACTGGGAGAAGGAAGGGAAAAATACAGGGGGGGGAAATGGGAGGGGGAGACAAACCATGAGAGACTATGGACTCTGAGAAACAAAGTGAGGTTTGAGAGGGGAGGGGGTGGGGGGATGGGTTAGCCTGGTGATGGGTATTAAGGAGGGCACGTATTACATGGAGCACTGGGTGTTATACGAAAACAATGAATCATGGAACACTACATCAAAAACTAAAGATGTACTGTATGATGACATAACAATAAAAATAAAATTAAAAAAATAATAATAATGTGTTGTCAATGATGTGGAGAAATTAGAACCACCATGCATTGCTGGTGGGAATATAAAAGATACAGCCACTCTGGAAAAGTTTGGCAGTTCCTTAGGAGGTTAAACAGAGTTAATATAAAATTCATTGATTCCACTCCTAAGTAGCTACCCAAGAGAAATGAAAATATATGTCCACATAAAAACATGTCCATGAATGTTCACAGTAGCATTAATAAAAGTCAAAGAGTGGAATCAACTCAATGGTCTATAAATGGATGAATAAGAAAGTAAAATGTGGTATATCCATACAATGGAATATCATTTGGCATGAAAGAAAAAAGAAATGAAGTACTGTCATGTGCTTCAAAATGGATCAGTCTTGAAAACATTATAGTAAGTTAAAGAAGCCAGTCACAAAGAACCACACTCTGAATAACTCCATTTATATACAAATGTCTGAAATAGGCAAATCTACAGAGACACAAAGTAACTGCCTAGGGCTGGAGATGGGAGATTGGAAGGAACTGGAGTGACTTGCCAGTAAATATGGCCTTTTCAGTAGTGAGGAAAATTCTAAAGCTGATCGTGGTAATGGTGCACAACTATATGACTATGCTGAAAATCACTGAATTTTTCATTTAAATGGTTAAACTATATAGAATATGAATAAATCTATTTTAAAAAGACAACTGAAAAAATTCTTCAGATAGTTAGTTTAGACAGGAATACAATGGTTACTATTTTTGTTAGGATATTTCTGAGAATTTCAAAATCACACACTCAATACACACAGATACTGGAAACTCAGTTTTCATCTGAGAGAACATTCCAGTCTAGTTAGCACAGAACAGCTAAACACAATCATAAAGCCACATTCTTATGGCCTGAGGAATAGGAGGATGAAATTTTAAGCTAACAGAGTAGCTAGAGAGGAACAAGGGTGCCTGGGTGGCACAGTGGGTTAAGCGTCCAACTCTTGGTTTTGGCTCTGGTCATGATCTCAGGGTTGTGAGATCAAGCCCCGCATCAGTCAGGCTCTGAGCTGGGCACGGAGCCTGCTCGAGATTCTCTCTCCTTCTTCCTCTGCCCTTCCCGCTTGTGCACACATGCTCTCTCTCTTTCTCTCTAAAATAAATACATCTTTCAAAAAACAAAAAAAAGAAGAAAGGAAGGAAGGAAGGAAGGAAAGAAAGGAAGGAAGGAAGGAAGGAAGGAAGGAAGGAAGGAAGGAAGGAAGGAGGAAAGAAAGAAAGAAAGAAAGAAAGAAAGAAAGAAAGAAAGAAAGAAAGAAAGAAAGAAAGAAAGAAAAAGAAAGAAAGAAAGAAAGAAAAAGAAAGAAAGAAAAAGAAAGAAAGAAAAAGAAAAAGAAAGAAAGAAAGAAAGAAAGAAAGGAGAACAAAGTCCTGGAGTAGAGGGAGCCACAGATGCAGAAAAAATATTATTGAAACCCCTGGCTGACCCCTGAACTACACATTCATAGGATGCACAGGACAGACTCCAAGTAGCACAGTAGAGAGCAATAGCTTAAATAATGAAAGAAGTAAGCAGTGATTTCAGTTGCTGCCCACCACAGGGAAGACAAGAGTTTGAAATGTGAATCCAGTCAAATTAACAATGCCTGCTAAAAAACAAACAAACAAAGCTAACACTCTGCAGAATAACAGAACAGATTCCAAAGACTCTAAAACGTAATACCCACATACCTAGGACACAATAAAAATGATGGGACCCATTAAAAAATGTGAAAAATATGTAGCCCCTAGTCAAGTAACAAAGTAGACAATAGAAACAAGATGAGCCAAATCCAAATTAGTAAACAAGTATCTGAAAGAGTACAAAATAAGCTATTAAATATATAATGATAATGAATGGATATATGGCTACTCAAAATAGCAGAATTGAGATTACAAAAATAGAAATATAAAATGGAAATTCTAGAACAGGAAGGTACAGTATCTGAAATGAAAAATACACTGAGTTAAACAGAAAATAGTTGAAGAAACAGTGAACATGAACACAGATCAAGAAACTATATAATATAAAGAACAGGAAAAAGAAAAAGAACAGAGGTTCATTGACCTATGGAAAATATCAAACACTCTGGTATGAGTGGAATCTCAGAAGGAGAGAATAGAGAGAACGGAGCAGAATATAATACTTGAAGAAAAAAAGGGTGAAATTTTCCCAAATTTATTGAAAACTATTATTTTCTGGGGTGCCTGGGTGGCTCAGTCATTAAGTGTCTGCCTTCAGCTCAGGTCATGATCCTAGTCCTGGGATCAAGCCCCGCATCAGGCTCCTTGCTCAGCGGGAGACCTGCTTCTCCTTCCACTCCCCCTGCTTGTGTTCCCTCTCTCACTGTCCCTCTGTCAAATAAAAAAATAATTAAAAAAAAAAAACAAAACTATTATTTTCTAGATACCCAAGAAGTCCAGCAATCACCAGGCAAGATAAATACAAAGAAAATCACACCTAGACACACTGAAGTCAAACTGCTAAAAATCAATGATAAAGAAAAAAATCTTAAAAGCAGGCAGAGGAAAAACAGTGACACATTATATAAGTAAGAATGATGGTATGATGATAACTTCTAATGAGAAAAATTAAAGGTCAAAAGACAAATGGAAGATCCTAAAGTGCTGAAAGGAATTTTTTAAAAAGTCAGAAATGAAGGTTTTTAAAAAGGAATTTTATGCTGCTGGGAAAACTGAATAGCCACATTCAAAAGAGCAAAACTGCATCCCTATCTTACACTATAATAAAAATCAACTTAAAGCAGATTAAAGATTTGAACATAAGACCTGAAACTGTAAAACTCATACAAGGAAAGACAGGACGTAAGATTTTTTTTTTTAAGATTTTATTTATTTACTTGAGAGAGAGAGGGGGAGAACAGAGAGGGAAAGTAAGAGGGAGAAGCAGACTCCCCGTTGAGCAGGGAGCCCGACATGGGGCTCAATCCCAGGACCCTGGGATCATGACCCATGCCAAAGGCAGATGCTTAACCTACTGAGCCACCCAGGTGCCCCTGGATGTAAGATTCTTGACACTCGTCTTGGCAATGATTTTTTTTGGATTTCACACCAAAAATAAAGGTAACAAGAGCAAAAATAAACAAGTAGAACTACATCAAACTAAAAAGCATCTGCACTCCAAAGGAAACCAACAAAATCAAGGGCAATTATGGATGGGAGAAAATATTTGTAAACCATATATCCAACAAGGGGTTAACAACCAAAATTTAGAAGGAACTCGTACACCTCAAAAGCAAAAAAAAACAAATAATCCAAATAAGTGAGCTGAGGATCTGAATAGACACTTTTCCAAAGAAGACATAGAAATGACCAACAAGAACATGAAAAGGTGCTCAAAGTGACTAATCATCAGGGAAATGCAAATCAAAACCACAATGACATGATCACCCCACACCTGTTAAGATGTCTATTATCAAAAAGACAAGAGATAACAAATGCTGGTTGTAGAGAAAAGGGAGTATTTATACATTGCTGGTGGGAGTGTAAACTGGTATAGCCACTATGGAAAACAGCATGGAAGTTCCTCAAGAAATTAAAAATAGTTTTTCACAATGGGTTTGCCACCAGAACAGAGGTGTCATGAAACCACTGCTAAATCCGAAGCCAAAATGGGTAAGGAAAAGATTCAAACCTTTTCCATCGTCATTAGACACATAGATTTGGGCAAGTCTACTACCACTAGCCATCTGATCTACAAATGCGGTAGGATCAACATAAGAACCGTAACAATATTTGAGAAGAAGCCTGCTGAGATGAGAAAGAGCTTCTTCAAGTATGCCTGGATCTTGGATGAACTGAAAGTTGAATGTGAGCATGGTATCATCATTGATATCTCTCTGTGGAACTGTGAGACTAGCAAGTGTTAGTGACCATCACTGATGCCTTAACACACAGAGATTTTATCAAAAAAAAAAAAAAAATGATTAGAGGCATATGTCAGGGTAACCATGCTGTCCTGGTTGTTGTTGCTGGTGTTAATGAACTTGAAGCAAGAATGGGAATGATAAAGGACAGAAGCAGAAAAATGTTCACCTTTAGCCCTATAGCCTGCATAGGGATCAAACACATGCTGGTTGCTACATTCTTAAAGGGTCTCATGACTGCCTGTAAATCTCACCAATAGTCAAGCACCAAGGAAATCTTGCAAAAGTAGTTTTACGTAGAAATTTGGGAAAACATTTATGATCTAATACTCCATATACGTCCCCTCCCCCTTGAGCACTAAGCATATAACCACCAGCTTCATACAGCAAAAGTGCAGCTCTTTCTGTTCACTGGTCCTGTCCCTGTGCTACCTGAATACTAAGTTGTACCATGAAACATTTCTGTCCACGGGTCCTGTCCCTGTGCTACCTGAATACTTACTAAGTTGTACCATGAAACATTTCTGTCCACGGGTCCTGTCCCTGTGCTACCTGAATACTTACTAAGTTGCACCGTGAAACATCTTGACCATCACACTCAACAATCCCACAACAGGAAGATCCATGAGTGTGCCCTTCTGGCTTACACACTGGGTGTGAAACTAATTATTGGTATTAACAAAATGGATTCCATTGAGCCACCCTACAGACAGAAGAGATATGAAGAAATTAATTAAGTCAGCACATACATTAAGAAAACTGGCTACAACCCTGACATTCAGTAACATTTGTGCCAACTTCTGGTTGGAATGGTGACAACATGCCTTAGTTCAAAGGATGGAAAACAATCCTTAAATATGGCAATGCCAGTGGAACCACACTGCTTGAAGCTCTGACCTGTATCCTACAATCAACTCATCCAACTAACAAACCCCTGCATCTGTTCCTCCCCATCAAGACATCTATGAAATTGGTGGTATTGGTTCTATCCTTATAGGCTGAGTGAAAACTGTCAAACCCAGCATGATGGTCACCTTTGTTCCAGTCAACATTACAGCTTAAGCTTGAGTGAAGCTCTTCCTAGGGCCAATGTGAGCTTCAATCAAGAATATGTCTGTCAAAGATGTTGATTAAGGTAACACAGCTGGTGACAGCAAAAATGACCCACCAACAGAAGCAACTGGCTTTATGGCTCATGTGATATCCTGAGCCATCCAGGCCAAATCAGTGCTGGCTGTGTGCCTGTGCTGGATGGTCACACAGCTTCACGCTGCTCACAAGTTTCCTGTGCTAAAAGACTAATAATTTTGAGAAGAAGCTGGAAGAAATTCTTGAAATGGGGATGCTGCCATTGTTGATATGGTTCCTAGCAAGTCCGTACGTGTTGAGAGCTTCTCTTGACTACCCTCTTAGGGGTCATTTTGCTGTTCATGACATGAGACAGACAGTTGCTGTGGGTATCATCAAAGCAGTGGACAAGAAGGCTGCTGGAGCAGCCAAGGTCACCAAGTCTGCTCAGAAAGCTCAGAAATCTAAACGAATATTATCCCTAATACCTGCCACCCAAGTCTTAATCAGTGCTAGAAGAATAGTCTCAGGACTATTGTCTCAATCAGCCATTTAAGTTTAAAAGACTAGTTAACAATAATAATGCAGATAAAACCTTAAGAAGGAAAGAAGAATAATTTGTGAACTATTTGGGTGTGTGTGTGTGCGTGCACATGCGCGCACGTGCATGCAGCAGTTCTAAGTTTTTAATTTCAAATTCAGTACTTTTTTTAATGGAAACAGCTTTACCAAAAATCTGTCACAGAATTTTGAGACCCATGAAAACAATGTTTAATGGGGGCGCCTGGGTGGTTTGGTCGGTTAAGCATCTGCTTTGGGCTCAGGTCCCAATCCTCCTCCATTGGGCTCCCTGCTTAGCAGGGAGTCTGCTTCTCCCTCTCCCTTTGCTCCTCCCTCTGCTCTTCTCCCTCCTCATGCATGTACTCTCTAAATAAAATCTTTAAAAATAAAAAAATTAAAAATAAAACAATGTTTAAAGAAGAAAAAAATTTTTAAAGAAACTTTCTTATGATGCAGCAATCCACTTCTGGATATATATCCCAAAGAAACGAAATTATCTCAAAGAGACATATGTACTCTCATGTTCATTGCAGCATTCATTATTCACAATAGCCAAGATATGGAAACAACCTATGTGTCCATCAATGGATGAATGGATAAAGAAAATGTAACATACATACAATGATTATTTAGAAAAGAAGGGAATCTGGCCATTTGTGACAACATGGATAAAACTGGAGAACATATGCTAAGTGAAATAAGGCAGAGAGAGAAAGACAAATATTACATGGTATCACTCACATGTGGAACCTAAAAAAACATCTTTTTAAAAAAGGCTAACTCATAGAAACAGAGTAAAATGATAGTTGTTAGGGGTTGTTGGGCAGGGGAAACGACAGAAAAGGATACAAACTTTCAGTTACAAGCAAGGCCTAAGGATCTAATGGTGACTACAGTTGATAACACTATATTGTATAATGGAAATTTGCTGGGAGAATAGAACTTAAGTGTTTTCACCAAAAAAATAAAAAAAGGGTAAATAGGTAAGGTGATAGATGTGTAGATCAACCTAATTGTGGAATGTATATAATATCACAATGTATATAATACCAAATCATCAGGTTATATACTTTAAGTACATTATAATTTTGTCAGTTATATACCTCAATAAAGCCGGCAAAAAAAGGAATAAGATTGGTTATTTTCAAATAAAGGAACCTCATTGGGAACAAATCTGTATGACAAGAAATGCTGAAGGAATTTCTTCAATCTGAAGGAGAAATGACACCACACAGTAACTTGGAAGATTTTATAATGAGAAAGGATGAATTCATCAGGACATAACCATGTAAACTGTGTATACACCTAGTAATACAGTTTCAAAACACATGAAGCAAATGCTGAGTGAAAGGGTGAAAGAGCTAAATCCACAATCATGGTTAGAGATTTTATTTTATTTTTTAAGATTTTATTTATTTGACAAAGAGAGACACAGTGAGAGAGGGAACACAAGCAGGGGGAGTGGGAGAGGGAGAAGCAGGCTTCCCACTGAGCAGGGAGCCCGATGCGGGGCTCGATCCCAGGACCCTGGGATCATGACCTGGGCCAAAGGCAGACGCTTAAAGACTGAGCCACCCAGGTGTCCCATGGTTCGAGATTTTAATATACTCTTTACATAGGGGCACCTGGGTAGCTCAGTCAGTTAAGCGTCTGAGTCTTGATTTCAGCTCAGGGTCATGAGATCAAGCCCCATGTCGGACTCTGCACTGGGTATGGAACATGCTTAGGATTCTCTCTTTCCCTCTCCCAATGCCCCACCCCAGCCCCTTCCCCCACTCACATGCCCATATGCTCTCTCTACATAAATAAATAGGAATAACAGTTAAACAAAAGTACAAAAATTTGTAAGGCTATAGAATATATGAACAACACTACTGATCATCTTGACCTGACATTTACCAAAGCTCCTCTTCAAGTGTCTAAAGAATGTTCACCAAGATAGACTATATGCTGGGCCTAAAGTAAGTCACACTGATTTCCAAAGACTGAAATTCCAAAGGCTACAAAGGAATTAAATCAGAAAGCTACAGCAATACAATGCTGAGAAAAGTATCGAAGTATTTGGAAATTAAATAACAAACTTAAATAATCCAACAGTCAAAAAAAATAATGAAGAGGGAAACAAACAAAAAAAAATTTTGAACTGAATGTTAATGAAAATATAATCAAAATTTGTGAGATGTAGCCAAAGCAGTGCTTTAAAAGTTTATAATAAGAGAAGAAAGATTAAAATTAAGGATATATGTTTCTATCTTAAGAAATTAGAAAAGGCAAAGCTAATAATTAAACACAAAGGGGTAGGGAGGAAGAACAAAGGAAGTAGAATAAGGAAAATAACATACTGGTAATAAAAAAACAAACAAACAAACAAAAAATCAAGAAAAAATTGTAAAGCCATAAGTCTTTCTGCAAAAATTAACCAATAAACCCTAGCAAAATTCTCTTTAAAAAAAAGAAACACAGGGGTGCCTGGGTGGCTCAGTCGTTAAGCGTCTGCCTTCAGCTCAGGTCATGATCCAAGGGTCCTGGGATCGAGCCCCGCATAGGGCTCCCTGCTCCGCGGGAAGCCTGCTTCTCCCTCTCCCACTCCCCCCGCTTGTGTTCCCTCTCTCGCTGTGTCTCTCTCTCTGTCAAATAAATAAATAAAATCCAAAAAAAAAAAAAAAGAAAGAAAGAAACACAAACTACCAATCTCAGGAATGAAAGAGCGGATAACTATAGATACTAAAGATATTTTTTAAAGAGTAATGAAGGAATATTATGAAAAACTTCAGGCCAATGAATTTTATAACTTGGATGAAGTAGAAAATTTCCTTAAAAGGCTAAGTTACCAAACTAACACAAGATAAATAAGAACTCTCAATACCTTCATGTTTATTAAATAAATTGAATTCATCATCAAAAACTTTCCTACAAAGAAAACTCCAGACCTAGTGGTTTCACTGATAAAATCTACCAAACATTTAAGGAAGAAATAATACCAAGCCTACATGTATTATTTCAGAAAACATAAGCAGTGGAAAGACATCATGACCATGTGGGGTTTATCCCAGCCATGCAAAGATAGTTTAACTTTCAAAACCCACTCACTATAAATCACATTAAAGTAAAAAGAAAAATGATGTATATATCTAAATAGATATAGAAATGTTTCACAAAATTCATCACCTATTCATGATTTTAAAAACCTCAACAAACTAGGAATAGAAAAGATCTCTTAATTAAGAAAGGAAAATGGGGGACGCCTGGGTGGCTCAGTCCGTTAAGCGTCTGCCTTTGGCTTAGGTCATGATCCCAGGGTCCTGGGATCGAGCCCCAAGTAGGGCTCCCTGTTCAGCAGGAAGCCTGCTTCTCCCTCTCCCCAGCCCCCGGCTCATGCTCTCTCTCACTATCTCTCTCTCAAATAAATAAATAAAATCTTTAAAAAAAAAAAGAAGAAGAAAGGAAAATGGGGTGGGAGGGACCATCTAACATTGCACAAATGATGAAATATACAATGCTTTTTCTTCCTCTAAGACCAGTAATAAGGCAAGAATGTCTCTCTCATCTTGTCTACTTAACACTGTTCTAGAAGTCCAAGCCAGTGCAATAAGACAATAAGGCTAAAGAAATAAACGGCATAAAGACCACAAAGGAAGGGGCCTTCAGTCAGTGAAGCGTCTGCCTTCGGCTCAGGTCATGATCCTAGGGTCCTGGGATCGAGCCCCGCATCGGGCTCCCAGATCAGCTGGGAGCCTGCTTCTCTCTCTGCCCCTCCCCCCAGCTCACTCATGCTCTCTCTCTCTATCTGAAATAAATAAATAAAATTAAAAAAAAAAAGATCGCAAAGAAAGTATTTTCCACTTATAGATGACATGATTGTTTGCAAAGAAAATCTTAAGGAATCTGCTAAGCAACTAATAGTACTAATAACTGAATTTAGCAAGACCTTAGTATTCGTGTAGCTCTTTTAAAATTCTAGTGGGAGGGCGCCTGGGTGGCCCAGATGGTTAAGCGTCTGCCTTCGGCTCAGGTCATGATCCCGGGGTCCTGGGATCGAGTCCCACATCGGGCTCCCTGCTCCTTGGGAGCCTGCTTCTCCCTCTGCTTCTCTCTCTCTGTCTCTCATGAATAAATAAAATAAAATAAAATAAAACTCTAGTGGGAAATAATTAGAAACAAAATTTTTAAAGTTCTATTTAAGAATATCATCATAAAAACCAAAATACTTAAAAACACATTTAATAAAAACAATGTACAAGATTTCTTGAAAACCTTAAAATATAGCAGAGAGGGAAAAAAAAGACCTAAATAAGTGAAGATCTATACAATTTCTACAGGCCAGAAGACTCAATGTTATTGAAATATCAGTTCTCCCCAAACTGAAGTATAAGTTGCAAGCCCATGTAAAGAAACTGGCAAGCTGATGACAAAATTCCTATAGATATTCAAAGAACCTACAATAGCCAGAACAATCTTAAGGGGAAAAAAGTTACAACTCTTAGAGAATATGATTTAAAGACTTATTATAAAACTACAGTAATCAAGGCAGTGAGTTGTTGGCATAAGGATAACCTAATGAATGAGCAGAACAGAACAGAGTTCAGAAATGGAGCCACACTTATATAAACAGTTGATTTTTGACAACACAACAAAATTCAAGGCAAATAAAAAGTACTTTAATCAAATGGTGTTGAAATAACTAGGTATCCACATAGGGGGGAAAAGGGAACCTAAATACAGCTTCACACCGCTTACAAAAATTAATTCAAGATGGATCACAGATCTAAACATAAAAGTTAAAATTATAAACAATAAAGAAGAGAATACCTCCATACCTGGAGATTTTTTTCAACATGGCAACAATAACCATACAATGAAAAACCTGATATATTTAGACTTCATCAAAATTAAAACTTTCTCAAGTTGGCAAGGATGCAAAGAAAGGGGAACCCTCTTACACTGTTGGTGGGAATGCAAACTGGTACAGCCACTCTGGAAAACAGTATGGAGGTTCCTCAGGACATTAAAAATTGAACTACCCTACCTGGGCTCAGAAGCTAAGCCTGATGATCAAGCTGATTGGGAACACAAGACTGGTTCAGGTCAGAGAAAGGGAAACCCTCTTGCACTGTTGGTGGGAATGCAAACTGGTGCAGCCACTCTGGAAAACAGTATGGAGGTTCCTCAAAAAGTTAGAAATAGAACTATCCTACAACCCAGCAATTATACTACTACGTATTTATCCAAAGGATACAAACATAGTGATTTGAAGAGGAACCTGCACCCCAATGTTTATAGCAGCAATGTCCACAACAGCCAAACTATGGAAAGAGTGCAGATGTCCATTGACAGATGAATGGATAATGGGATTGAGTCCCACATCGGGCTCCCTGCTCAGCGGGGAGTCTGCTTCTCCCTCTGCTGCTCCCCCTGCTTGTGCTCTCTCGCTCAAGCTCGTGCGTGCTCTCTCTCTCTCTCTCTCGAGCACATACTCTCTCAAATAAATAAATAAAATCTTTAAAAAAAAAAGTAAGATTTGGCTTTAAAAAAAACAGACATCATGTCCATCTTGACAAGATTCGAACATCACTTCTGTGATGTTCCTGCCAAAAATGCATAACCCAAAACTCATCATCAGACTACTTGAATTCACAGATATTCTACAAAATAATTGGTCTGTATTCTTTGAAAATGTCAAGGTCAAGAAAAACAAAGAAAGGCTGAAGAACTGTTCTATATTAAAGGACACTAAAGAGGCATTACAACTAAATGTACTGCATGATCCTGGATAGATTCTAGAAGTAGAAAAAAATACTTCCTGTAAAGTAGATAATTGGACAAATTATCACCATGTGAATTTGAACTGTGGATTAGATGGTACAGTATTAATATTAAATTCTGACTTTGATAAGCATACTGTGGTAATATAAGAGAATGTCCTTTTTCTTAATAACTACATACTGAAAAATTTAAGAGAAGAATGATGTTTGCACCATATTTTCAGATGATTCAAACAAATATACACTGATAGATTGACAGAATAAAAATAAATGGAGGAAAAAAAACATACGAGAATGTAGGTGGGTTGGGGGGTGGGTTAAATAGGTGATGGGGATTAAGGAGGGCACTTGTAATGAGCACCAGGTGTTGTATGGAAATGTTGAATCACTAAATTCTTCACCTGAAATTAGTATTACACTATATTGTTAACTAGAATTTAAATAAAAACTTGGGAAAAAAAGCATAAAAAAGAAAAGTAAACAATTGGTGAGTCTAGTTAAGAGTTTACAGTTGTCGGGGCACCTGGGTGGCTCAGTCAGTTAAGCGTCTGCCTTCGGCTCAGGTCATGATCCCAGGGTCCTGGGATTAAGTCCCACATCGGCTTCTTGCTCAGCGGGAAGTCTGCTTCTGCCTCTGCCCTTCCCCCTGCTCATTCTCTCTCTCTCTGTCTCTCTTTCTCTGACAAATAAATAAATAAAATCTTTAAAAAAAAAAAAAAAAAAAGAGTTTACAGTTGTCATTTACCACAATTTAAAAAAAAAAACTTTATAGGAGTGAGTTGCTTTTACTATTTTTGAAAGTTTTAAGTTTGAAGCTACGTTATCAAAAATAATGCTTTGGTAATATTTTAAAATAAAGCAAAATTAAATCAAATTATATTCTCCTGCTAATCAATATATAAATCCCACTGTTAGTCAAAAGATATTTATTTTCACATTCACATTAGCAAAATACACAAATGAGCAATGAATAAACAGTTATTAAACGACAGATGTGCTAAAACTAGTGTTTGGTTAAAAAAAAAAGAATGGTAAATCAAGTCCCATATATTTAACTACATTTAATAAATACACTAAAATTATAGAAATTTCAGAAGTATTCTTTTAATGGGTCATACTATTATTTCTTTAAACATGTTTCTAAATACATACAAAAGACTAAAAAGCTTGTTTTGAGAATGTGCTTGAGGACTATTATCAATTGATAAGCCTGAAATCTGGTAAGGTAACACATATTAATAAAAACTTTCAAGAGAGCAAAGACGTATTTCAACAAAAAGTTCTGACAACTCCTTTAATAAACAGAAATTATATTGCCCCAAAGATACCATAACACTGCACGGAAAACAAACACTAGGGAAAGAATGGGTAATTAAGCTGCCTCACTGATTAATGTCTACAGTCCTTGACAAAGGAAAATGCTTCATTCAATTGGCATGGAAAATCAGACCACCACTGAGTGGTGATTTAATAATATATATTAATCCCTGTCCGCAGTATTAGACTATAAAACAGATAAGCATGTGGCTTCAACTTATTTCAGAATCTGGTCTAGTTCACATAAAGAATAAATTTTTAAGCAGAAATATTCTACAATCCTCATTTCCAGAAAAAGAGTAGGGTGAAAACATAAGAAACTACCATTGACATTAATATTACTGAAAAGGAGGGCGCCTGGGTGGCTCAGTCGTTAAGCGTCTGCCTTCGGCTCAGGTCATGATCCCAGGGTCCTGGGATTGAGCCCCGCATCGGGCTCTCTGCTCAGCAGGAAGCCTGCTTCTCCCTCTCCCACTCCTCTTGCTTATGTTCCCTCTCTCGCTGTCTCTCTGTCAAATAAATAAATAAAATCTTAAACAAAAATATTACTGAAAAGGTGATTAATAAAATATTAAACTGTCAGCTACCCTTCACATGGTGGTGCTGATTATCAGTAGAGGGACATGCCAGTATTCCAGAGTCAAACCCAAGAGACTTGATCTAATTAATGTCTAGACTCCTCATCTGAAGAAACTGTAACCCAGAGATGTTAAATGATTTTTTCAAGGTCACACACCTAATTATTTATAAAACAGACCAGATCCTTGGTTTCCTGACACACAGGAGTCTAATTATCACTCTTTCCTTTACACCACCCTACATACTATGAGGTCATTTTTGTATCTGATAGCCCACATTCTGAAAACCTTGGTTGTTTCCTATATGACTGAGGTATGTATGCTCATCCTGGTGTGAAACAGAATTGAAATTAGAATACCTCTAATTTAAAAACAAAAACAAAAACAAAAAACCTAAGACAAGGCATTTCCAATCTACTCCCAGTATTTCAAATCCATTTTGAGGGCATGATCATAATCTTAACTATGTTACCCTCAAAGTTTGTCCAAATAAAACAAAGTAATGTCTGGTAACAATAGGTAATGTCTGGGCCATAACTGATAGTCATGAATCAAAAAGTATGATCTATTTTCTTATTTATGATTGAGGAATACAGCTGTGTTCCAGACATAGAAATCAGAGGCAGCTGAAAATCCAGCATTCATTATATCAGTTCATATATAAAAATTAGTGTTATGTCCCCAAACATAGGCAAACCATTATCTCAGGAAGACCATTAAGCCATTTAATTTAGAAATATAAGAATATCTACTTTTTACACTACAATGTCCAAAACACATACAACAGTGCCTACCACATAGTATGTACTCAGTAATTATTTGTGGATTATGGAAAGAGATGTCTCTCTTCAACCCACCTCTAATTAGAAATACCCTACTTTATGTTATGTTTAGCATCACAAATAAATAATCTCTTATGACTCTCAGGAAAGAGTCTAAGCCTTAAGAAAACAATTTGTTTCTGAACATTTTCAGTTTCACAACCATGCTAACACGGATATTTTTAAAGGAAAATTCTCATCTATAGTTGTCATTAAGTGCCTACAAATTTGCCTCACCAAGATTTTCCAAATGCAATAAACTAAGAGTCTATGAAAATTTGTCCTAAGGTCTTTCTTATGTAAATATACTAAGCAGAGGTTAACAAAAGTTTGACTTTGCCTGTCATAAACCTTATTTAATTAAAACAATATAATCTTTATATTACACAGCCATTTAAGATCATGAAAGAGGTAAGGAATAAAGTGAATAAACCTACCCTAAAAGTACACACACCACAAGCTAATTTTATCTTTTGAAAGCAAAATGACAGAAACAAGAAGTAGCTGTTATTACTCACATAAGGAAAATAATTGCAGATACAAAATAAGCCATTTTTATTAGGCAATATCCTTGCACAAGTACACTAATAATAAATACAGGATTAAATGACACAAATGGGCAAATGATAAAGGTTGACAGTACTGGAGTACCTATTTGGAATTTCACATATATTCACAGGTATATGTAAATGGGTTGCAAATTATGATATACTGACTCTTAGCCTAAGAACTGTATATACCATATCCTGTCAGTTACCAAACAGGGTTACAAGTTTGCTTAAAAAGAATCTTAATTCTGATGTGTCTCCAGACTCAGATTAATTTATGAAGCATTTTTCAACTACCTAGACCTGTATGGGGATAAACAAAACTAGGAGGACCTTTATAGAAATTAACCACTAATAAATACTTGCCTGATCTCTTGTGATATTGGTACAGCAGACTTATACATAAGTAAGTATATATCATTCATAGTATACTTATGAGTGACATTTTTAGTAGTGGAATAAAAAGAAATAGTATAAGTGTGTCATATAAATAAGCCAGTATAGTTTTTAGCAAATGATATTTAGGGAGAAAGTAAAAACTACACATTTATGGGTATAAGGAATCACTTTAAATACATTTCATCACTGATTTATTTTCTGAAGATACAGTGAAACATAAAGGCATGTTTTCTTGCTTCTTAGTAGTGTTTTTCTAAAAAAAAGAAAAAGAAGCTGAAATAATTTCTAAACTTGATGCTTTGATTTTTAAATGTGAGGTTTTGGTCTTCCAGGGAATTATTTTATGGCAAACAAATTCCTTCCTACCTGCAAGAACAAAGGATATCTTCACACAAGGATGATATGACAATGGCTTATAACATGTTTTGGACTTTTTTCATTTAAATTTTATCTTTTTAGGTAAGGAATAGATTCGCATGGTGATCTAGATATATTTTAATAAACAAAAGTATATCCAAGCTGTAAGTCTCTGAATTAAGTCTTGACAGACCAAGCTCAAAAATTTAACGTCTATAAATAGTTTGGAGATCTGGGTTCTAAAATGGGTTCTGGCATTAACAATTAAAAATCCTTAGTTACTTTTATGCTCTCTGAAACTGTTTTCTCATCTATAAATAAGGTGTTTAGATGAGATCATCCCTAAAGCCCTTTTAATTCTTGATTCTATGAAAATCTTACTTATAAGACCAGGCTTTTAAATTCAATTACTAATGTAAGACTAGAAACTGGCAGTCCATAGCTTTTCACAATTAAACTAAACTACAATAAGAACACGTTATTATTTTAACATTTTTGTATTCATTATAAACAATTTTTACTAGATCATTAAAAGAATCTGAATTTTTAAGATCTTATATTTAGATGTTACAGTATGAGATGGCCTAATAATTTTTTTTTAATAGCAACGTATCTGTAGGTTAAGTAGAGGAGAAAATAACCCCTCTCATTTTCCAAAGTTACATTTCAAAGACTAGGCTACAAAACTTTTATAGATACTTTCTGTTAATGAATTATTAAAAGTTAACCATTATAATAACTCACCATAGATTAAAATGCACAATTATTTATTTTCCAAAACAAACCATAGGTTTTCTTCATTTCCCTGGTTTTATTTAATATAGGGAATAGAAACAGAAACAAAGACAGAGACAGAGGAAGAGAGAGACTGAGGAAAGGAAGGAGAGGAGAGGTGATGAAATAGGTAAAAAGGCAGACTTTTACTACAGCTTTAAAATTCTCATTTAATTAATAAACCAAAGAAAAAATTGGAAAGGATACTATAAACAAGCATGATAAGTCATTTTTGTGTTATGCACAGAAAAAAAAAGTATGCATATCTTATAATTTTCTCACTAAGTATTTGTTTTGCATTTTCATCTTTCATTTAAAGTGTACAAAAATGCTGATGAGGGTGGGGGATTTTTAAAACATTAAAAATCACTTTAAAAAAAACAATCTTTACAAACAGCTTTGAAAATATTCACAAAGCAACTGTGTATAACTCAGAAGTTAGAAAAAAAAACTTAAGCTATAATTCTGAAATAGTTATGTACTAATAATTTTAAAATATGTTCGAAATACTTTTGAAAACAACTGCTTAATCTTCCTATATTGAAACCCTCAGAGTACTGAAATGTAATCTATTCAAACTGAAAGAGATCTTAAAGAGCCAGAGTTCAAGTGACTTGCCTAGGTCTCATGTTTCTGTGTTCTTTCCACAACACCATGAATGGAATTTGGAAATCAGCAAAACAAAATAAATTAGCAAATTGAAGCATTCTATCACCAAATCTAGTAGGAAATTATTCATTACTGATTAAAATGTAGTCATGAGAATTTACTGAGTCTGCAAAAAATAAAGGCTGTCCAGGTTAATGGCTCCTCTTATTGCATAAGCCATTAAAAAAACTAAAATTTAATATGAAAGAATATGAACCTTCCCTCTAATCACTGTACCAGTCCTTTATAACCCCTCCTTCCTCTTCTCAAAATAATGAAATATTAAGAATCATTTTCTAAACAGAATAACATAATACTATAGGGAAAAAATGGATACTTGGTTTATATAAAAGTTACCCATAAGAAAAATCTTAGTCCACATAAATTGACTATTTCCTTGAATCCTTGTGAATAAGATGCATTATCAATGAACCTAATAAATAACCAATTCAAGCTCTGTAGATGATAAATCTAAAACCATGAATATATACTTTGACAAAACACAGCTTAACAAAAACTATGCGATATGCACAAATACTAAATACCTTATATCTTTCAGATAGCATATTAAGCTCTCTAAAATAAGAAAAGTCCCTCACAAAATTATACTTGTTTTAAAAGAATGAAGTTCCCATTTCACACAGTAGCATTTTATAATAAAAACTGATCCATTGTTTCAGAAATTCAACGTTTTTATTTTGTTACAATCCTTTTTCCCCAAAAAAGTTAAAGTAGAAAGTCTTTTTCTTGTTGCCATCTTAAAAAGTATGGAAAATAAAAAAAAACTGACAAAGTCAATAAACATACAAATGAACTATCCAATTCTTTCACCAATGATTTTTTTTAATAAGATCTTTGCAAAGGAAGAAGAGCTCAGCAAAATGTACATTCCATATAGGCTAGTGAGGGTGCAGACTTGCAAGCCAATTAACTCGGGGTCTGTTTCAGTTTTGAAAAGACCATAAGCTTTACCAAAAAAAAAATACATATATTTTTATATATATATATATATATACAGGCTGCTTGAATTTTTCTGAGGCAGGAATGAAATACTGAAGAGAGACATCTTCACGAACCAAAACAAGATGAAGAAGAGTATTGCTCAAAACATTGCATAAGACTGTTACAGGATTTATTTGCTGTCCCTTGAAAAACTGCAGAAGCTTCCTACTCTCTACTAGCACTTGCACCATGTTCTCCAGGTTTCTGTCTTGAGGCATATCCTGAGCAGACTTTGGAAGATTTCCAAAAAAAAAAAAACAAAACCTTTTAATAGACAAGACATCAGTTTCTACACTGAAGTTCATTTTGCCACTTAGATTTGTTTCAACCACACTTGATCGCCCAAGTGCTATCCTTTCTACACTGCTCTTGAGTCTTCAAAGCCAGAAGATAAACACTAACATCACAGGCTTTCATACCAGGCTCCGGGAAATCTTCCCATGCCCTTGGGGGAAGTACTCTTACAGGCCCATCAAATGGATCAAGTACCACCACAGGAGTTCAACCTGTGGGCAACGGCAGCTCCACAGACACAGTGAGGTGGGGACGCCACTTGTTGGTCAACTGGGGCTTCAAGGTAAGAGGCATTCCCTGTGCTCCTTGCTATTCTGAACAAATGCTCAGATGTCAGCTCTAAATAAATCTTTAACTCTTCTGAAACATCTTCCACGTGAAAATGGTGGAAGAAGTCTCCCTGCCTCACCTCATACCACACTCTGGCATCGCAGATGACCCTGGAGTCATCAGGCCTAAAGCACAGGCTTGTCTTAGAACATATGGAGCACAAAGACTCTCACTAGCTTTGATATGGTGCCACTGATATGAATAAAGAGCTCTATAAAGTCCTCGCCAGTGATGTTGGCACAAAACTTCATGATGCCATGAAGACTGCATCCAGAGTTTGGTAGGAGGGGACCCCAAGTGTGGCAGATCCCAACAGAGCCAACCCTCAGGTTCCACTTACTTTCAGGCCCCCCGAGCAGGGCCACAAGGCATGGCAGACCTAGGGCCCCTAAAACCAAGGCCTCTGTTCCAATCTTCTTCCCTCCACCTCCTCCCTTAAAAAGACCTTCACTGTTACCACTCTGATTGTTAAAAGGATAGGTACTCCACCACAGAAATGTCTAAATATTCTTTCTAAACTGTAAGAAGAAAATTGAAATCATCACTCCTACAACCACTTTCAACCTTGTTGGTATATACAATAATACTGTCTTAATCAGGGGGTGCCTGGGTGGCTCAGCTGGTTAAGCATCCGACTCTTGGTTTCAGCTCAGGTCATTATCTCAGGGTCATGAGATCAAGCCCCAAGTCACGATCCCCGCTCCGCTCAGAGTCTGCTTGTCCCTCTCACTCTGCTCCTCCCCACACACCCCCGGCACCATCCCCCCCACTCCTTCTCCCTCATAAATAAAAAAAAATTTTTAATTAAAAAACAAATACTGTCTTCATCAACCAGGACATATATGTAGCTATACAGATATAGATATATGTTTCTGGACCCTCTATATTTTGTCCCATTGATCTATTTTGCAACTATAACATAATGATTTAATTTCTATATTTTAATTAAATATCCAATAGGACAATTAATTTTTAACAAGTTATTTTAGCCATCTTGTCACAGGTATTGATATAGATGAACTTTATTGTGTGGGGTACCTGGGTGGCTCAGTTGGTTAAGACTCTACCTCTTGATTTCCACTCAGGTCATGCATGATCTCAGGGTTCTGTCAGGCTCTATGCTCAGCATGGAGTCTGCTTGGGATTCTGTGTCACTGTCTTCCTCTCCCCCTCCCCCAACTTGTTATCTCTAAAGAAATAAATAAATAAAATCTTAAAAAAAATATTAAGATTCTAAAGATAATCCTACGAAAATTTTGATGGGATTATCAACACCCTGACATACTATATTCCTGCTTCTTTCTCTATCTCCACTGATTAGACTGTAAGTTCCAGGAGAGAAGGGGTTTTTATATTTCCATGGATAGCTATATACCCAGCACTTAGAACATTCATCTGGATATACGGGCGCTCAACACATATTTGTTAAATGAACAAATGTATCGATTACATTAACTATTTAGATAATCTCAGGATTTATTTGAGAGAGAGAATGAGATAGAGAAAGAGCGCATGAGAGGGGTGAGGGTCAGAGGGAGAAGCAGACTCCCTGCTGAGCAGGGAGCCCGATGCGGGACTCGATCCTGGGACTCCAGCATCATAACCTGAGCCAAAGGCAGTTGCTCAACCAACTGAGCCACCCAGGCGCCCCTGGTTCCATTTTTTAAAGATATTTATTTATTCATTTATTTATTTGAGAAAGAGAGAGTGAAAGAGAGAGAGTGAACACAAGCAGGGGGAATGGCAGCTAGAGGGAAAAGCAGGCTCCCGCTGAGCAGGGAGCCCGATGTGGGACTCAATCCCAGGACCCTGGGATCATGACCTGAGCCGAAGGCAGATGCTTAACCAACTGAGCCACTCAGGCGCCCCACTTAGTTCCATTTTATTAGTTCTTTAAATATTCCTGGATTTGATTCACTACTACTTTAAGAGTTTTACATCTTAAATCTAATTTTCAATTAGTCTGAAATTATCTTTTCTTGTATTTCTTTGCTCATTTTTGTAATAACAAGAAGCATTCAGCAGTTCACAAATATTATTGAGCATTTACTGTATCCGGAGTGCTGTGCTAGCCTTACGAAAGAATTTAGTTTTCCATATTTGCTATCTTGTAGTTGTTTAAATAGTATAGAAATGTACTATTCCTTGTATGTTTCCTGTTGCTCGCTTGTAAAACCATCTATATCTAGTACATCATTAGGTATGATTATTTGAGAATTTCCTTCATGGTAATAGGACCATATTCTATAAATCTTCTTTAGATAATTTTAGTATGTTTCAGAAAGTCAGATATTTCATTCTGATTTTCAAATTTAACATCATACTACCTTCTTCCATAGCTGTGGTTTTATCACCTTTGTCATTGTCTTGAGTATTTGTAAATATCTTTTTTCATGGTTAGACTTGTGAATGCTTTTTTTTTTTTTTTTCGAAGATTTTATTTATTTGACAGAGAGAGACACAGCGAGAGAGGGAACACAAGCAGGGGGAGTGGGAGAGGGAGAAGCAGGCCTCCCGCGGAGCAGGGAGCCCGATGCGGGGCTCGATCCCAGGACCCTGGGATCATGACCTGAGCCGAAGGCAGACGCTTAACGACTGAGCCACCCAGGCGCCCCTTGTGAATGCTTTCTAATGATCTTTTATAATAACAGACCTTGATATAAGCTATAAATTCTACCTTCTTTTTTCAGGAGACGTGTTTATTACCTACAGCTTCAACCTGCAGCTTCAACATTTGTCAATTCCTCTTGCTTTTGTTTTATTTTGCTTTGTTTTTCCTATCTATCTATATTGAATACTTAGTTCATTTGTTTGTCTTCCTTTAATAATAACCTTTAAAGCCACTACTTTTCCTACTATAATGCTGGTCATACCATTGATTTTGACATGCAGTGATTTCACTATTCATTTATAAATGATCTGTAGTTGCAGTTTTGATTTCTTCTTTGACCCAAGATTAACTTTAGAAAGCTTTAAAGAATTCCACAGTTAAGTTTGTTGTGGAGCTTTTTATTATTATTATTATTATTATTGTAATTCCAGCATTTACTTGCTTTATTCTTACTCCAGTTTGTTTACTTGTTTTGGTCAGAGAATGTAGTCCATAAATGTCCTACTTGGGGAATTTACTGAGGTTTCTTTTGTGGAATCCCTTCATTTACTTATTCACTGAGCTTCCCTGGTGCCTGTTTTAGATCAGGAGTCAGCAAACTACAGCAACCAAGAAATACACCTGTTTTTGTAAATAAAATTTTATTGGAACACACGAATTCATTTCCATGCTGCCTATGACTGCTTTCTCACTGCAACAGCAGAACTGAGTAGTTGCAATAGAGACTTTAAGGCCAAAAACGCCTAAAGCATTTACTATCTCACCCTTTCAGAAAAAGTGTGCCAACTCCTATTAGATGATGGCAGGTCAGCATCCCCTGTCTCAACACCATTCTAATCTGAAACATTTGCAGCTGAAACTCTTCGAATTCCCAGATATATGTTAAGGTTCCTTTCCTGTTTCTAGCACCAGTATTTTCCTCAGTGATTAGAACATATAAGAAACTAAGAGAAAATGGGGCGCCTGGGTGGCTCAGTCGTTAAGCGTCTGCCTTCGGCTCAGGTCATGATCCCGGGGTCCTGGGATCGAGCCCCGCATCGGGCTCTCTGCTCAGCGGGAAGCCTGCTTCTCCCTCTCCACTCCCCCTGCCTTGTTCCTTCTCTCGCTGTGTCTCTCTGTCAAATAAATAAAATCTTTAAAAAAAAAAAAAAAAAAAAAAAAAAAGAAACTAAGAGAAAAAATAAAAAATACTGGTATATGTGATAGCATCTTCATCCTGTAAGTCCTACTGATAAAAAACTGCATACTCCAAATATTATTATCTTATGCTTACAAAAAGAATTTCAAAAACTGTTTTAGCATCCCTTTTAGAAATTAAGGTCTATTGAACCAGTTATTGCACAGAACTGAGAAATTCGGTGCTTTGCTTTATTTCTTTAAAGACTTGACAAGTTGGGTTTTTTTCTTAATAGACTTTTTTTTAATAGTTTCTGGTTTACAGAAAAATTAAGTAGAAAGCACAGAGAATTCCCATATAGCTGTGGATATTAATTGAGGGAAACTTCATTTAGGATGGATTCAGGAAGCCCTGATGGGACTTTCCATCACAGCTTACTTCACATTCCTGGACAGGAAGAAATTCAATTTACTACCCGAACAAGGAAGAAGATTTTCTCCTTGCCGAGCAACAGCCCAGCCAATAAGAAACTATCATGATTCAGATGATGACAAACCATCACTGTTAGGCAGGAAGCTAGGCATGAGTGACAAGGAGGATGGACATTAGACACCCTGACGGAGAGGCCCAACAGAGGACCACCTGGGGACAACCCCATGCCACCCATCTAGCAGGTGGTTTGGTTTGTGGTTACAACAGAGGAAGAGTGAAGTCTATTGTGTTTGTTGTGCTCCTGCCGAAAGCAACCCCTTGTCCTTCTTTGACCTATGTCTCTAGAATAGAAATAATGCAGTTTGCTACCCCAAGCAGCATTTTGAAAACATTTTGGGAAAGGACATGTGTAATTGACTAATTATTGTATAAATCTAGGCCTATCATTCATATGTTGCCACCTTACGACTCATGCAAAATATCAATTTTTATTGATATAAACCCACAGCCCAAAGTTTCCAGGGCGTTGTCTCTCATGACTGGCCCACTCCTCCCTTGGAGCATACTTTAATAAAACTTTGCTCACTTTACTTTCATTTTGCTATCCTGTAATTCTACTATGGCAGTGAAAAGAACTGAGGCTTCGTTCCTTTTCCATATAACTCTCGGTAACATTACCACCTTGAACTCTTGCTTTCCTCCAACAGACTTTGCTTCAAAGCTGACTCTCCTCTTCTTTTTCTCTGTAAAGTAATGTTCCTCTCATTCTCCAGACTTGCCTATGGTTTTCCATAGCCTGCATGTCCTGAATTGCAATTCCTCTACTATCCAAATAAACTATTTTGCTGGTAAAATAAGTAGCCATTTTATTTTGAAGGTTACATACCCCTTCACAAGCCCCACATACAGTTTCATCTATAACTAATATCTTACATTAGCATGTATATTTGTTAAAATTGGTAAGTCAAAATTGATACATTAACTAAATGCCATAGTTTGCTATTAGGGTTCACTTTTTGTGTTGTACATTTGAGTTTTGACAAATGTATAATTACATGTATTCACAATTACAGTATCATAGAGAAGAGTTTCAATGCCTTAAAATCCTTTTTTTCTCCTCCCTTAGCATATCAATCATACTTCTTAAATGTTTTTCAGTGGTTGCCCTACAGTTTGCATTACACATGTACAACTAAACCAAGCTGACTTTCAAATAACACTGTACTTCATGGCTAGTGGAAGGACCTTATAACAGAGTATTCCCAATTTCTCCCTCCTATGCTTTATAACATGTCATTAATTTCTATTCTCTATAAGCTATCATCACCAAATATTTCGTTCCTGTTATTAAACAAAGTGTTTGATCAATTAAGAATAAGAAAAATTGTATTTTATCTTCATTTCTTCTTCCTTTATGTAGATCCTAGTTTCTGACCTTTATCATCTTTCTTTCTGAGGAATTTCTTTTAATGTTTCTTGAGAAGTAGGCTTACTGGAGACAAATTCCTCCAATTTTTAAGTATTTCTCATTCACTTTTGAAGGATAATTTGATAATTTTGCTTGTACATAGAATTCTATGTTGATTTTTTTTCTTTCAGCACTTTAAATATTACACTCTTCTTATTCATTCTTTTCTTGCTTATATGGTGTCTGAAAAGAAATCCAATATAATTCTTACTCTTGATTTCCCATAAGTAAGGTGTTTTTCCTCTGGCCTACTTCAAGACTGTTTTTAATTTTCTGCAGTTTGAATATAACTAGATATAGATTTTTTAGTGTAAGTCCTGCTTGAGTATTCTCTGAGCTTCCTGGGTCTGTGGTTTGTTGCCTATTATTAATTTTGGAAAATTCTCAGTCATTGCTCCAAGTCATTCCATTGACAGGCCCTCATGCACAGCACAAATGGAGACTCACCCACCTTGTCCCCCACAGCCCAAACCTAGGCCCATTCAGGGACTTAAACAAGTGCTTCAAATTCCCTACCAAGGGCTCCTCATGAGATCCTAGCAAGAAATGAACCAATCACAGCTGGGTATAATCCACAGTGATTTTCTCACTTTTTGATCTCAAGAACTCTTTAAAAAAAAAAAGGTGGAGAGCAGGGGGACAGATACCAAAAGACTTTACTTACGTGGGTTATAGCCATTATTAACATTAAGAATAGGAAAACCTCCTCATTTAGAATGGACTCAGGAGGCTGACAGGGGGAGCTCTCAAGCCCTACCACTTCTGTTAATTGCAGACCTAACAGGAAAAAAAGGGCCTACTTTACTATCCCAACAGGAGGAAGAAAATTTTTCCTTCTCTTCCAGCAACAGCCCAAAGAGAGACAGCCAATAAAAAGCCACCATACTTCCACTCCCAGTTTACTCCCAATGGACTTTTTGTTTATAACAGCCTACCAACTCTCCCTTTTCCTCTATAAAAGAGAGTTCCTTTCCTTGTCCATGTTCTCTGGGCACAGCTATGCTTGCAGTTCTCTTACTATTCCCAAATAGACCTATTTCTGCTGGTAAAATAACTGTTAGTTTTATTTTTTAGGTTAATATCATTAATATTTACTTTATTAGAAATAAAAACTTATAGGATGTTTCAGTGGCTTTTCCATTTCTAGTATGAAAAGCTGTAATAATTTTGGCTTCTGGAAAGCTCATTCTGTCTACACATAATTCCTTTTTCTTTAATCTCTGAATGATTGGTCTCAAGAAGCCACAACTTAAGTGGCATTACAATACTATATTTGTTCTGTTGCATAAGACATATGGTATGTTAACACTTACAAAGCTGAAAGGAAGATGGTTTTCATCATATTTTCATTTCTTATTTATAGTTTTTTTTAAAGATTTTATTTATTTGACAGAGAGAGACACAGCAAGAGAGGGAACACAAGCAGAGGGACTGGGAGAGGGAGAAGCAGGCTTGCCGCTGAGCAGGGAGCCCGATGCGGGGCTCGATCCCAGGACCCTGGGACCACGACCTGAGCCGAAGGCAGACGCTCAACGACTGAGCCACCCAGTTTTGCCTAAAGTCTTTGGAATAGATTCTTCCTTTCCATAAGTCAGAGAACCCATTATGTCTACTCTGGTATTTTCAAATGCAGAAGCTGCAGCTGTGGGACAAGAAAGCAAAGTCTTCTACTCTTTCTTTATTAAGCCAACAATCCACCATGCTCTATACCTGCATTATTCAGCATGGATAGGGGTTCTGGGTGTTGGACATAGCACAGTACCACAGGAGAAGGAAACGAGAAGGCCCTTCATTTATTCCTTCTCTAACATTTTTCGTTTATGTACATCTGAGTTTCTGATGTATATCATTTCCCTTCTCTCTGAAAAAAACTTCTTTAACATTTTAACTTCTTTTAACATTTAACATAATCTGGTGAAAAATTTCCTCAATTTTGTTTGTCTGAGAAAGTCTTTATTTCTCCTTCATTTCTGAAGGTTAACTTCACTGCATACAGAACTCTAGGTTGATAGTTTTTCCTTGCTTGCTTGCATGGTTTCTGAAGAGAAGTACCATGTAATATTTATCTTTGTTCCTTTCTAGGTAATTTCCCCCACCCCCGGCTTCCTTCACTATTTTCTCTTTGATTTTTCTGCAGTTTGAATATATATTTAAGTGTAGATTTTGTGTTATTTGTCTGCTTACTATTCTCTGAATTTTCTGATCTGTGGTTTGGGATCTATCATTACTTTTAGAAAATTCTCAGCTATTACTTCAAATATTTTTTCTGTTCCTTTCTCTCCTTCTCCTTCTGATATTTCCATTATGTGTTATACCTTTTGTAACTGTCCCACATTTCTTGGATATTCAATTTTATTCAGTTTTCTCTCTGTTAATTCAGTTATTGACATTTCTTTAAGCTCACTGATTCTTTTCTCAGCTATATTCAGTTTACTGATAAGCCCATCAAAGGGATTCTTCATTTCTGTTACAGCGTGTTTTAGTTCTATTTCCTTTTGATACTTTCTTAAAGTTTCTTTCTGCTTACATTTCTCATCTGTTCTTGCATGTTACCCACTTTTTCCATTTATAGCCCCTAGCATATTAATGACAGTTGTTTCAAATTCCTGGTTCAATAATTCCAACATCCCTACCATATCTTAGTTTGGTTCTGATGCAAAAGAACTGTGTTTTTTGTCTTTAAGTATGTCCTTGTAAGTTTTTGTTGAAAGATGGACAGGATGTCCATCAGCAACTGGTACTGGTTCCCACAGAGATGTCTGCTCCCGGACTTCTGCTCTGGTTAAGCTGTGATTCTCTGTTCCTGCCTATATCTCTCCAATTTGGGGAGCAACAGTTTGCTGTAACTCAATTCTGAGATGGAAATATATATATAACTTGTAACTATTTTGGCAGGAACCTTTCTAAACTTGTCTAAATTTGTCTTATAATAGCATATGGAACATAATTTAACTTAAGGAATCATTCACAGCCATTATCAGGATCATTAAAGACTGTTTTGTACATGTTCCTGGGTTATTATTTCAAGCTGCAGTGTTTTATGAGCTTGCTTTTTATAGTCATCTCAATTGATGTCAGACTCTTACTGATTATTAAAAGCAGGGTGCCAGTCTCTGATGAATCTATTTCCTCTCCTTCTAATCTGTTGCTTCTAATCTGCTGCACTGCTCCTGGATGACAATCACTCTCTCCAATTCTACTCCTGTCCTAGTTTTTGTTCACTTCAGTTCTTAAGCATTCCTCCATAAAAGAAGTCAGAATGGTGTCCAGGAGCTCCATGTGTCCTAGCTGCCCTCCACATCTCCACTAGGTCAGGAACAACCCAGAGTTTCTTGTGATCCTCCAGGCAAGATTTCTTAACTGTGGCACTAGTCATGGTTTGGACAGGGTCATTCTTTGTAATGACGGAGGTCCTGTACAGAGCAGGATGCTTAACAGCATATCTGGGCTCTCTGCACTACCTAACAGCAGCACAACCCCAATTGCAATGATTAAAATATAGCTCCAGACAATGCCAAATGTCCCCAGGGAAGGGGAGAGGGTCACCCCCAGTTGAGGACCACTGCTCCAGGGATTAGACTGGAGGCCAGAGATCTGGGTGCTCAGGATAAGACCCCTCTTCCAGAGCCTCTGCATCACCTTGGAAGAGCAAGAGTGAGGCCTGGATCTCAGCATACCCCTGACAAGATTCCCACTCCTCCTGCCCCTCAAACTCCCAAGCTCACCACCATGATCTTCCTTAACATTATGTCTTATTTACACTTACCTGAGCCACAGGAAGAAACCCTGACTACTGATCACCCCACATCCCCAGGCTCTAATCCCTATTTATTCTGACTCTCCCTTTCCGGATCCCTATCTATTAAAATACTAACAAACCAACTCAGAGGGAAGACTTAATTGTGACAGGTTTTCACTTTGATATCTGTGGTAGCCCTCTAGGTTCCAGACAAGTGCTGATGTCAAATAATGACCAAAAAGTATATATACAAAAGCTCATGAGTGGTTATCTGCTACCTCCTTGATCCAAAAATAGGAAACAGAACTATCGTTTTTTGGTTTTTGTTTTTTTAGTAATCTCTACACCCAACGTGGGGCTCCTAACTCAAGACCCCAAGATCAAAAGTCACATGCTCTTTCAAATGCGTCAGCCAGACACCCCGAACTGTCATTTGTTTCTAATCAAATTTTATATTGCTATGCTAGGTTCAAAGACTAACAGAACTATCAAACTCCAAACTAGAAATTATGCAAAAATGCCAAATTGGTCATAATTCATATGCAATCAGCCAAATTTGAGTCATTATACCTAGATCAATAACTCTAAGATCAAAATGAGTTTTTTATTGCCACAATAATTACAGAACAGGTGATCCTAACTAAACGACAAAGACTGTTAACATGATTACTTCCTTTCTTCATATAATTTGGTAAAAAAAATATATATATATATAAGGAATTTGTTTTGCCTTAAAAGTGATTTATTTATTTATTCTTTCAGTTAGCTAGCCTATGGGCCATTTTCCTCTTAAGAGTTCACACACTCTGTAAAAAAATTATCTTGTACAAAATGTGGACTGTGAACACTTCTCAAAGCTTAACAGTGAAGATGAATTTGGACTGTGGTAAACAGAAGAAAGAGTATCTCCAAAACACAATAGTAACTTCAAAAATAACTGGGAAGAGAAGGGGGTTAGCTATCAAATGCTTTCTCTAATACTCTTTTCTAGGTCAGATTTATGCCTCTTCTCATCGGTGATAAGGATCACTGCCCTACTGATCTCTGCTCTCCTCTGCTACTAAATCCTGAAGCTGTGATACAAAGTCCTAGTCCATGTATTAATCATGTTTTTTTTTTTTAATTTTCTGTATTTTATAATGCTTTGGCATTTTGGGGCGTTGCAGACAAGGAAAGGAACTGCCCCTCTGAGGGTTAACTAATTCCTAGAGATAGCCAACAACTTGCCAGGAGCATACCCCTGCTACACAAGCCAACCAATCCAGAGTCCACACCCACCCTTCATCAGGCTCCTACAGTCCAGGACAACACCCCCCTGTCCTAAACACCCCAAGGCCAGACACCAGACAACTAAGGACCACTGCATAAAGCAGAGCCTGCCAAAATCAATCCAATCCTAAACTTGCTCAGCTTGCCTATTGTGCTTGCCTGTTCCTTCCAGAGAAAACCATAATAAAGGCTCTGGCCCGTTCTTACACCTTCTGCCTTCTGACCAACCCTAGTACATTCCCCAACCCTGGCTTCCCCTACCCTGCCCAGCATGGTATGTCCCCTCCTCTTAGGGACTGTGAATAACAAACTGTCTTTTTTTCCTTTCTTTTAATGTAGGCTCCATGCCCAGTGTGGAGCCCAATGCAGGGCTCAAACTCGTGACCCTCGAGGATCAAGACCTGAGCTAAGTCAAGAGTAGGATGCTTAACCAACTGAGCTACTCAGGTGTCCCTGTCTTTTCAAGAGCTACCTTTTCTCCTCATGTTGGCCTCACCATACCTGAATAACAATAAAATCTACATTTTCAATCTTTTCTGGGCTACTATGAGTAAACGCCAATCCTCCCTTTCACCCAAGAGTCTCAGGCTAGCAGGAAGGAGGAAAGGAAGCAAAGAATATTTAGAAATTCCTTAACTCTAAGTGCTAAAGGGAATCTGGCCATAGTAATGCTTTTATGTCATTTATCCAAGACAGATTAGTGACAGGAGAATCCAACATTACTGACCTCTGACTCTTGCAGAGTACATGAAGAGATGCTTTATTCATTCTAACAGAGATGGGTGCCATTATCACCCACTGCTTCCAAACTGACTCTTTGGAGAGGACAGGTGCTCCTGGTGACCCTGAGGATGAAGGGTTCTGCAATTCCGCACATTACACTTTACGGGGATCTTGACTACTTAATTAGTGGGTTGAAGTTTTCACGTGTAATGGACGGTTAGCATTTAAGGTGTACATTGAGGAACAAATATGGCTCTTGCCTTTAAGGTATTTTACAATATAAGAAACAACACAAATAACATCAGTAAAGGATGTAGCTAGCCATTAATTAACAGATAACACAACATGTCTTAGATAAGAAGCAAACATCAATTAATAATAGTAACAACAGTTATATCTATTGAACGCTTACTATGTTCTTTCCATGTAATAGCTTTTAATCCTCACAACTCCCCTGTGAGGATACCCCATTAATACTTTGTCCAACACCCCACAACTAATAACTGAAAGAGCAGGATTCACACCTAGGCAATTGGCTCTAGCGACTGTGTCTGCATCACACACACACACACACACACACACACACACACAGATATCCTTCATATATGAAAATGGCACCAGGGCACCTGGGTGGTGCAGTCCAATAAGCGTCTGACTCTTGCTATCAGCTCAGGTCTTAATCTCAGGGTCGTGAGTTCAAGCTCCCAGCATGGAGCCTACTAAAAAAAAAAAAAGAAAAAGGCACCAAAAAGAATACTTTTCACAAGTGCTAACAAGCTGACCTCTCAGCCCAGCTCTGCAGTGTGGATATGCACTAAGAGATGCTGACTGGCATTAAGGACACCAAAATTTTCATCAATACAAAGCAAATTGACTTATATGGGGTAAACAACACTGGTGTCATTAGACAACAATTTAACCAGACAAACCAATTTGTTCATCTGGGAAAGATACAAAATCAGTAGAAAAGCCACCTAACTAGGAGTCAAAAGACATATATTCATTTATTCAGGTCCCTTTAAACTCTTAGTTTTCTCACCTATAAAATGGGAATAATAGCTAGCTTCACAGGTACACTGAGAGGATTAAATGAAACCACGTATGTCAAAAATCTCTGCAAACATTAAAGCCCAATATAAAAATAACACAGTATTGCTCCTCTGCATAGGTAAAAAACCAACTTTAATTGAATCTGGAGGCTGGGTAAGTCATTAAATTTGTTGCCATGTTGAAGACTGGATGTGAAACTTTACAGGAGGATGACCTTAATCTATTTTAAGACTGAAGATGTTATTAACAGAGAAAAGAGAAAATTACAGAGTCTTGCCACATAATTTGGGTAAGAAAGCCCCAAGAAGCAGGAAGGAGAGGGCTGAATACAATACTGCAACTGTAAACAAAGATTAAGTCTCAAGAACCAGGGTGTATCAACTCCACAGCAAATGGGTAAACTATTTCTTTAAAGCCACAGCACTGTACCTCACAATCTGATGAAAAAATTCCAAATATTGTTTATGATACATACTCAGGATAGCCAAATACCAAGCTTAATATTCTAAACAATTACTATATTTTCTTGCCTCTTTATTTTTAACATATTAATTCCAATCCCCATAGATACAGTCCAAAGTATAATTTTCTTGCTTACATTACTTCAAACATCTATAGAGTTAAAGAATTTTGGTTATTTAGAGAGTTGAATATAATTTTGATTAAGCCAATAAACCTAGGATAACATAAAAGTAAATGTATATTACAGCTTTGGGCATAGGAAGACTAAGTTTGGAGTTGATGGAAGAATCCCAACAGTGAACACACCACATAGAAATGTACACCTTCTATAGGTTAATAAACGAGACAACCAAATTTAAAAGCCAAACAGTAAATTAGAGAAAATACTCAAAATAAAACATGAATAGCTTTATTATAAACACATCTCACAAAATCAATAAGAAAACATTAAGACTCAAAAAAATAAAGGCATAAGAAAGAAAATTCACAATGGAGGAAATGCAACCAATAAATATATGGAAAAAAAATTCAACCTCACAGAAATGCAAATTACAAGAGATTCCACTGTTGGACTATTAATGAAAAGTATTTAAGACAGTCATGACTGTCCACCGAATCTGGGTAGTGCTCTATGCACTGCTGGCAGCAATACAAACCATTCCAACATAAATACAAACATTCCAATATAAACCACTGGAAAACAATTTGGTAAAATGTGTCAAAGTCTTACAAATGCTTCTTTTGACTTGGAACATATTCTCTTTCTCTCCCCCTCTTTTTTTTTTTTTAGATTTTATTTATTTATTTGACAGAAAGAGACACAGCAAAAGAGGGAACACAAGCAGGGGGAGTGGGAGAGGGAGAAGCAGGCTTGCCGCTGAGCAGGGAGCCCGATGCGGGGCTCGATCCCAGGACCCTGGGATCAAGACCTGAGCCGAAGGCAGACGCTTAACGACTGAGCCACCCAGGCACCCCATATTCTTTTTCTGCCCAACATATTAATTCAACAACTCTATACTTTATGCTATGATCACCACAGGTGTAGCTACCATCTTTTGCCATACAATGCTATTACAATACTATTGACTATATTCCCTACACTGTACCATTCATGCTGTGACTTACTCATTCTACAACTAGAATCCTGTACTTTTCACTTCCCTTCACCAGGTTTACCCATCCCTCCCTTCCCCCTCCCCTCTGGCACCCATCAGTTTGTTCTCTGTATTTATGCGTCTGTTTCTGCTTTTTGTTCATTTGTTTTGTTTTTTAGATTCCATACATAAGTGAAATCATATTCTATTTTTTTCTCTGTCTTATTTCACTTAGCATAATACCTCTAGGCCCATCCATGTTGTCACAAATGGCAAGATCTCATCCTTCTTATGGCTGAATAATATTCCATTGACTAAATATACTACTTCTTTATCCATTCATCCAATGGTGAACATTTAGGTTGCTCGCATATCTTAGCTATTGTAAATAATCGTGCAATAAACCTAGCAGTGCAAATATCCTCTCAAATTAGTGTTTTCATTTTCTTTGGGTAAATACTCAGCAGTGGAATTCCTGGATCATATGGATTTCTACTTTTTTCTTTTTGTATTTCTATTTTTTTAAAAATTTTTTGAAGAACCTCCATACTGTTTTCCACAATTGCTATACCAACTTACAATCCTACAAACAGTGCACAAGAGTTTCTTTTTCTCCACATCCTCACCAACATTTATTTCTTATCTTTTCTTATTTTAGTCATTCTCACAGGTAAAAGGTGCTATCTCTGTGGTTTTGATTTGCATTTACCTGACAATTAGTGATGCTGAACATCTTTTCATGAGTCTGTTAGCCATATGTAGGTCTTCTTTGGAAAAATGTCTGTTCAGGTCCTCTGCCCATTTTTTAATTGCATTAATTGGGTTTTTGGTGTTGAGTTATAGAAGTTCTTTACATATTTTGGATATTAACACCTTATTATTTGCAAATATCTTCTCCCACGAAGTTGCCATTTCATTTTGTTCAAGGTTTCCTTTACTGTGCACAAGCTTTATATTTGATGTAGTACCAGTAGTTCATTGTCCCCTTTGTTTCCCTTGCCTGAGGAGACACATCTAGAAAAATGTTCCTAAGGCCAATGTCAAAGAGATTAATGCCTATGTTTTATTCTAGGAGTTTTATGGCTTTAGGTCTCACATTTAGGTCTTTAATCCATTTTGAGTTTATCCTTGTATATGGTGTAAGAAAGCATTCTTTCTTTTGCATGTAGCTGTCCAGTTTTCCCAGCACCATTTATTGAAGAGACTCTTTTCCCCATTGCATATTCTTGCCCCTTGGTCATAGATTAATTGACCATATAAATGTGGGCTTATTTCTGGGCTCTTCATTCTGTTCCATTAATTTATGTGTTTATTTTTGTGCCAATAGTATAACTATACTGTTTTGATTATTATAGTTTTATAGTATGTCTTGAAAACTGGGGATGTGATAACTCCAGCTTTCTTCTTTCTCAAGATTGCTTTGACTATTTGGGATCTTTTGTAGTTCCATATAAATTTTATTATTACTTTTTCCAGTTCTGTGAAAAATGTTGTTGGTATTTTGATAGGCTTGCATTGAATCTGTAGGTTGCTTTAGGTAGTATGGACATTTTTACAACATTAAGTCTTCCAATCTGTGAGCATGCTATGTCTTTAAATATGTCTGTGCGGTCTTCAATTTCTTTCATCAATGTTTTCTAGTGTCAAGAGTATAGTCTCTCACTTCCTTTGTTAAGTTTATTCCTAGATATTTTATTCTTTTTGGTACAATTGTAAATGGAATTGTTTTCTTAATTTTCTTTTGGCTACTTTCTTATTAGTGTATAGAAACAACAGATTTCTGTACATTAATTTTGTATCCTGTAACTTTACTGAATTCATTTATTAATTCTAACAGTTTTTTGGTGGCGTCTTCAGGGATTTTCTTTATAGTATCATGTCATCTGCGAATAGTGATGGATTAACTTTTTCCTTACCAATCTGAATGCCTTTTATTTCTTTTTCTTGTCTGACTGCTGTAGCTAAGACTTCCAGTACTGTGCTGAATAAAAGTGGTGAAGTGGACATCCTTGTCTAATTCCTGATCTTAGGGGAAAAGCTCTCAATTTTTCACCATTGAGTATAATGTGAGCTATGGGACTGTCATATAAGGGCTTTATTATATTGAAGTATATTCCCTCTAATCCCACTTTGTTGAGAGTTTTTATCATGAACAGATGTTGGATTTTGTCAAATGCTTTTTCTGCATCCATTTAGATAAATATATGTTTTTTTTATCCTTCATTTTGTTAATGTGGGGTAACACATTGATTGATTTGGGAATACTGAGCTATCCTTACATCCTGGAATAAATCCCACTTGATCATGGTTAATGATCCTTTTAATGTACTGTTGAATGTGGTTTGCTAATATTTTGTTGAAACTTAAAACATATTCTTGAAATGTGACCAATGAATAAAGTAATCCAAACCATGGGGATTATTAGGCATGAAGACTCCCATAATTGCAATGATTTATTACCACAAAGGGAAAAAATATAGAAACATCCCAAACAACTAGAAAATGATGTAACTAAAATGTGACGGTCCATCCAAGGAAATATTATGCAGCAAGTGAAATATGAAAAGCATGCCAGAGCAAGAGAATACTTATAACAAATCAGTTTTTAAAAAGAGACATACACATGTATATATGTAAATATATAAATCTGTATGTATTTAGGGAACCATTTAGCATTTTAGAATACTTACTTCTAGGAACTTTTTCTGTACATTTTAAAGTCATTTTGTGTACATATGTGTATATAATATATTATGAACCTTCCTTGGGATGGTCTCCTGACCAGATGTTTGGAAAAATTTCAACCTGCTTATCAAGTGACCTTTCCTGGACAAGAGCTTATTGTGAAGAAAGGGAAAATCGACCCAAGGGACATCACTCTAGCACAGAGAGCTTCTATTAGAAAGGCAACTGTGATCCAAAACCTGGAGGTCTATGGTCTGGACCCATATTTGGTGGCTGCCATCCTCCAGCACAACGCCAGACTAACACTACCATCACTCCTTCCCTGAAGGCCAAGGACAACCTACAGGTCAAAATTTAGGGAAACTAGGTCAACTATCTCAGCTGGCTGTTGCTCAGAAAGTATCAGCTTCATTGAAAATACATCCAAGGCTGAGAAAAGGCCCCCCAATCTGGCAAGAAGTGACAGGCTCTTGTTTCATGTAATGTATCCAGTGGAAATCCACACTCTCAGCTGGATATTTATATGAACATTTTCAGCTTTTGCAAATAAAAATATGTAATTATTTTTAAATATATGTTACACACTTATAAATATGTATTATTATATAATTTTTATATAAATTATGATTTTAAAATATATAGAAAAAGTTTCTGGAAGTATTCTAAAATGCTAACTGGTTTTATTAACAGTGGTAGTATCATCAGAGATTAAACAGTTTGTCCAAAGTCACAGCTGGTAAGTAGTAGAGTTGAGATTCAAAACCAGCCTTAGCTCTATGCTAATCTAACTCTCCATGTGATTTTTTTAACCTATTATTATGAAAATTTTAAACATACATAAAAGAAGAGATTAGCATAATGAACCTCCATGTTCCCAACACATTTTTATGTTGTTTTTGAGCCAGTATTTTAAAGCAAACCCTAAACATATCATATCATCCTAAATATTTTAGTTTGTATCTCTACGATGGACTTTCTACCCTACCTGAATTCATTTTTTCTATGTTGTCTCAAAAATTGTTATAGTTGAGAGGCACCTGGGTGGCTCGGAAATTAGCCTTCCAACTCTTAATTTCAGCTCAGGTCGTAATCTCAGGGTCATGGGATCAAGCCTTGTGTCCACCCATAGTGTGGACTGCTTAAGACTCTCTCTTCCTCTGCCCCCCCCTTAAAAAAATTGTTAGAGTTGATGTGTTAGAATCTTGATCTAACCAATGCTATTAGAAAAAAAAAGAAAGACAAAGCCTACCTTTGTACAAGTATATATGCTTGTATGAATATGGAGAAAGTCTGAGATGAATAGACACCAGAGGTCAGCATTTTTGGGAGAATGAGACTGGAGAGGGTAGACGGGTCAGGGAAATCACATGTTTTCTACATTTTTATATTGCTTTCCCTGTGGCAGTGAGCATGTATACAAGTTTTTTAGAAATGCAGTAAGCCTTGGACACAGAAAGGCCAATTCCAGAGCATGGTATGGAGTGGCCCTTACGGATGGGGATACAAGGCAGTATACCGCTTCCTTAGGAATACTGACCACATAACGTTTCCTCTTCGCAATCCTGGACCTGTTCATTTCTCTTATACATTGATTTTCTTAGGAAAGGGATAACAAATAATATTCCCTACATTAAAAGAAAAAAAAAAAGGAAAAAAGAATTACTGTACCAAGGTCCCTGATAAAGAATTGTCCTCAATGGGGTTGGCTAGGACTGCCTCATGTTCTTTTCTTTACTCCTAATACCTAGCCTAGGGCCAGAACAAAGCAGACACTCAGTAAAACAGTGGCTGGGCTGAACAGACCTGGGAACACATGGGCTCACTGGCAACTCTCTTCTTTTGGCTCTTCAAGGACAGAAGCAAACCTTAGGCCATGTGGAATTCCAGCTATGAGAAACCACTGAGATGTGGTCTTTGAGATGGATGTCAGCTTGATCTGTCCCACTGCAAGATAAACACCATGCCTTCATTTTGTACCATGTCCCATATACTATTTTTTAAAATCAGTAAATCTATTTTTTAGGCTAAGATCAAATATAAACCAATAAATCTGTGCCATGGTAATCACCAAAAACTACTACAGAAATTGCGTCTCCTAACTACATCCTAAAAGTTTACTCAATCAACCTGTGACAACTCCTCTTAATACTCTATACGAAAGTGCTAACTATAAAGACAAGTTATTTGTTCATGCCACAGAAAAAAATCAGAGTAATCCAAATTAACCACAAAGATCTCAGCAGAACAACTCGTCTTCTATGGGTCCCCTCTGGGTGACACTAGGTCAAGTTCAAACATGGCCTCTAAATGTAAGGCCCCAGAGGTGAAAAGCTTGATATTCTATTACCTCTTCCATAAAGAATTACCTGAAAATCAGAAATTCTAATACGTAGGGCGAAATCTTTAATATGTGTCCTTCTCCGAAAAATATTTTTACCATCTAAATCAAAATTAGTTGGACCTCTCATAATTCTTTGCTTTAGAAAAAAAACTTATTTTTTTTTAAAGATGTTATTTATTTATTTGACAGAGAGAGACACAGCGAGAGAGGGAACACAAGCAGGGGGAGTGGGAGAGGGAGAGCAGGGAGCCCGATGTGAGACTCGATCCCAGGACCCTGGGATCATGACCTGAGCCGAAGGCAGATGCTTAACAAACTGAGCTACCCAGGCGCCCCCCAAAAATACTTATTTTTCAACCATCTTTTATTTCTATAAAATAAAGGCCAAAACTGACTTAAGTTTGATTTTTCAATTGTCAAAATCCACACATAAGAAAGAAGGGCAGAACTGAAAATATATAAAAAGATTCCACTTTTCGATTCTAAATAATGAAAAATCCAAATGAAGAGTAATTTTTGTCTTAGATTTAAAGATGAACTTGGGGGCACCTGGGTGGCTCAGTCGATTAAGCGTCTGCCTTTGGCTCAGGTCATGATCCCAGGGTCCTGGGGTCAAAGCCGGCATCGAGCCCCCTGCTCACGGGGAGACTGCTTCTCCCTCTCCCTGCCGCTCCCTTTGCTTGTGCTCTGTCAAATAAATAAATAAAATCTTCAAAAAAAAAAAAAAAAAAGGATGAACTTGTATTCAACAAAGATCCATTTAAAAATGCTACTTTAAAAATGCTGCCAAAGTATTGTACTCGAAAGACACTGTTTCTCTGCCCTTGAAAGAGAATCAACTGGTGTTGAGGCCAATTGCCACTTCAGTTACATAGAGCAAAACCCTGCTCCTTTTCCTGTTCAGTGTTCATTCCTGGAGGATTTAGCCCGATAAAAGCAAAGACAGGAATAGAGGGATTTGGCTCAATCAGGATTTATCCTTTTAGAGTTCTAGATCAAATTTCAAAAGCCAGTTAGCAATGACATTGGTCAGTTCAAGACAGGTTGGGAATAGGTCCCTGCATGACTGACTGCTACAAAGAATGGCTGGGTGACTGACAGACAATACACACACATGGCATTTCTATCAAATATAAGCCTAGAGCATTTCATAGCTTCTATTGAATATTTCTGAGTTTCTGAAACATAAGTTCAATTCTTTTTATAATGTTTACTTGACTATACCCATCACTTACCAATGTTTTCTTTCTGTATATATAGAATTTTCTCTTGTCAGGTAAAAGACATAGGGTAATGACTGACACTATGCACATATTTTGCCATAATCAACATAAAAAGTTACATAATATGATTGTATTTATATAAAAATTCAGAATAAGTAAACCCATAAAGACAAAGTAGATAAGTGGTAGCTAGAGGAGGGGTAATGGAAAAGGATTGATAGTGGGCTCAAGGTTTCCTTTTGGAGGAAAATGTTCCAGGATTAGATAGAAGTGATGGTTGCACAACTTTGTAAATACAGTAATTTTGCTTCAGAATTCTTGGGAGAATTAGATTATCATTTTTACTGCAAACATAGAATAGAACCCCCCAAAAATGGACACAAGAGGAAATACAGGATGATAGCATTAAAAAGAGGAAAAAAAAGCATTTGACACTACCTAATTTCCTAAAGTCTTCTGATTTAAGACCAAAGGAGACTAAAGAAGACCTTGGCCTTGGGCCAGGACTGAAAGGGTGCCAGGGAGCAGGGAAGACTTTACCCTCCCAGTGATGGAAACTGAGTTCATTTACTGAAATTCAGGGTTAAAAATAACAAGGAAAGTTGTTGAACAATAAGCTACATATATTAACCCCTCTGGAAAACATCAGTGGCCTAGACTTTCCAGTCCTGGACAATACATCAATAATACCAGCTCCATTCCAGCAGGACTGTGGGCAAGATGGGGAAATAAAGAAGCTAAACAATGCAAAATCCCAAGTGATATTAACAGTCTAGTGTTTACTTAAATGACAAAATACTTGACCATCTCAACAATAACGTTAGTTCAGAAGTAAGAGAGGAATAAAATCAAGACACTACTGCTAATTTATTTATAATGAAAGAATAAGAAAAACAATTGTCCTAAATTTATACTATTGCATAAAAAGTTTCACTTGTCTCAACCTGTCAAATCTTTATTATGAAATAAACCAGTATCACTGCTGACAAATATAATAACTACAGTAAACAGGCATGCCAAAATCAATGCAGATTTTCAAAAAGGGTCAAGGTATCAACCGTCAGCTTAAATTGGTTAATTTTATTAAAATGGTTAAACATGACAGGCTGTCACAAAACTCCCAGATTCTTTTACATGAGCACAGTTGGACTAATTTGACCCAAATTTTGTATAATAGCTTTCCCAATTTCTAAAAGTACATCAACTTTGTCACTTATCTTAAAATTTCTGCTTTACTTCTCTAGCTCGACCTCAAAAGAAACTTCTACAAGGCCATATATCTTGACATAGTGAAAGCAATATAATCACAGCACTCAGCAGTGCTATTAACATTTCTGAGCCACAAGGGATTAAATAGGCAGATGCTATGGAAAGTGCCTGTTGGGAGAGGACAGGCGCAGAGTTGAGACTGCACCACAGCTGGGAGGGATTGAAGCTGCTAGCTATGGAATCAAGCTTAGGAGAAACTCTGGGCACAATTCCGGCATCCGAAATAAATTAAAGTAAACAGTCTTGCTCTCTCTCATCCACCCTGTTAGCAGCCTCTCGACTGAGTGGAGACCACACACTCAGACCACACAGCGCCAGCTGAACTCCTCGCACGCAACATCTACAAGCTGTCACTCTGCAGCACAGAGGGGAAAAGGAGGGGGGAAGGTTGAAGGGGGTGAGAAAAGAGAGAAGGAAAGAGGGGGAGGGGAGAGTGGCGAATCTCCTCTACATACAGCTGGACTGCTTGATATGTGGTTTGGAGAAAGGTAAAAACCTCCCTGAGAAAACAAGCTGGCCGTGGCCTTGTGTATCCCTGACCTGTACTCCCCCATATCAATTTAGTAGCTGATGAAGGATTAACAAAGCACGCATTTAACATCAATTAACCTCCTATCCATCACAGGTCAAAAGAGAAAATTACCATTATAAAAGCATTTCATTAAAATAAAGAGGAAAGGCCACATTTTCTTATAATTTATAATATATACTTAAATAAGTGCATTTTCTTTTAGATTTATGTTAGTTTTAACCCATCTGCCTCTTTTCCTTTAATGAAGCACACGAAATGAATTTACAGTGTTTCTGCAACAGAGGTCAGAAAAATTTAATTTTATAATTTTCCCATATTTCATTGTGACGCAATCTTTAATTTCCCAAAATACTTATTGGTAGAATAAAAGATGGAAAATTATTTTTTACAAAGCTTCAGACTAAAAATACATTAAGAAATAACTAGTAGCAGTGATATTAGGAAAAAAGAAACACAAAAATGGAAACACAAAAGTAGCTTTAGAATGATTAACCAAATTTTTTTTTACTACTTATTAAAGAAGAATTTTGCTGATTTTAATAGCTAACAAGAAATGTGAAGAAACCAAGTAATCTTACCCTGTCAGGTCAGCTAAAGGGATAAGACCAGGAGTTGGAATAACATAAATTCTGATTCACTGAAGACTTGGAGAACCTTCACCAAATAGGCCAAGGAAAGCCTGATGTTAAAGCACTATTTTCTTAGATCAGTCCACAAAAAAGTGAAAATTTTCCGCAAAAAAAATAATAGCAACAATTAAAAAAAAAAAAACCTCCCAAACTCCACCCCTCCCCATGCTACTCAAGTTAGCATCACCAGAGAACAAATCAGAAATACAGAATCTCAAGACCCCAACCCAACCCCACCTACATTTGAGCCAATTCTGTGCACATTAACATTTGAGAAGCACTAGATAGACTTATCCTGTCCAGAGCCATCATGGATCCAAAGGATCCCAGAAAAATCTCATTGCAGAGATGCCTAGAGAGTTTCAACAATAAAATTACACTCAACTAGACTCTCAGGCCACCCAGCAACAGACGCAAATGTAGAATTCACCACATCCTCCTTGAGTCATCTTCAACCTATCCTAGAATAGACTTGCCTCTTGGGGCTGGGCTGGGCTAACCCCAGAGGGATCTCCTAGAGATATTGGAAAAGGATTTTAAAGAATGGTAATTTATTTCCTTCAGTTTTCTGTAAACTCAGACTCTACTTTTCCTGTGCAGGGTCAAGGTCAAGTTATCTCAGCACAGCCACACATTTTACCATCTAAGGGCACAGGGTGGGACAAGTCTCAGAGACAGGGTCATGAACTCTTCCATCTAGCTTTCTAAATTAATCATCTCTCTCCTGCATCTCAAAACCATGGTCAAAAAAATATAATCATGCACGAATCTGAAAGGATGTATAGGGTATAAATTGTGCTAAGAATCACTGGTCTCAGAAGGGACATCTGCAGAAAGGAAGGACTGAACGAACAGATAAAGCATCCCTATTTTCCCAGCTCTCGCTTTAGACTTCTTTCCTTCATCACTCCTACAAACAAAATATAATTTAAATACACTATGTTTTTAAGTGAAAACATAAGTTTTTATGCTTTAATTCATTTGGGAATAAAGAATAATTTAAAAAATACAACAGATAAATGGCACTATATATATATATGTATACACACACACACACACACACACACGAAAAATACCTTCACTCCTGCTATAATGTTTGGGATTAAAGGGAAGGGGATGTACATGAAGTGACTAGGAAAGAATACTGGAAGCTGGATAGTATATAGGGGAAAAGCCTGACGATTTGGCACTCTAGAGCTCCCACATAACTGACCTGTTACATAAATACTTGAGTTCCCAGCTAATCTCCTAAAACGAGCACCGGATTTAATTAGAAGAGTTAATTAAAAGTCTCCTCCTTTATTTCCCAGAAACTATAAAATCTCCTGCCTTAGCAGGCTAAGTCTTCATAGAGGACAATGACCTTCACTACAATTCAAGCCAAAGCTTCACTACTTAGGTCTAAAGGTGGCTGGTTCTCTAACTCATGCCACCAGACATTGATGACATACTGAAAATGAAACAGGCCAGTGCAAATCCACCCCCTCTTCTACCACCCTCCAAAAACACAAACAAAAACAAAAATTTCAAAGAAGAAACACCACTTAATGGAAGAAGGAACAGTAGTTCATGTAAAAGCATAGCATCATTCATTCATCAATCTATTGCCAACTGTACCCATGTCCCTTACCATTCCCTCTTTATTAGATCTACATTGGGTGAACAAAACTTTAGTTCTTGGTATTTTATAAAACATAATTTTTTCAGAAAAAAAAAAAAGTATCCTGGTGTGTTTTTGTTTGTTTTTTCAGAAAGATCACGTGGACAATACTGACGAAGTCATTATCAAATAAAATTGATTTCTATCTTTGTTTAGTCCATCAAGAAGGTTTGGGATATATATAGAGATTGGTCACCCAGCACCTCAAAAGGTGACACTGCTGGATTCCTCGTTAAAGAGATAGATAAATTAGAATTTAGAATAGGTAACCCTCAGATTGTTCAGTCGAAACGAATATTTATTAAGGACTTGCTATGTCCCAAGCATTATACCGGGGAAATGATGGGAACAAGATTTTGTGACAAGAAGGTCAGGGATGACCCTGACCTTCAGGAGAGTGATGGGTACTGAAACCAGAAAGCAGTGGGATAAGTGAGAAATTGAGTATAAATAACTATTTAAGAAATCTGCCTGGGAAAGAAAGAGAAATTTTAACAGAGGAATGTGAAATCAAAGGAGGATGCTACTTTTGTACTGTTATTATTTTTCTATTTTGCTTTATTGTTGTCTGTCTCTAGGCATGTTTAAAGGCTGACAAGAATGAGCCTTTGGCAAGTGCTCTCAAGGCAAGAGTGGATGGGGTACAGAGATCTGTCTTAGGGTAAATGCAATCTCTTTCACTGTAACTGGAGAAAGAGGAAAGGTTTTTTGGAAGAAAGAGCATGGGATTCTCCACTGATAGTTTTATTCGTTGTGAATTAGGTGGCAAGATTATCTGCTAAGAGTATAGATTATGTGAAAGGATGAGAGCTTTGAGAATAGGAAATGCTTAAAATAGATTCTGCAGAGGACAGAAGCATGAACTGACATGGAAAACTCTAGAAAATTCTTTGATGGCCAGCTGAGAATGGTGATCATGGATCTACAGGAGTACAGATCTAGATGCTAGATTTTCCCCTGCTGCTTTCAGCAGCTCAGTTCAAGCACTAGAGAAGGTAAAGAGCTGAAATGGTCAAGGGCTGAGAATTTGCCACCAAATGCTACAGAAGGATAATGATACAATTGAGCATTCTGATATGAGAGTGACCAAAGATGAGGTAAAAGAGTAGGTGTAATGCAGGTAATTGAATAAGACACTAAGCAAGGAGTGGGAGATCTGAGCTTTGGATTTCAGAAGTGGACTAGTTTCAGGTGGGGGCACTTCAGTCCTGCTCCCCCACTCCCAAGCACATCTCTGGCAATAGCCATACCTCTCTGCTGTGGCTCCAGCTCTCAGCAGGCTGTAGTTTGTCCTTTTGTTCCTTTTACTTGTCAGTTTCTCTTTGGGCCTCACTACCCCTTATTTGTTCCCTAACCCTGCCCACACCTCTGCAAGTAGTCTCTTTATTAAAACCTCATTTGAACCATCTGGCATGAATTCTGATTCCTGCTGAGACCCTCATTTATTCAGATACGCATCATGTCAATCACATGGGGCTTTCATTAAAATTAAACTAAAACCAAATACTCCTGGCTTTTAGTCTTGTTTTGTCTTTCGGTAAAATTGTAATACAGTAAAATTTAAAATCATCTACCCTCCAATATCACATAACTTTGTAAGTGGAAAAGGCCTTTAAAAATCATCAAATCTTACAGATGAACCTATGAGCCAACCTTGCCAAGAACAGCACAGCCAGCAAGTAGCAAAGGGAGAATTCATTCATCGTCGCACAATGATTATTGAATGCTAACTTTGTGCCAGGCACCACTCTAGGTGCTCGCTTGGATCCACCTTATGCAGTTTACATTCTAATTAACTAAATTCCAGGTTTCCCAAATCCCAGTGTCCACTCTTCTTTCCACTACTGGCACCAAGACTTATTTTAAGAAGGAAACAGTAAGTAGAAGGAATTATTAAAATCAAAACCAGAAATTAAGACTGGGATGTACCCCAGTCTTAAATATTACCAACAGTATTAAGTTAAAGAATGTTCATGAAGCTTTTGAGCAAGCCTAATACAATTTTCCTGGGGGAAAAAAATGCATGATAAATCAGTTCCAAACTCCTCTGCCTTACCTTCAAGGCACTCTATAATCCAAAACGCACTTACTTACCAGCCTATGGGCCTTTGTTTTTGGTGTACCACCCAGATATTCCTGTGCCTTCCCTATGAAGGGCCACATCCTCCCCATCAAGGTCTGACCTCTGTCTAACCCCAACAAATCCTTCCCTTCTCTGAATTCCTGCTATACTTACACTCAATATTATAGTTTAGTTCTTAGCTATTCTTTAATTGAGAGCAAAAATGCCCCTTCTGAATCTAGCCTAATATTTTATTTCTAATGTGTGTGTCAGTCATATGCTAAAATTGGGAGATACAAAAATGACCGAGACTAACCTCTGTCCAGCCAGAACTTAGCCTTTTGACAGATTATGTAAATACCAATAATACATATAGTCCTTAAGACAACACAGTGCTAACAGGTTATAGGATTCACTAAGCTGGAAAATTTCAAACCAGGAAGAGATCTTACAGATAATCTAGTTTTATATATTCCCTGACTACAAGAAAAAGGAAACTGAAGACCAAAGAGGCTAAGCCCATGCTATGAAGCAGGTGAGTGGTAGCTCACAGACCAGTATGTGATTGCTTTCACTCCTAAGCCAAAAAACCTTTTGACTACCTAATTTTCAAACTGAGAGCCAAAGATGACTATGGGTGTGTCCACAGCTTCAAGAGTCATATTTCTCTACAATTACTTTAAGTTTTTGTGTATCAAGAATAATTATTTTAAAATAACATAAACATACACTGAACCATGTGATAATAACAACACTACTACCATGCAATTTCACCAGGCACTCCAGGAGATCCATGAACATATTCCTCACCAGCTGAGAACAATCAAACATTCTAGCATACTGCTTAGCAGAGTGATCAATGTTATTTCCCATACCAGTCAATTTCAAAATCCTCTCTACTCAACATTGGCCTAAAACTCATCTTTTCAATAAACATTTATGCTCCTGCAATGTAGTAGGTACTGTACTAGGATCCTGGCTACATAAAGATGAATAAATTGGATAATGCGTGAAAAAGTAATTAAAAGACTAACTATATAGATAACCAGCATTTCTTATACCATGGCCTAATCCTGCCACTCCCTGCCACTAGAATAATTATCCCAAGTCCTTTATTAGAAGACTGCCTTTGCAAAACTTTTTGAGTACCAATTTCATTTCCCATAAGATTCATACATAACAGGCTCTCAAATATTAGAGGAATGAATGAAAATTTAACTAAGCAGGTTAATAATTATCTTTTCAAAAGGTGATAGTTCACAATTATATTCAGTCAGAAAATTAAATGTTTGACATGAAAAAAAGAAATTTCTGAAACTTCCAAGAGTTATTCCAATTACACTGGGAGATCCTCTGCTTCTCTGCTTAAATTAAGTTCCTACATAAACAGAAGAGAACATTTGAGTAGTGAGCACACATCATCCTCTTTCTATTATCACCCTTTGAGTCAACATCTTTTAACACACAGATGATCCTCAGGAAACTTTTGACTTTCAGTTTCTTTGTTAGTGGAGTCAGTTACACAAAGCCTGGCCAGAATATACTGACTTTTATAAATAAAATATTATTATGTATTAGGAGACTGAGCCACATAACCTTAGTTAGAACTAGCTTTTCAATATAGTGCATCCAAACGATTTAATTAAGGTGTGGCTGATTCTTAAGTATTTTTAAAAGTTCTTGTCAGTTCACTCAGATTCTTTAAAAAAGAAACTTTCTCATACTTATTATTATGATTGACCTTTACCGATTAAGAATAGCTTATTTCCATTTAAAGACAAGCTTTTCAAGAACTGTTTCTTGGAAATTTAGGAAGTGTCTATTTACAAAATCTTGTGATACCAAGTTAAGCATCACCAGGCTTAAATGAGAGATGACACCGTGTTTGGGTAGGGCAGGCTGCAGAGCTTCAGTGCATGGTCTCAGAGGAAAAAAACTGAGTAACTACAGGCTAGTTACATAACCACTCTGGGCTTCCGTTTCCCCATCTGTAAAATGGTGATAATATAGAGCATCTACCCCGTGTGAGGAGTAAACCAGTCAGTAAATGTAAACGCTTAGAAGAGTGAATAAAGGCAGGTAGGCAATCCTCAGTATACCTCTAATCTGATGCAAACCTAAGCAAAACATGCCTCACATTCGCTCTTCGCGAATAAATTCTTAACACCTGGCACAGTGACAACTACGCAGGGCGCAAGGGGCCGTGTGAGGCCGACTACAACCAACCCGTCGAGGGCCAGTGCTCTGGAGGCCCACGCCCGGCGCAGGGATGGGGGACTCTGGGCCTCTAGCAGGTGCCCAGGGAGGGCGCGGAGGTGGGGACAGGAACCGCGCCGCGCCTTCCTCCTCCAGGAACTGGAGAGCGGTGCAGGAGGTTGACACCGGCGCTGACGGACCACTTCCACCCGCCTCTCCGGGAGCGAGGCCAGCCGCCGGCGCCCGCCGTCCTGCCTGTCCGTGCCTCCCCAGTCTGGCCCTCAGCCAGGACCTCCAGACTCCAAAACATACCTCAGGCCTGCCTGCCGCCCCCTACGGCCCGCAACGACAAAGCTCCCCGCGACTCTCGCGAAGAGCTCCCGGGCAGCTGCTGCCCCAACCGCCAGCGCCTTCACTTCCGCCCGCTGAGAGCGCCGAGGGCGTCGATCCGCCGGGTAGTCGAGCACCGAGTCCTAGATGGGCCAAGCCGCTCTGGGAGGGGCGGGGCCGGCTTCCTGTAGGGCTGGAACTGGGGCTGGGGCTGGGGCTGGGGCTGCGGGGGGATGGGTGGCTGGTGGGGCTGGCTGGAGCGTTGTGGGGTGGGGCTAAGGTGGCGGTGGGCGAGGAGGATGCGACCCCAAGGGGAGCGCCGCCTGCGGCGTCTGTGCGGTGCCATCGGATCACCTCAAGAAGGACGCAGGATGAGACTTCGTCCGTTTCTGGTGGGCTCTGCACCGGGTCAGGTCGATGTAGCTCCTACCTAGACCCTGGGAGGCCAGGTGACGCATGAAAATCACAGGACCTGGGAAATTGTGGAGGAGAATGCCGGGCTACAATCTGGAGACTGAAGAGTTGATGATTTACTTGGGGAACACCTCCCTCGGCTAGGCGCTGTGCAGGGCATTAGATATACAAAGGTGAATAAGGGCAGTCACTTCCTTTCAGGATCTCGCTGAGCTAAGGATAAAATGTGGCATGGTAAGAGGAAAAACAACGTCACTTAGGGAGAGAATGCAACAGTCTAGGCGAGAAATGACTGCCCTGCCCTGAAGAGACAGTGATGGAGATGGAGGGAAAGTGGTGTCTTCTGCTTTATTAGCAAAAGATGTATTAAGATCATCCGTGAAGGGGCACCTGGGTGGCTCAGATGGTAAAGCGTCTGCCTTCGGCTCAGGTCATGATCTCAGGGTCCTCGGATCGAGCCCCGCATCGAGCCCCGCATCGGGCTCCTTGCTTGGCGGGAGGCCTGCTTCTCCCTCTCCCTCTACTGTTCCCTCTGCTTGTGCTCTCTCGCTCTCTCTGTCAAATAAATAAATAAAATCTTTAAAAAAAAAAAAAAAAGATCATCCGTGAAGATGGAGGATGGGAGGCATGGGAGGTTTGAGGAGAAATGGTGAAATCTTTGTCTTGGATATTGTGAAGCAAATTACTAAGAAAATGTGGCAAGATTTCCAGGCAGGGCTGAAAGCCCTCTTGGGATGTGTAGTCCTAAATTTAAAATGAAAGCAGTCAGTATACTTGGGTATGTTTGGGCTGCTCTGGTGTAGGTAGAGAATTAGTAGAAAATTAGTTGTAACTGAGGATTCAGTTTTACAGGGCAGAAGGAGCAGGGAACAAAGGAGTTGAAAGTCTCTACAAAGAAATGTTGTTATGGAGGACCACGGAGTTTAAACTTATGTGACAGGGTATTTAGAGGGATTGTTCTGGCTGTCCTGGAATTGGCCACTTAGACTATAAAAGGTGTCAGGTAACTGATCATATGTCCCACTCTGCATGAGAGAACTCTGTTGTTGTTTTTTTTTTTTTTCTGTTATCCTGACCTAACAAGAGTGCCCCTGCCCAAATGTCCCTGTTTGGACAATATGTAGTCACACTAAAGTCACTCCACATTATAAAGAGAGCCCCCAAACAATTGAGATCAGACACCTCTTCAAAGCTTAGAAGGGATTCTCCCAAGTGGCTCTAAGCAGGCAGGCTCTCTGCTGACCTGAGGCATACAGGAGCCTGTGTTTGCTATCAGAGTGGAGCTGAGCATAGGGACAAAGTTCTTGAAAGAGCTGGCCTGCCATTGGAACTATACATGATTATGAGTATGCTGTCTGCTTTTGGTCTAGAAATTCTCAAAAGTATGAGACCTGTTTAAGTAACCAGTTACAGCTAAATGGAAAAGAGGGTAGCTGTAAGGCAGACGCACAACCGTGGAGAAGCTTTTTGCCATCTCTCCCTCTAAGAACTCAGACATGTGCCTCACACAGACTTCATCTTTGGCCGATTTGTATGTCTCTCGTGAATGCCCACCAGAGAACATCCACAGCAGAGGGGCTCAGAATATCCAGGATGATTTGACCACCCTCTGTCCTGGGCCACCCCAGTGTTTATACAGTGGGCCTATGAATGGTATAGCCGTGGTAGCAGGCACAGAGCTACCCAGACACAAGGCAGATCCAGATAGTGCATCCACTCCCTCCAGCTGCAGAGGCCAGTGCAATCACTTGGCAAGTTGATGTATTCAGACCCAGATACATATCCTGGGTTTTGGTTTGTCTTCCCTGCCTGCAGAGCCCTGACAAGCATCACTATCCAGTTACTCACCGTGTCTTATTTATCATAATGGGATTTCCCATTGTAACACCTAGGACCAGGAACACCCTTAAGAGTGAAAGAGGTATGACAAAGAGGACAATACAAGATCTACTAATTCTACCATACATCACATACCCAGAAGCTGCCACCCTGAGAGAACATTAGAATGGCCTCTTAAAGGCAAGCTAAGGCTCCATCTTGGAGATAACATTTTTCAGGGTTGAGATGCTGTGCTATGGAATGCACATTTTGAACCTAATACCAACATATGGTGCTGCGTGTCTGATAGAGTCCTGGCTCCTGTGGTAGGAGAGGATACTCTGCCAGGGAATAGATGGTTTCATTAAATATAAAGGCCTCTCCTCATTTGGGTTCCTCATTTAGGCAACAAAAAATGATCCTCATGATCAGGAGGAAATAGGAACAGGGAATATTTTTCTAGAACTCAGGGTGCTCACTGGGCATCTTTTCCATGCATGGTGATAACAGTAAATGGGCAACGCGGCAACTCTGGCCTAACAAGGGCCTGGCAATGGGCTCAGACCCCGCAGGTACAGAGGTCTGGATCACTTCATCTAGCAAGCAACATAGGCCAGCAGAAGTGCTAGATGAGGCTGACGGGATTCTAGAATAGGTGATAAAGGAGGAAGATAACGGAATCACTATGGCCTCAGGACCAACTGTAACAGGAGCCCAAAGCTCAGCCTATCAGTACTTCTGGTGTGGGTATGACTTGACATCAGCATGAGGAATCGGTGACAGAACAAAGTGAATACAACACAGCGTGCAGGGGGTAGACAGTAGCAGAGGCTCTACCCATATCTCTCTGCTGTCCCCTTTGCTCTCTGAAGCCTACTTTCCTGGAACGCGTACCTTTTTGGCCTCAGGGCTTTCTTCCTGGACACAGGGCATCCTGGAAACACTGGAAAATTCATTGGCCCAGATGCAGGCTTCAGCCAAAGATAGGCAAGGAGTTGGTGTATCCAGCTGCCTCAATCCTAGGTTAGCTCAAAGGCATGTTATCCAGCATATTCCAGAACCTCCCTTGAGACAGAGCGCCAGTGCCCTCAGGAATGCCTTCACAACACACCTTTTATTGGCTTCCTTCCCTTTCCCTCCTGACTTCCCCACTTCTTTTCTGTGTTTCCTGGTATCATCTCCCAAATTAAATACTAGTCCTTGAAACCTTATCTCAGAGTCGGCTTCCGGGGGTATCCAGCCAAGATAGTCATTATCATAGACCAAAAACAACTTATACTTATTACAACTCAAATATCTATATGTGCTGAATTACAAACCTATTAGAGAAATATATCCTAAGAAAAGGTGATATTCTGTACAGATGCTTTGAGTTGTGGGATTTAGCATGACTCTCATTATTCTTCCCTTTACAACAGAAGACATGTCAAAGTGTTCCTCCAGTGTGCAATAACTCAGCTGTCCCAGGATCATCCATGTGAAAACACACAGAAAACATGAGTCAGAGACCTGGCAGCAGAGGTTGAAAGGAAATTAAGTCTTCTGTATCCCTGGCAGCGATACCCCGCTTAAAATGAAACTAAACCCTTCACTTGTCTCCCTTTTGGGTCTCAGTGACACACTGTTTCTCAAACGAGGCAATGCCGCCATTCAGCTGGTATGAATGGCTCTTGGGGATTCACAGATCTTTCCTGGATCAAAAGAATAACAATACTGTATCCCTGAAACAAACACTCAAAAGAGGAGAGAATCTTCTGCTAATATAAAAATTACCAGTGGTATCTTCTTTCTTTTTTACTTCAATTTCTGGTCCGTGTTCTAAAGCCAGCTGACAAATGTTAGGGCAGTATATGAAGAAGCAAGCCACAAATAATATCAGTAAACCTAAAATTGCAGTGGTAGCTGTTGGGGCAATTCAACATTGTCATATAACTATGACAGACAGAGTCCCTGTTTTTTAGATTTTTTTTTTTTTTACATTAAAAAAATACCTGAAGTGTTTCATACTGCATGGCCTATCAGTTTCTAATGGACCATACTTTATAGAATCTAATCCTCAAAACAACTGTAATTTGCCACATCTTAGTGATGCTTTTTACCAAAGACTGATAATTGTTTGGTCTCTGTTATCTCATATATTCTAAGCCCTTTGCTGGCAGATTTCTGTCTTATTCATTGTGATATGACAGAGCCTTACCATAGCCTATAAATATGTTGTTGTCTATTTGTTTACTTTTTTGTCTCCTTCCAGTAGGATATAAGCTCCTTGAGAGAAGGGACTTTATACTGTGCACCCCTGCCTCACACATAGTAGGTGCTGAATGAGTGTTTAATGGAAAACTAAAACTAAAAGTAACAATACCTTATTACAGCAGCAGAGTTGGAGAGATGCCTGTTTCCAGCTATCTATTCTAAAATAGTCTTAATGATCACTTAAAGGCACAAAAGATGAGCAAAATTTGATGTGTAAATCTTGACAATATATGAACATGGGAGATGTTTCACCCAATACCACTGAACTTTGTCATCTTTTGCTGGCGTCTTTTACGGTTTAAGATCACGAGGACAATTTGACATTCTCCAGTAATTACAACTCTGTTGTAGCAGTTCCCGGATTGGGCCTATTGGTTAAGGAAGCCCCTTGCATCATTTTGTTTTTACCTTAACCTTGCTATTGCATAATTCTAGCAAATACCTTTAGGTAGATTTTAGCATCTGTGTTTGTCGTCAGCTCCAGAGCTCCATATGTGCAAAGTCCTCAAAATAGTCAAATGTCTCCACTCAATTTTACAGCAAAGTAGAGCTCTGTGGTTTTCTGTTTACTTGCTATTTGCATATTTTATTACGAAAACTATAAATAAAACTGGATCTACATAGGGATATGGTGTTTCAGTGGTGTTACTCCAACCATATGGCCATCACTGCCACCCAGCACAATGATTCAGCTGTGTTTACCACCTGTGTTTATACTGGGTGCCTCTGGCAGTAGGTGGTATCTGTAGGTGGTCTGGAGGAGAACACAGAAATTGAGGAAAGTCACTCACCACCAGAGAAATATGAGAGATAATGAACCCACAGAGAGGGATCTGGGTTAGAGTGTGAAATGACTCATTTCAGTGGCCAGGGGTTCTCCCTTCCCTGACAGACTACCCTGCTGCTGCAGAGTGGGCAGGGGTAATCTAAGTTCTATGGTTTTCTGTGAATAGGAATTTAGACCTCTTTATGTTCTGAATGAAGAATTTATAACAACATAACATTTTCACTTATTTTAAATTGCTAGATGGTTGGCATTTTTTGTTTTGGGTTTTGTGCGTGTGTTTGTAGAGGTGTTTTGTCTTTTAACATTTTCCACTTGAAGTTCCTGTATACTTCAGTGGGAGCAAGGTCAATTTGCATTTTATCATTAGTGTCTGCAGTCATAGAAAAGACACAGAAAATGGTACCATATTCCCAGTTTATTCCACTGACGTGGAATTTCCCCTATTAGTCTGGGGCTTAAGGCAGCAGGCCAGTCAGTTTGCTGTCAAGAAACATCACCCCATTGGGAGCAGGAGCACCCGTTACAGTTTCACTTACAGGTAGGGAACCATGTTGCTGGCTTCTGGACTTTTGTATAGGATTGGAAACCTATCGACACTCCTTCATGAAGGCTTCCCTCTTCCCAGGAGTTTCAGAAATGCCTTGCATAATATTCGAGTGCCTGGCTTCACATCTCATTTCTTTTTGTTCTAAGATGACACAATTTTTGTCTGAGTCCCTTCATTACTCAGATAACACATTGGTTTCCCACAAACCCAATAAAAGATGTTAAATTCCCTAAAGGCAGTTTTCTCTGTGTTCAGTAGATTTCACTGAAAACTACTTCAGTAGTTTACACTGTTAGCTCAGCTGCACTCCCCTTACAGGTATTGAATGTGGTTCCTGAAGGCGATTACAAACTCAGTGTGCAGGACACCCACTCAGCGTGCCCACTGTGGCCATCTCCCGGCTGCTCACAACTGCGTGTCCTGGAGGACTTCTCCTGCCCACCTGCACCTAGCTGCCTTGCATGAGCTCATCTCCAAGCAGCTGCTGGTATTCTACTGCTGGCCAGTATCCCGGGCCTGTTCCCCAACAGGGCAGGGCTTTCTGAGCTCTCTTTATACTTTCCATGGTATGAAGGGATGAGAAATACACAAAAATTTAAAAGCCAAAGATAATTTCCAGTTCATACCTTTTTTTAAGATTATATTTATTTATTTGTCAGAGAGAGAGAGAGACTGAGCAAGCAGGGGGAGCGGCAGGCAGAGGGAGAAGCAGGCTCCCCTCTGAGGGACTTGACCCCAGGACCCTGGGATCATGACCTGAGCCGAAGGCAGACACTTAACCGACTGAGCCACCCAGGCGTCCCATTTCCAGTTCATACTTTAGACAACAGTCAGAATGCTTGTTCTTTCTGACTGAACTCTTCTAACAAAAGTAATAACATAGAGTATAGCCAGTTTATTTGAGTGTGAACTTATTTTTCCACCCCTGCTGGAGTTTAAGCAGAAACAAACTAAAAGAAACAAAAATATCCATGGTTCCTGAAAAATCAACAGTTGACTATAGAGCTGTTGGTTGATGATAGATGATAGATAGATAGATTATGTAAATATAGATTAATTACACTGAGAGTCCAGAATCCTATCTCTTGGGCCAAGTCTGATATTGACCCTGATTAGATGTGTTCTTTGACCTCTTGAGAGTTCCAGTTATCTCATTTTTAAAATAAGGTGGTTGGGTGGGAGAAATTTCAAAGTCCCTTTAAGCTCTAAAATCCCATGACTGCGCTTTTCAACAAACAACTATTCTGCAGTGAGTTTTGGCTGAACTGCAGGGCCTTCTCTCTGGCAACTTTATCTGGCCATCTGCATAGGACAGGACATATGGGTGGTGTTAGTGGAGTTTTTCCAAATAACTCTATATGCCATGGTAGTGGATCATACTATTATTCTTGCTATCCAATTAAAGGAACTTTTTTTTCCCTCCTAGATACTTTGTTCTTTGAATTTGTTACATATAAGGCAATCCATTTTCACATTGAGAACTTCTTGGTTGCTTTCTCAGACCTTGAGGCAGATTGTTGGTCCTTTTCTGTTTCTGTAACTTTTTGCTCCTATGGTCTGAATGACTTCCACACCTCCTCAGCCCTTGCCCTGTGAACTAATTGCTTTGCTTCTTTGTTCCTGGCTAGGTTATTGTAGTACAAAGCCAAACCATAGTGGGCTAGCTGTGAAGTAAAGTAATAAAGAGGAAAATAATATAATGTTAAATACGTGGGTTGAATTTTCAATTTTGTGTTTTTATTGAATTCCTACTTTTCCATGAAGTACTTCCTTCTAAACGTGGCCACATTTTTTTTTTCAGATCCTGGATGTGTGGGTCTGTGTTGATTTGCTTTATCAGTATGTTTTACATATATTTAACATGATGCATATTCATCCCACTAACATAGATTAGAAGGTCAAATGAATGCCACATATGAATGATAGATTTTAGCCATGCATATGCTTTCGCTCTGATTAAAAATAAAAAACAAACAAAAAGAGCTTTTTGGGACTGTAGACTTATGAGGATTCCTAACAAAGTTTTAAGAACAAATGGCGAGTATCTCTCTAATTTGTAACTATAATTTTATCCTAGAAATTTGTATACTCTGCTGTTTTCAAATTGTGAAAGAAAATTTCAGTGATTGTTGTTCCTTTCACGTCATTTTGTGTTTTGGGATATGTTTAAACGTGATTGCTATTGCTGTTAAGTGGCCTCCTGTTTGTAAGCATGTATTTGTTAAAACACATTTAGGAGGAAGTTTTCATTCCCTAGGAAAATCAGTTTTGAACCAGAATTTATAGACCATATTTTCCTTGGTTATCCTGGCTCACTTTGAAGCGGCAGTCCTCTTCTACTGTCCAGTGGAAAAATGACCAGCTATGGTGTGACAAGGCACAATGTTGATTAATATCCAGGAAAAAATATTAAACACCATCTAGTTTTCTAATGCTTTGCATAAATATGCTGGTGACTGCTGATTGTAAATTTGGCAGCAATTTTTTCTGGTAAATACAATTTCAAGCCAGAAACTATAATGTAAAGTAGAATCATTCAAAGGAAAAGGGGAATGAAATGCATTGCTATACCAGCCCTTGTCCTTCCTCCCCACCCCCCAATGGGTTTTGGCATGCTTTAAGAGAAATAAAAGATAAATTAATTCTCAAAAAATTTTGAGTGTTCTTCCTGAACAAGACGAGTCAGCTTTCCAAATCAAACACAGAGAGGAGCTTTCTGCATTTTTAGTTAATCTTCTATATTTATAGAATTTGCACATTGCTTTCTTTTCTGGGTTTATAGCACAGTAATTTTTTTCCTTTAAAGATGTCAGAGTTCCAAAGTCACCAAATCATGCACATGTGCATTTTTGTACATCAATTATACCTCGATGGAGGCGTTAATTTTTTTAAATGTCTCAGAAATCTTTGTTGCATCCTAGAGGCAGTGCAATTCTAGAACGCTACTCAAAAAAGGTCTGTTTTCTACATGAAACTAATCACTAACCGCTAATTCAGAGAGATCGTCTGTACATGCACACCGCAGCAAGGCAGGCTTGTTTTTCCAAATCAACAAATATTGACACAATGCTTCTTATGCTCCAGGCACTGCTGTTTTTTTCTACATGTCCTTTCTTGGTTTCTGCAAATTTAGCTAATCTAACATTAAGGTATAGAGGCATTAAAATTATTTTTTTTGCAGTATTTATTTTACAAAAACAAAATAAGAAAATCATATTTGAATGGTGAGAAGTAATGAGAATAAATGAAAGATCCTATTTTGTCTTCTTTTAAGTTTTGTGCCCAGGTCTTATTTGATAAATATTTACAATTAGGGCTGATACAAATCGACTGCCTAAGAAAATCTGTTGGGAGGGAAAAAACCTTTAACAAATAAGAAAATAGCAGCTAAAACTCTGAAGAATCCATCTTTCCTGATAGCTTTTCAAGCATAATCTAACACATTTAAATTGGCAGATTTTGAGTAGAACCAAATAAAGGACTGTTCTGTTGGTTAGACTTATGAGTAAACACAATTATATAAGCAATATTTGGAGGTGGAAATAATCCCAGGCACAAGGCTATTGACACAACTAATCTTTTTACAACACAAGTGTGAATAAACTCACTACTTTAAAAACGTGAGTGACCCAGACACCATTAATCTTTAAATTTTTTAATGTGAACTTATACATACTGGAAGAAATATATATTGTAATTCACAATATGTGCATACATTTACATTATTGTGATCTCTATTGGAAATATAGAAATATAGGCATTTGTAAGCTTCATATGAGAATAAGTACACAATTAAATATACATCATTACTGCTATTTTTGAAAAGTGATAATGACAAATCATGCAAATATATTTTAAAACTATATGTACATCCTGATTAGGAATCGAATAACTACACATTAAACAGTTTTAAATTACCAGAAATGTTATATATTGCATGACAATTAATGAACTTAAATAACTAATTTAGAATATTGACCTTTCTAAAGTATAATTATAGACTATAGTTCTATGCAACAGCAAATTAACTTCCATAAACTTGAGAGACTTTATATTTTTTAAAGTGGAAGTTAGAATATTTCTCATTGTAGGAGTATTTTAATGAACCACTCTTCCAAGATGTCTAAGTAAGCACTTTATTTAAATATGAAATATTTAAAAATTTAATAACTCTGATGTATGAATTTATGCTGACTTATTATCTTTTCAGCATATATGTAATAATTATTAATACAATTAATATTGCTAATAACATTTATAATTAATAATAGTCTTCAACTGCTGAGAAACACTTGGAAACAAAAACCTTCTTTAATGTATAAAATCTATGGGAGTCTGAGGTGTTAAAATCTTCACCCAGTTTTGGTTACTGACACATCCCACGTTCTTTTCAGGCCATTGTAAACATAACACACTCAGAGATCCTAATGGTCAGTCCAGGCAGTGCCCATGCTCCAGGGCAGTCAGTAGATGGTGGCCACAGGAACATTCCAGAAGATGGAAGCAAGCAGTTGCTTTTCGAGTAATGGTAACAGCAGATGTCAACTTCTTATTCCCTTTGCATAAAGAATTCATCTTAGGATCATAGGGATGGATTATATCCTATGACTTTTCATTTCCTAAAAATCACACTTTCATAGTGAGAAGAAAAAGATGTTACAAAACCAGAAATGGCCAGCAGCAGGCAAGTGAGAATAATTAGCTAACTAGTCAAAATTTAAGAGAAGAAAATTAAGTGGAAGTAGAGGAGAAAGTTAAGTCAAGACAGACTGACTACAGTTTCTTCTTTCCTCCTTCTTTCTCTTCCTCCCTCCCTTCCTCCTTCCTTCCTTCCATTTTCATTTTTGAACAGAACAAATGGTTCTGAGAAAATTAGAAGTCCTTTTTTTTAAACAAGGAACTTCCGTGACATCATTTTAGCTTTCCCTCTTGTTTAAGCTAAAGGCAGTGGCAGATTAAGGCAGTCCTCCCAAAACTGCCAAACAATGTCCCTTACTCAAACTCAAGGGGTCTCCTAGTTTCTCTGGGCAAACCTCGCCTGGCAGGTTGTCCAAAGGCTTGCAGTGGGGTCAGGCCAGGAGTGAACGTCGTAGGTCACAGCCCACCACTGCCAACCACACGCACACACATACATGCAAAAAAGACTGAAAACTTAAACTGAACTTGGAGGTAGCAGCTACTGAGAAACATTGGAATGGGGTGAGTCGGGGCAGTCCCTCTGGAAATCACGTTCCCCATGGTAGGTGTAAGGAACTGGGGGTGGGGAGCAGCTGCAGGGACTCCAGGTCTTCTGAATGTTTAGATTCCATTTTGTCTTAGCCCCGTTTTCACCCACCTTGTATCAGCCTGTCTCATCAATCACAGTTTAAATATTTATTTTCCCTACATCTCTTTCATCTTTTCTGTAAATTGAGGTTTTCAGCAGAATTCAATGTAAAAAGAATGCTGACAGCAGCATTCTAATTTTTTAAAATTTCTCTGATTAACACATTCCTCTTTTGTGGCTGACCTACTCATCATAGGAAGATTGTAAACTGGTACTTTGCTTTCAACAGCTCTTAAGATCATTCGTGGCCTATGTAACAGGAGAATTGTGTTTGGGAGAATTTGGGCGTCCTGACCACAAGACGTCTTCTCCCCCAATCTTGAAGTGAGTAGTCAGTCTACACTGGCAGATCTTTAGGCCTGGAGGTCTTACCTTGTTGTCTTAGTCATATTGCCCTCTTTTTGCCTCCGTCACAAAGTGTTCAGAAGAACCAGCTTATTTTTTCAAGAAAGAGAAATCAGGAACCTGGTTTATTTTGTCTTATGCTTTGGATAAACTAACCCAAATCAGGTGAGCTGTCAGTTGTTTACAGCTGAATGTCAGTTGTAGAAAACAGATACATAGATCCAATAATTCTATTATCCAACGTTGTACATATACCCCAATTTTCTAAGTTAAGTTTCAAGAGCAAGCAAAGATGAGAAGATAGTTCCTACTTACACTTTCATTTTTGGGTTTTTTTTGTGTGTGTGCACCCATTTGGTAACCTTGTCCCTCTTCAGCTTGCACTGCACATAATGTCCCACCCTCTGTTAAATAAATCTTCTAGCCCAGACTTTACATTTCTATTAGGAATAGTTTTGAAATTTTAGGAATTAATTTCTTTCGGGCAATACCTAAATTCAATTATGAATTATGTCTATGAACAAGTTGTAACATATACCCTGGAGTCACCCATCTCTACTGAAAGGAAATGGCAGCTCTTTGCTATATGCAGGAAAGGTAAGTCACCAGAAGTAGGTTTTGTTCTTGCTTATTCCATGAAGTACATTTCTTTTTTTAAAAAAAATACTTTAATTTTGCTCTTTGACATCTAGGGGAGAAATCATCAGCCATGCTAAAATTATTTAACTCTAGCAAAGTGAAAATGATAGAGGGAAATCTTAGAAATGTATCATTTTTATTTTTTGAAACTTTCTGTACAAATAATAAAACATGTCTTTCCCTATATCTGTTCAGATTTAACTACAAAAGGCAAGCCTGCAAATGAACTATTTCCCAGATGGCATTTATTTTCTTAAGGTATAATTTAACATAACAAGACAGACACAATAAGAGGCCCACTACTACGAGAAAAATGTTATGGCTGTGAAAATGTGATTTGCTTTTACCATTTTATTTTAGAAAGTCAAATGGGAAGAAAAACTACTAAGCAAAATATATTTGAATTTCCCACATTAATGTCTGCTATCCTGCTTTCTAAACCATTCAGTAGAGTGAAAGAGCTGCAATAGTCCTATTCTGCACGGGATTAAATATTTAAGCACAGCCATCTAAGGTTAAATATCTTCTTTATTTAAACTGCCATATTTTTCCTATTTTTCATACTTGATTCTATTAGTATGACTGTATTTTTAATATACATAAACTTATTTACCTTTAATATCTTTTCTTATTGAATTTAATGTACTTTTTTAACAAGTGAGCCTCAGAGAATTATTATGAACCTTAATTATATATGTTGAAAAATACTTTTACAGCTTATGAAGAGCTATACAAATGCAAAATGACCATTATTAATTGCACAGCATGTCTTATACAATGAGTTTCAAATATATTAATCAGTATCACATGGAAAACCATAATTATGTTTTTCAGCTCACATATATAAATTCAAAATAAGAACTTCAACTAAGCAATATTTGCATAGTCCAAGCAGATTTGTTTCCTTTTTACTACCTTTACTTTTTTTTTAAAATTATGTTATATTAATCACCATACAATACATACTACCTTTACTTTTAAGACAAAATGTGTAAGGAAAAGAAATCCTATTGATGAAGTATAGTAAGGCATTAATAAGTTTGTTCAACTGAGAAGTCAGATACCTGTATGTACTTATTCTTTATGTGAAGACATGACTTAAGTGTGATTGTCATTGATTTTTTGACAATTTTAGTGCTATTTCCAATTTATAAAAAGTGACTTGGATTAGCGATTTAATACCGTTAATTGCTTGATTAAAATGAACAGATGTCATTTTTTATTTCCCAAATCAGTTGCTCACACTAAATAGGACAAATGGCGTTTAAGATTTTACTTTCAGCTCACAGCCTTGACAATCTTTGCTCTACAGAAATGTCTTACCATTTTCCCATTTTGAGGTTAATTGATGTACAATTAGTGTGCCCATCCATTATACCAATGGCAGAAATGCTATAAACCAAGGGAAGTTAGCTCTCAAGATTAAGAAAATAACCTAGACTTAGTCCTATTTTAAAGATACAAAACTGGAAATGTATTTGTTCCTCAATTGGCACACTTTCAGAGTTGAATTAAAGTAATTGCCTTTAGTAAATAACTCTATTTAACGTGTGTGTGTATTTCAACCATCCTAAATCTTTCTTTTAATATATCTCACTCAAAACGCATCAGATGCTAAAAATTCACCCCTCTATATACTCTTAGTTCAGAAATGAAAGCTGCCCACAACCACGGTGAAATCAAAAGTCAATTTTAAGGTGTAAATTCTATAAGCCATGTGTATAAATTTAATTTTTGCCAAAATTGTGTTTTTATACAAATTCACTGAAGTACAGTCCTCTTTGAATGTTAGGCAATACGAAATTTACAGCAGTGGTAGATTATTAGAACAACATGGTATAACATCTTGATAAAATTAAAAATTTCACCGTTAGCCTTCATATTCCTAAAGAAAAATGCTCATGCAGCACATGCGGGCTGTAATCGGTATGAAACTGCAGTGCTCCAGGATGGTGAAGCAAGGTTTTTTTGTTGTTGTTTTTTTAATGTATTAATCTGACAGAAAATTTGAGCCAATGCATTTTATGAAGATTTAGGCATGGGCAGTCAGTTGTTGAATTTTACCAAGTGATTTTTAATGTTACCTCCTATTTAGCTTTTATTTTCCCCAGTAATTGAGCACATTACCACGTTTTCTCCTTTTCAAGGAGAGTAAACTTGTCTTTTCAGTTGCATGAAAAAACAGGCATTTCTGATCGCTTCCATTTAGTTACAATTTATAAAGGCAGTACTGCAAATTCAACCCCGGGCTACAGTCTTCTTTTGTTGTAGGTCTGCGTGCTGATGGGGACTGGCTTTTCTTCTCATTGTCCTAGTTTGAAATTGAAACGCTGCACTGCTGAGAAAATGCCATGAAAATATAACCCACTGCATTCCAGGAAAATAAATAAGCAAGGCCACCCAAATTTTCAATTAGTGCTCGTGCTGAATGCAGGAAATGGCAAGAGATCCGTCCAAGGCGCCCTAGGCCGGGTCGTGGACACGGAGCAGTGACAGGAAGACTGGAAAGGGGAAGGCAGGCCCAGTGTGAAAATGGCTCGTCTCCAAGGAAAACTGCCTGCTAATAGGGCCAGTACCGACTTCCTAAAGCAGACCAGTGGGTATTACATCCTGACCAAGGGTACTGCTCAGCTTCAATATTTGGAACTTTAATGGTGAAGTAACACTTGAAAGTTCTAGTGGCATTACATATTTTATGTCATAGGCTTATTAAACAATCTCAGTATCCCCCAGAAACAGAGTTTTAACCACCGGAAGCAGCAATATTTTGGACAGTTGGTGAAAATTATAAAATGCTTTTTGATTTAAAGTGTTAGCCATAAGGATGGATTATTTCCCACTTGGTGGCATTGCTAACATACCAGAGCCAGTGGGGGTCTGTGAGGGGGCGGGGACAACTGGTGAAGAGGCAAAGATGTCTTTTCTCTCCTGAGTCAGCGAGACATGTAAGAAGACAGATTTCTAAGAGAGGTAAAAAGTTATGGTTTAGAAGCCCCTTTCCTTGAATGTGTTTTTCTGAAATTCTCAAGTCACTCGTTTGAAGGTAATACTTGAAAGCCTGAAAAGGAATGATAGAAAACAATGGATTCTTCAGGGATCATGTACATGCAGACTCCTGCTTTGTCATTCTCTTACTTGCTTTCTGTTTCACTTCTCAGACCTTCACTACAGCATTTGGAGTTTTACAGCTCATCATGTTGAAGTTAGTTAAGGAAAAAAGAAAAAAGGGGTTAGTTTTTCAGCAGCGTGGTGTTGGTTGAGCTTACAAAACAGCCCCTATCATTTTGGATGGATTTTATCTGTGTTGTGGATCTGATTGTAAATTTCAAGCTACACTAAACTCTTTGATCACCTGCACACCGCATTGGTAAAAAGTAAATCTACACATTTGATTTATTCTTACAACCAAGAAGTGAAATAATTGAGGAGCTACTATGGACTACAATTATTAAAAGAAGGAATAAAACACAAGTGATCTCACCAAGCTACAATTATGTGGGCAGGAAGAATGATATGGGTAAGTAGAAGACAAATATCCATCACTCCAGCTGAAGATTAAATGTGAAATTCAAATTATGCTTTGTAGTTATTTAAATAAAAACACTGTGTATTTGTGCTTAATTTAGGATAGCTTTTTAAAAAATGATTATTCATTACCTCACAAAAACAGTAAATGGGAACAAAAAAAGCACTATTTTTCTTCTTAGCTGATTCCCTTGACTTGAGGGACTTTTCTTGGCAAATCAACTATTTTGTTAGTTTTGAAAGGCTATCATTTCCTTTTCACAGTAAAATCAGGAATTTCATTTTTATACAATACTGCAGCATTTCCTATAATTGAATTCTAACAGTTGGGGAGTGTGCTCTTTACCTAGTTTTCCTATAGAAAAAATAAGGAACAGAAAAAAACCCAAGCTTCTTTCTTTTTGCAATAGTTTAAAAGTATATTTGTCTTTAGATTTAGTAAGGTAAGCAATTTTCAGCCATAGGGAAATGCAGAACTGTGTCCTGTCATAATATATGCTTTCGGTCACAGAGCTGTTCTGGAAGGAACTACCCCAGAACTGGAGCATTCCCAGCCTTGGTTTCCCGGCTTGCCTTCCTCCCTGCTCTCATGTGCTTTGTTTTTCATTTCTTCTCTTTTTTTCTCTCCCTTCACCACTGCCTGAGGCTCTCAGTGCTCTCCACATTCTGCATTGGAACCTGCCTCCAGAAAATTATCTAGTGAATTTACACAAATGTGTAAGTTATTCAAAGGGTTTAACTTATTTATTTAACAAATGTTTCCAAGCACCATACTCGGTGAGGTCTCTGAAAAATATAGAAATGATACTGGCAATTGTCCTTTGGTTAAGACAACCAAACAAATAACCATAATGCAAGGCTTTCGGCTTAATGGCAGATTTGGAAGGGACCTTGATACCATGTTGATCAAACCTCTGATTTTATAGATGAGGAAGTTAAAGCCTAGAGTCAGACAATTGATGTAGTCACTTTTCCACTAAAACTCAATAGAAACCTGCTGGTCTAGTGTTCTTTCTGGATTGCTTCAATATCCAAATCTTTCTCTTATGTTGTGGTGGATGAAATTGTTGTTTAAAATATTCACTGCTTCTCCTACAAATTTCTCCCTCTGAGGGAATTATATGCTCTCAACCCATTAATGTCAGTCTTGGCCACGGATTTGTTTTGACAATGCAACAGAAGCAAACGTGACCTGTGCCCTGTCCAAGAGGAAGAAAAATCATCACATGGTCTGTCATCTTTTTTCCCTTCTTTTGGGACATCTGCTTTGTTCTGAATAAAGGCTAATTCTTTAGCCTATGTCCTGGGAGAGAGAATGGATGGAGCAGAGCCACAGCCAAGAAAGATGTAATAGGAGTAAGAGAGAAATCTCTGTTGTAAGACTGAGATTTCAGAGATGTTTGTTATTGCAGCAAAACACAGCCTCAGCCAACTGATACATTCTGTTGCTGTCAAAACAGAGATTGCTTGGCCGGTGGTTACCCATTCCATTCTGTATAGTTTAACCTTGATCAAGATCATTATATATGTCACAATGCTAGTTTTTTGTACTACGATCAAAAAGTGGGTTCATGGAGGGCAGACGCCCAGTGCTCTGCTCCAGGATTCCACAGATGGGTCTCATCTCTTTAGAAGCCAGCCCTGGATGAGAAGGGCACACCCAGAAAATTATGGATCCCACTGTTTAGGTTGGTAACTGGGTGCATATACACCTTGAGGTACATTTATTTGACTGAATTTCAGAAACATCAGTTTAGCTGCCAAGAGAGGGAGAAATTCTCCAGGAAAAAGGAGGAAGGTGAACTTTTTTCTCTTTGGAAACTCCAGATGACCTTGACCTGAGCCATGTGTTCTTGAAGGAAAAATCAGAAAAAATTGCCATGACATAGGTTAAAAAGGTGAAGATTGTAGGAAAGCAAGCACAGAGCATATTCAGATGAGGGGCTCAATAAAATCTTCTTGGAGAAGATAGCTTTTCAGGTAGATTTTGAAGAACATTCAGAGATAGCAGGACATGGCCATTTGCCCCACAGGTGATCAGAAACACTATGGTAGAAAGGCCTGAATGTTTCAGAAAGTGTCTTGCTTCTTCCAGAACAAATCTTTAACTCAAAGAATATTTAGTAGGTTTGAACAAGAGGTTTTTTTTGTTTGTTTTGTCTTTGGCTTAAATTGGAGAGGAGGTTCTGAAATTTGATCTCTTACAGCATTTTGCTGGTATTTTGGCACTAAATCATGTATTAATTTTATTTCTTTGCATTCATTCTGTGTTCTCTACCCTAAACATTGAGCTACTTAAGGGCATGTTTTTCTGAGCTGTTAACCTGAATTCTTGCACAGTTCTTGATACAAAGGAGCATGTAACAAATATTTATTGAAGAATAAATAAATAAATATTGTTGGCCTCCCCCATTCTTACTTATATGTGGAATATATGCACACTTTATGAAATGAAGTAACTATATGCCTGTTTTTAACATATAGAAAAAAAAGCAGAATCATTGTCATGATTTGCCCAATGTTTACAGTGACTTTTCCTGAACAGTGAGTCAAATATCTTCTTTTCTTGAAGATTATAATTCACAGCTATGCCACATATCTTCCTATTATATGTAAACAAGTGTGCCTTTATAAATTCACTTGTGACTAAAATTTTTAAAACTTAGAAAAACACCACAATGTCTAGTTGTTCTTTGAAATTGATTTATAGACCACAGCTTTATTTCTGTGACTATCATTTTAAAATGATAGTTACAACAATCTAAATTTCTCCTCCCGCTTCAGTTCATGCTAGGGTCTTAGTACATTTCTAAGTTATAGAGCTATGATCCTTAGAAGCCTGGAAAGCTATCTGTTGGAAGGATGTGCTCTTTGAGGACATCTCTCTGCGGGCCAATATACAGGTGGTAGGAATTACCAGAGTCATAGTAACAAGAAAAAACCACAACAGTTAGGACACCAAGACTAGGATGTCTAGTGTAATATAGATTTTTAAGAGGTAACAAACTTATTAGCATAAAAATGGCCAGAATTATTAGTAAAACAAAATAAATAGACACTATAGAAATAAGTGTCTATTGTTGCTCCCATCATTGGAGTCAGTGTGGATAAACATAAATAGATGGAAAGTGGGCTTTGGAATCCAAAAGACTCATGTTTATATTCTGGTTTTTCCCTGTTTTGCCTTGGGCAAATGGACCACTCTAACCTTCAGTTTTCTAATGTGCCTAATGGAGATAATGTAACCCCCAATATGACTGTATTTGGACTTAGAATCTCTAAGGAGGGAATGTAAATTAAATGAAGTCATAAGGGCAGAGTCCTAATTTCCAGCATTGTAGTACCTGGCACAAAGCAGATGTTCCTTAATTATTTGTTTCCTTCTCTTTTTCCATCATAAGTATTTATCATATACTATAATATGATAAATTATTACTGTTTTTAGTAAATACAAAATATTTATCAAGGTCTTTCTGTGTGCAAAGCAATTGTCTCAGTACTATTGTACACTGGTACAGTGCTCATTGAGGGTTTTCCTTTTCCTTTCCCTGCCCTTAAACCTCCTCCCTGCCACGATCCTTCAGCTGAAATACAAACCTAAACCATAGTCTATTTAGAGGTTGTGGGCACATGGCCATCTTCAATGTAGCAGTCCACTCTGAATTTAAATTTGTCACCATTTTCCTTAGAGGGAATGAGAGAGAAAATGAATTTAATTTAGTATAAAAAATAAACATTTCTGGGCACTGGAAATGTCTGTGGTGTTTTAAGAGCTGTTATCATTAATCAGTCAAGCATGTTTACCCATACCCATGATTGCTTATGAAACTGAACCGCACGCACTGAGCCCTTCAATGAGAGATGGTCACCACAATCTGAGGCAAAGGGTGTATGTTCCCAGTAATTATTGTATGCCTTGACTGGCTCATGAACGTAGCTTCTTTCATAATATGCTTTTTATGGGTAAAAGGTGACATAAAACAGTAGTTCAAAGTATTGTAAAGCACTATTTGTACTATTGTTACCTTGTGATTCAATTTTTGGCCAAAGCATTTTCTTGTGCTTGTGCTTTTTAATAGTTTATCCTATTATAATTTTGAGAGGCAACATCTTCTGCATGAAATCTCTTTATTCTAGTTGTAAAATGGTCATGGTAATTATTATCATTAGCTAATTCTTCCCACACAAAAGGGATTGGCATTTGACTGGGAAGAGAAATTTACTCAGGAGTCAACAAGACATGGCAAACTTACAGCATCCGTAGTCTAACCTCGGAATGGGCGGGAGTCTGGAGTGAGAGAAGAGCTAGTGAACATGTCCCTCGAGTGTGCTCCTTCAATGTACAAAAGAAACCTTCCTAAGCTAAGGCAAAAGGAAGCCCAACACAGAAAGTATGAAACCTTAAAAATAAGCAGGTTTTCTGTTTAGAACAGAATTTGGCCTAAGTCAGTAAGTATTATTATAATTGTATTTGTGAATTAAGCAACTAGGTGAATTTGGTGTCATTTACTGTGACGGAAAAGACGAGAGGAGGAGCAGATTTTGGGGAAAATATCAGGAATTCTATTTTGGAAGTGTTAAGTTTAAGATGTTCATTAGATTTTTAAGCAGAGGTGTTGAGTTAGACATAAGAATCTGGAGTTGCAGGGAAGAGGCCAGAACCTGAGAAATAGATTTGGTCTTTAAAGCAAGGGTCCTGAATGAGATCATGAATGTGGAGGGGTTGGGGAAAGGAGGAAGAGCCAGAAGGAGGAGTAAAAAGAAGAAACCAGTGGTGTTGGAGGGAAATAATAATGCATTTTCTATGGGAGCTAGTGCTTCAAGAAAAAAAGTGTGCTCCGCTGTGTTAGTTCGCACTGAGAATTCAAGTACAGTGGGTTTCGAGGCTTGACATTAAACGTGGTAAGTGCAGGTAACTGGTGACTTGGACAGGAAGGGCTTCAATGTCAGGTGAGAATCCCACGTGGAGTGAACCATGGAAAACAGGGAAGTGAGGAAGTACAGACAACTCAGTAAAAGACAGCATCCAAGCACAGGCTCCAGACCCTTCCTATCCATACTGTCTGGGTCTGTGCAAGCTTGAGTTCTTCCAGATTGGCACCTCTGTGAGGCCCATGGTATTTTCAGTTCATTCCCAATTCTTCAAGAAGGATCCAGGAGCAGCAGGGATGGTTCTGTTGCTTAAAAATAGTGAAGCCAACTGACATACTCAACTAAATGATGCACAAATTGGCATGAAAAGATTTGTGGGTATAATTTGGAAGTCAAGGGATTTGGAAGTTATGGGATACAGTGTCCTAAAACCAATCTAGATCCTAAACCCTAAAACCAATATGGATTATGCTCTTCAAGTAAACAGAAAATTTCCTGTCCTCTAAAATGATTGTCATGAGCTTAATACGTAAAATAAATAAGACGTCTATAATAGCAATGAAGAAGAATTAGACAAATCATGTAATTATGGAAGCTGCTTCTTAACCTAAACCAGTCTTCTTTCCTGTTGTGGACTGAATTGTGTCCCCCACAAATTTATATATTTGAAGCCCTAACCCCCAATATGACTGTACTTGGACATAAAGCCTTTAGGAGGTAATTCAAATTAAATGAGGTCATAAGGGCAGAGTCCTAATCCAGTAAGAACAATGTCCTTAAAAAAGAGAGAGAAACACACACACGCACAGTAAGAGGACAGAGAAGACGGCCATCTGCAAGTCAAGGAGAAACCAGCCCTGCCAATACCTTTGTCTTGGAATTCCAGCTTCCAGAACTATGAAAAATAAACGTCTGTTGTTTAAGAAGCCTGGTCTGTGGTATTTTGTTATGGCAGCACCGGCAGACTAAGACACTCCCATCTTCATTTATCAAGCCAACTAATTCTAGTGTTACAATATCTCTTAAATGTATTCAGTCTTCACCAAGCCCACTGCTGGGGCCTTAGTTCAGGTGCTTATTATCTCTTTCCTGGACAGTTAAAATAGTCTTTGTATTGGTCTTGTGTCTGTTCTAATCAACTCATCCTTCGTATTCTGTCCTATTCATTAGCCTCAGGGATCAGAACCAGGAATATAGAATTGGAGTCAGAGTTTCCCTTTAAGGCACTGCTGGTCTTAGGGACCTGGAGGAAAGCTGACGAGGATACTCACTGGGGCACAGGCTCTGAAACACCACAAGTATAGCAAGGAGGAAGAAACAAGTCATATACCCAGAGACATGTTGGGGAAGGGGCAATTCACAGCAGTCATGGCATATGGGTTGGGCATGTTGCCAGCCACAGGCCAAGGAATTTATTCATTTGTTGACTTGTTCAATAAGTGGGCTATGTAATGAGCACTTGATGCCCAGAATCCAGTGGTGAAAAAGAAAGAAGAGATCCCTGACTTTGTTGAGCTTACATTCTGGTGCATGGAGACACAACACATACATAAATCAATGAGATGGTTTAAAATAAGGAAAGGTGGTATGAAGATTATGAAAAAGGGTAGTGAGATGGTGGAAGGGGCTACTTTTTACAGAATGGTCAGAGAAGTAGACAGAGGAAGTGACAGTGCACTTGGGATATGAAAGATGAGAAGGAGCTACCAATGAATAGAGAATCGCATGCCAAGCATAGGAAACAGCTACTGAAAAAGTAGATAAGATGGATGAAACATAAGGGCAGGAGTAGAGGAAAAGTAGATGTAGACGTTTGGCAAGAGCTAGGTGATGTAGTGTCTTGCTGGCCGTGGGCAGGGGGGAGGGGAGGGAGGTGGAGGGAGTTGTATTTTCTTCTAATTTGAGTGGGCAGCCACTGGAGGGTTGGAAACTGGGAGATAAGAGTCTATCTATATTTTTAGAAGGTTATTCTGGCTTCTGTGGAGATGAACTGTGGAAGGTAACCCAAGAGGAGGCAGGTTTACTGGGTGTTGCAGGGGTGTGGGTTGGAGGTGATGGTGACATGTACCAGGGTGCTGGCAGTAGAAGAGTGGGGAGATGGAAGTTTCAGAATTTATTCTGGTGGTAAAGTGGCCAGGATTTGGGGCGCCTGGGTGGCTCAGTCAATTAAACATCTGCCTTCAGCTCAGGTCATGATCTCAGGGTCCTGGGACTGAGCCTTGATTGGGCTCCCTGCTCAGCAGGGAGTCTGCTTCTCCCTCTACCCACCCCCCCCACCCCGCTCATGCATGCCCTCTGTCTCTCTCTCAAATAAATAATAAAAGCTTTTAAAAAAAAGTGGCCAGGATTTGCTATTGGATGGGATAGGCCTGTGAAGAAAAGAGAGAAGAAGCTGAATCTGACTTCTAGGATTTTGTGGATGGCAGTGCTATGAACTGAGAAGTATAAGCAGGATTGGGGAAATAGATCTAAAGCTATGGTTTGGCTTTAAGTGTGAGGTACTTTATTAGATATTAAAGAAAGGGAGGCTGGTCAAATATGTCAAATATCACTTGGGAAGTAAGAAAAGAACCCAGGAGGAATCTCTGGATTTGGCTAGAGGAAAATAGTTGGTGCTTTTGATAAAGGTCAGTTTAGCTGAGTCATGGGGATGGAAATTGCTTTAAACCAGAGTGCGTTAAATAAAGAGAGAATGTGAGGTGAGAATGTGAAAGTTTAGCTGGGAAGGAGAATAGAGAAATGGTGGTAGGGTAGCTGGAGGACATGTGGGGTAAAGAGAGATGCTATTTATGATGAACAAGAATAAAGCTGGTGTGCAGGCTGTTGGGAAAGGTGTGTTCAGAGGGATGGGACTCTCTGAAGGGGCTAGGTTCCCAAGTACAATGACAAGGGACTTGGAGCATAAATAATAATGCTGAGGGAGGGGACGCCTGGGTGGCTCAGTCGTTAAGCGTCTGCCTTCGGCTCAGGTCATGATCCCAGGGTCCTGGGATCGAGTCCCACATCGGGCTCCCTGCTCAGTGGGGAGTCTGCTTCTCCCTCTCCCTCTGCTGCTCCCCCCACTTGTGCTCTCTCTCTCTCTGACAAATAAATAAATAAAGATCTTTAAAAAAATAAAAATAAAAATAATGCTGAGGGAGGAGGAGCAAGATGGCGGAGGAGTAGGAGACCTAAATTTCATCTGGTCCCAGGAATTCAGCTAGATAGGGATCAAAAACATTCTGAACACCTACAAATTCAACAGGATATCGAAGAAAAGAATAGCAGCAACTCTCCAAACAGAAAAGCGACCACGTTCTGGAAGGTACGACATACGGAGAATTGAATCTAAGGCAATACTCGGGAAGATAGACGGCAGGGCCTCCATCAGCCACTACCGGCAAGTGATAGAGCACCGGAGCACAAAATCGGAACTTTTAGAAGTTGGCTCCGCTGAGGGAGGTCACTCCAGTGGCTAAGCGGGGGTGGAACCCTCGCTGGATCAGTGTGGTCTCAGGACCCTCCGGGTCACAGAAAGACCGGGGGTGCCTGAGTGCAGCCGAGCTCCCAGGATTTGGAGTGGGGAAGCCGGCTGCAAAGACGGAGCCGAGGAGTGGGCTCTCAGCTCGGGGTTGCCATAAACTGTGATCTGCGGCACAGTTGGGCCACTACTCTTTGAGCCGGGACCCAACAAGCAGCAGATCCGGGGAGACTCCCCTTCCACCCCCAGGAGGAGTGGTGTGGGAGTGCACCGCAGGGATCTGCTGGGTTTGGAGACTCCAAACGGGGTCGTGTGCCAGAGATAGAAACACTCAGTTACAGGCCAGGTGAGCAGGGAGTGCGGCCGGAGACCGGGGAAACGGGAGTGACTGACTGCTTTTCTCTGGGGGCACACTGAGGAGTGGGGCCCCCGAGTTCTCGGCTCCTCCAGAGCAGAGATTGGGAGGCTGCCATTTTCACTCTTGTCCTCCAAAGCTGTACGGAAAGCTTGCAGGGAACAAAAGCTACGGAGACCAAATCCAAGCAGATTACTTAGCCCAGCCCCCGGCAAGGGCAGGGCAGTTCTGCCTCTGGCAAAGACATTTGAGAACCACTGCAACAGGCCCCTTCCCCAGAAGATCAGCAAGAACAGTCAGCCAAGACCAAGTTTGCAGATCAATGAGAACAGCAGAACTCAAGCATTAGGGGAATACAGCACATGGAATTCATGGCTTTCCCCCCCCTGATTCGTTAGTCTTTCAAAGTTAATTTTTAAAATTTTCTTTTTCTATTTTTTTTAATATTTCTTTTTCCCCTTTTCAACCAACATCTTATCAGTCTCTTTTTAAAAATCTTTTTTATTTTTCATTTTTAGAGTCATATTCTATCCCTTCATAGTAGCTATCCTTATTTTTGGTATATATATAAGTTGTTCTCTGTTTAAAATTTTGGGATACAGTTTCTTCTAACAGACCAAAATATACCCTAAATCTCTAGTGTATGCCTTTGTTCTAGTCTCCTGCCTGATCACATTCTCTCCCTTTTTTTTTCTTTTTTTTTTTAAACCTCTTCTTTCTTTTTTCAAACAACTTCTTATCTTATCAATTCCTTTTATAAAATCTTTTATAATTTTCATCTTTACAGTCATATTCCATCCCTTCATCATATTTATCCTTATTTTTGTACATATATAAGATTTTCTTTCTTTAAAATTTTGGGAGACACTTTCTTCTAACGTACCAAAATACGCCCAAAATCTAGTGTGTGGCACTGATCTATTCACCAGCCTGATCATATTTGATCATATTTTTTTTTCTTTTTTCTTTCTTCCCTTTCTTTTCCCCTGGTTTCAGGTCTATTCTGATTTATTTAGTGTATTTTTTCTGGGGTCATTTTTACCCTGTTTGCATTTTCTTCTCTCATTCATCTATCCTCCTCTGGACAAAATGACAAGATGGAAAAAATCACCTCAACAAAAAAGAACAAGAGGCAGTATCGACTGCCAGGGACCTAATCAATACGGACATTAGTAAGATGTCGGAACTAGAGTTCAGAATGATAATTTTAAAGATACTAGCTGGGCTTGAAAAAAGCATGGAAGATACTAGAGAATCCTTTCTGGAGAAATAAAAGAACTAAAACCTAACCAAGTCAAAATCAAAAAGGCTATTAATGAGGTGCAATCAAAAACGGAAGCTCTAACTGCTAGGATAAATGAGGCAGAAGAAAGAATCAGCGAGATAGAAGACCAAATGATGGAAAATAAAGAAGCTGAGAAAAAGAGAGATAAACAACTATTGGATCATGAGGGCAGAATTCGAGAGATAAGTGATACCATAAGACGAAACAATATTAGAATAATTGGGATCCCATAAGAAGAAGAAAGAGAGAGAGGGGCAGAAGGTATATTGGAGCAAATTATAGCAGAGAACTTCCCTAATTTGAGGAAGGAAACAGGCATCAAAATCCAGAAGGCACAGAGAACCTCCCTCAAAATCAATAAAAATAGGTCAATACCCCAACATCTAATAGTAAAACTTACGAGTCTCAGAGACAAAGAGAAAATCCTGAAAGCAGCTCGGGACAAGAGATCTGTATCCTACAATGGTAAAAACATTAGATTGGCAACAGACCTACCCACAGAGACCTGGCAGGCCAGAAAGGACAGGCATGATATATTCAGAGCACTAAATGAGAAAAACATGCAGCCAAGAATACTATATCCAGCTAGGCTGTCATTGAAAATTGAAGGAGAGATAAAAAGCTTCCAGGACAAACAAAAACTAAAGGAATTTGCAAACACGAAACCAGCCCTACAAGAAATATTGAAAGGAGTCCTCTAAGCAAAGAGAGAGACTAAAAGCAACATAGACCAGAAAGGAACACAGACAATATACAGTAACAGTCACCTTACAGGAAATACAATGGCACTAGATTCATCTTTCAATAGTTACCCTGAATGTAAATGGGCTAAATGCCCCAATCGAAAGACACAGGCTATCAGTTTGGATAAAAAAACAAGACCCATCGATATGCTGTCTGCAAGAGACTCATTTAAACACAAAGACAGCCCTAGATTGAAAGTGAGGGGGTGGAAAACCATTTACCATGCTAATGGACACCAAAAGAAGGCTGGGGTGGCAATCCTTATATCGGACAAATTAGATTTTAAACCAAAGACTATAATAAGAGATGAGGAAGGACACTATATCCTACTTAAAGGGTCTATCCAACAAGAAGATCTAACAATTGTAAATATCTATGTCCCTAACATGGGAGCACCAATTATATAAGCCAATTACTAACAAAAGCAAAGAAACACATCGACAACAATAAAATAATAGTAGGGGACTTTAACACCCCCCTCACTGAATTGGACAGATCATCTAAGCAAAAGATCAACAAGGAAATAAAGACTTTAAATGACACACTGGACCCTGGGTGATAGACACTGGGGAGGGTATGTGCTCTGGTTAGCACTGTGAATTGTGCAAGACTGTTGAATCTCAGATCTGTACCTCTGAAACAAATAATGCAATATATGTTAAGGAAAAAAAAAGAAGAAGATAGCAGGAGGGGAAGAATGAAGGGGAGGAAATCGGAGGGGGAGACGAACCATGAGAGACGATGGACTCTGAAAAACAAACTGAGGGTTCTAGAGGGGAGGGGGGTGGGAGGATGGGTTAGCCAGGTGATGGGTATTAAAGAGGGCACGTTCTTCATGGAACACTGGGTGTTATGCACAAACAATGAATCATGGAAAACTACATCTAAAACTAATGATGTAATGTATGGTGATTAACATAACAATAAAAAAATTAAATGACACACTGGACCAAATGGACTTCACAGATATATTCAGAACATTCCATCCCAAAGCAACAGATTACACATTCTTCTCTAGTGCCCATGGAACATTCTCCAGAATACATCACATCCTAGGTCACAAATCAGGTCCCAACCTGTACCAAAAGATTGGGATCATTCCCTGCATATTTTCAGACCACAATGCTTTGAAACTAGAACTCAATCACAAGAGGAAAGTTGGAAAGAACTTAAGTACATGGAGGCTAAGGAACATACCACTAAAGAATGAATGGGTCAACCAGGAAATTAAAGAAGAATTAAAAAAATTCATGGAAACAAATGAAATGAAACCATAACTGTTCAAAATCCTTGGGATGCAGCAAAGGCAGTCCTAGCAGGAAAGTATATAGCAATACAAGCCTTTCTCAAGAAACAAGAAGGGTCTCAAATACACAACCTAACCCTACACCTAAAGGAGCTGGAGAAAGAACAGCAAATAAAGCCTAAACCCAGCAGGAGCAGAGAAATAATAAAGATCAGAGCAGAAATCAATGAAATAGAAACCAAAAGAATGGTAGAACAGATCAATGAAACTGGGAGCTGGTTCTTTGAAAGAATTAATAAGATTGATAAACGCCTGGCCAGACTTATCAAAAAGAAAAGAAAAATGACCCAAATCAACAAAATCATGAATGAAAGAGGAGAGATCACAACCAACACCAAAGAAATACAAATGATTCTAAGACCATATTATGAGCAACTCTATGCCAGCAAATTAGATAATCTGGAAGAAATGGATGCATTCCTAGAGATGTATCAACTACCAAAACTGAACCAGGAAGAAATAGAAAACATGAACAGACCTATAACCACTAAGGAAATTGAACCAGTCATCAAAAATCTCCCAACAAACAAGAGAAGAGGGCCAGATGGCTTCCCAGGGGAATTCTACCAAACAATTAAAGAAGAATTAATACCTATTCTTCTGAAAGTGTTCCAAAAAATAGAAATGGAAGGAAAACTTCCAGACTCATTTTATGAGGCCAGCATTACCTTGATCCCCAAACCAGACAAAGACCCCATCAAAAAGAATTACAGACCAATATCCCTGATGAATGTAAATGCAAAAATTCTCACCAAAATACTAGCCAATAGGATCCAACAGTACATTAAAAAGATTATTCACCACGACAAAGTGGGATTTATCCCTGGGTTCCAAGGTTGGTTCAACATCCACAAATCAATCAATGTGATACAATATATTAAGAAAAGAAAGAACAAGAATCATATGATCCTCTCAATAGATGCAGAAAAAGCATTTCACAAAGTACAGCATCCTTTCTTGATCAAAACTCTTTATAGAGTATAGGGAAAGAGGGTACATACCTCAATATCATAAAAGCCATCTATGAAAAACCCACAGCGAATATCATTCTCAATGGGGAAAAACTGAGAGCTTTCCCCCTAAGGTCAGGAACGCGGCAGAGAGGTCCACTATCACCACTGCTATTCAACATAGTACTAGTACTAGAAGTCCTAGCCACAGCAGTCAGACAACAAAAAAATAAAAGGCATCCAAATCGGCAAAGAAAAAGTCAAACTCTCACTGTTTGCAGATGATATGATACTTTATGTGGAAAACCCAAAAGACTCCACCCCAAAACTGCCCGAACTCATACAGGAATTCAGTAAAGTGGCAGGATATAAAATCAATGCACAGTAATCAGTGGCATTCCTATACACCAACAACAAGACAGAGGAAAGAGAAATTAAAGGAGTCGATCCCATTTACAACTGCACCCAAAACCATAAGATACCTAGGAATAAATCTAACCAAAGAGGCAAAGAATCTGTACTAAGAAAACTATAAAATACTCATGAAAGAAATTGAGGAAGACACAAAGAAATGGAAAAACGTTCCATGCTCATGGATTGGAAGAACAAATATTGTGAAGATCTCAATGCTACCTAGAGCAATCTACACATTCAAAGCAATCCCTATCAAAAGACCACCCACTTTTTTCAAAGAAATGGAACAAATAATCCTAAAATTTGTATGGAACCAGAAAAGACCCCAAATAGCCGGAGGAATGTTGAAAAAGAAAAGCAAAGCTGGTGGCATCACAATTCTGGACTTCAAGCTCTATTACAAAGCTGTCATCATCAAGACAGTATGGTACTGGCACAAAAACAGACACATAGATCAATGGAACAGAATAGAGAGCCCAGAAATGGACCCTCAAGTCTATGGTCAACTCATCTTCGACAAAGCAGGAAAGAATGTCCAATGGAAAAAAAGACAGTCTCTTCAAGAAATGGTGTTGGGAAAATTGGACAGCCACATGCAGAAGAATGAAACTGGGCCATTTTCTTACACCACACACAAAAATAGACTCCAAATGGTTGAAAGACCTAGATGTGAGACAGGAGTCCATCAAAATCCTAAAGGAGAACACAGGCAGCAACCTCTTTGACCTCAGCCACAGGAACTTCTTCCTAGAAACATGGCCAAAGGCAAAGGAAGCAAGGGCAAAAATGAACTATTGGGACTTCATCAAGATAAAAAGCTTTTGCACAGCAAAGGAAACAGTCAACAAAACCAAAAGACAACCGACAGAATGGGAGAAGATATTTGCAAATGACATATCAGATAAAGGGCTAGTATCCAAAATCTATAAAGAACTTACCAAACTCAACACCCAAAGAACAAAGAATCCAATCAAGAAATGGGCAGAAGACATGAACAGACATTTTTCCAAAGAAGACATCCAAATGGCTAGCAGACACATGAAAAAGTGCTCAACATCGCTCAGCATCAGGGAAACCCAAATCAAAACCTCAATGAGATACCACCTCACACCAGTCAGAATGGCTAAAATTGACAAGTCAGGAAACAACAGATGTTGGCGGGGATGCAGAGAAAGGGAAACCCTCCTACACTGTTGATGGGAATGCAAGCTGGTGCAACCACTCTAGAAAACAGTATGGAGGTTCCTCAAGAAGTTGAAAATAGAGCTACCATATGATCCAGCAATTGCACTACTGGGTATTTACCCCAAAGATACAAATTTAGGGAACCGAAGGGGTACATGCACCCCGATGTTTGTGGCAGCAATGTCCACAATAGCCAAACTATGGAAAGAGCCAAGATGTCCATTGACATATGAATGGATAAAGAAGATGTGGTATATATATATATGTATATATACACAGTGAAATATTATGCAGCCATCAAAAGGAATGAAATCTTGCCATTTGCAACAACGTGGATGGAACTGGAGGGTATTATGCTGAGCAAAATAAGTCTATCAGAGAAATACATGTATCATATGACCTCACTCATATGAAGAATTCTTAATCTCAGGAAACAAACTGAGGGTTGCTAGAGTCGTGGGGGGTGGGAGGGATGGGGTGGCTGGGTGATAGACACTGGGGAGGGTATGTGCTATGGTGAGCGCTGTGAATTGTGTAAGACTGTTGAATCACAGACCTGTACCTCTGAAACAAATAATACATTATATGTTAAAAAAAAGAAGATAATAAGAAAAGAAAAATGAAGGGGGGGGGGAATCAGAAGGGGAGACAAACCATGAGAGACTATGGACTCTGAGAAATGAACTGAGGGTTCTAGAGGGGAGGGGGGTGGGGAGATTGGTTAGCCTGGTGATGGGTATTAAAGAGGGCACGTACTGCATGGAGCACTGGGTGTTATGCACAAAGAATGAATCATGGAACACTACAACAAAAACTAATGATGTAATGTATGGTGATTAAGATAACATAATATAACAAAATTTTAAAAATTGATGCTGAAAAAGCTAACATTGGAGAATTGAAGTTTTCTTAAGAATTGAATATTGCTATTCTAAAGAGCTTGACTGTTTATTTTCTTAAAGACTTTATTTATTCATTTGTCAGAAAGAGCATGCGAGCAGAAAGAGGGGGTGGAGCAGCAGGCAGAGGGAGAAGCAGGCTCCCCACTGAGCATGGAGCTCCACACAGAACTCCATCCCAGGACCCTGGGGCATGACCTGAGCTGAAGGCAGACACTTAACAAACTGAGCCACCCAGGCATCCTGAGCTTGACTGTTTAAAAAGTAGAATATACTTAAACCTTTGCAAAGATGTATACCTTTCTAAGTCTGTAGACAATCTACTACTTTTTGGAGAACAGACAATTCATAATTAAAGCATTAGCTCCCCCTCTCCTTAAGTTTTTATTTAAATTCTTGTTAGTGTACATACAGGGTAATATTGGTTTCATGAGTAGAAGTTAGTGATTCATCACTTACATACAACACCCAGTGCTTATCACAATGAGTATCCTCCTTAATCCCCATCACCCTTTTAGCCCATCCCCTGCCCACCTCCCCTCCCTGAATCCTCAGTTCTCTATAGTTAAGAGTCTCTTATGGTTTGTCTCCTTTTCTGTTATCATCTTATTTTATTTTTCCTTCCCTTCCCTTATGCTCATCTGTTTTGTTTCTTAAATTCCACATATGAGTGAAATCATATGGTATTTGTCTTTCTCTGACTTATTTCGCTTAGCATAATACCCTTTAGTTCCATCCACATTGTTGCAAATGACAAGATTTCATTCTTTTTGACGGCTGAGTAATTTGTTGTTCTGTGTTGTGAATATTAAATACTGTCTTTGATAGTGCTATATAAATGACATACTATAAATATTAACAGTAAAGTTATAATTTTAAGGAATAATTTAAAGAATGCAATGATATTCAAATATTACACTAGGGGTTTACCACAAAGTAAAACCTGTCAGTTTATTTCTAGCAGATTAAGAAAAATGTACATTTTTTGGAGAGTGGGGACAGCAACAGTAATAGAGCAATTTTGGGGTTTGAAAATTCACATTAGGTTCTGTTGCACGGACTTTGGAAATGCCCCGTTGCTCTCGGGCTCCAAAGGTGACACCACTAGAGGGAGTATGAAAGGCCTTTGAATGAATGGTCAAGGACTCTGAAACATGCTCCTCTGGAATGAAACTTCAACGAAATTTAAACAACTTTTGCATCCTAGCAGTTATTGCTCACTCATTGCTACCTAGAATTTCCTAGGGAGCAGATTTAATAGTAAGTGGGAGAATTAAAGTTTTCCTCTTATTTGAATATTTCTCTTATGAAAGCATGTCTGCTAAAAAAAGTTTCAAAATTTTTAAACTTTGCAGAGGCATATAAGTTCCTAATGTCTATAGAAATTAAAAATGATCTCAGGGTCATGAGTTCAACTCCCACGTTGGGTGTAGAGCTTACTTAAAAAAATACAAAGTGAAATAATGCTGTATTCTGAAATAAACCTCTCTGTTGTATTCTGTACTTAACTCGCCTTAATGGGAAATAAAAATATAGGATTTCACTGCTATTTCTTTGTGGAATTAAAGCCAAGGATATTCCCTTCCCTTTCTTACCAGTCTGTTCCCTGATTTTAAACATTCAATAAGTCTCCAGCCAAGGAATGCATTTTTTTTTCACTTTTGATGCTTTTCTGTGGTTCCTTATTATCGTTTGTAGAATATACTGTGGTTCTACTTACCTCTTCCTGCAGTTTCCAGACCTTTGTGGTTTCCTCTACAGCTGTGGGTATTTCTCAAGTGAAACCACAGGTCAGTACAGAACCACAGAACTGATCCTGACAATTAGAATTTTAGCCACTGTCCTCTGGGGTTTTCAGAGCCACAACTGACTCCTTACTTTACATCCAGATCCTTAAAGTAAACCGTCTGATGCCTGAAATAATCCTGGTTTCTCCAGGGGTCCTAGGTGAGGCTTTCTTTATCTTATTGAACATTAGTGTGCACCCATCTCTAAATGGAGCTCTCACAAATATCCTCACTAGATGTGAGATCTATGAGAATGAGGATCTGGTCTTTGGTGTTCTTTCACCTGTCCCCATCGCTTACTACATTGTCTCTGTGGCATGAATGCACCTTTCCTTAGGGTATCATTTTGAGCAGTGAGTCTCAAACTTTAGTAAGCACCAGACTCTGCTAATGAGCTTAATAAAATACAGATTGCTGGGTCCTACCCCCAGAGTTACTGATTCAGTAGGTCTGGGAGGGAGCATTAAAGAAGAAATAGTTCATGACACTTGTTAAAGGTGGTAGGGAAGACTTTATTCAAAGGGGCTACTTTAGCAGGGTTTTGTAGTAAAAGAAAGAGATTGGGCTCAATTCTGAATACAAGGAAAAGTGGGGATTTACAGCCAGGAGCAGAGCAGGAGTTGATCAGTGGAAGGAAAATTACTAAAAGCAAATATCTGGGATGAAGGAGGATTCTGACTAACCAAGCTGACAGGAGCCTTCCTGAAGGCAGGCCAGAGTGATGAGATATAGGAGGGGCTCGGTGCTGGGACATGAGGAACCCAATTAGATAGTAAGGGGTGAAGAGGGGGAATCTGGCTAAACCAACTTAGCAGGATTCTTGCTAAAACTGGACAATGCAGAGAAGAACACGGAAGCCCAAAAGTCGGGGCCTAGCTGAGAAGAAAGTTTGGAAGGACTGACTCAAGTTTGTCAAGGAGAGAAGCTGTCAGGGGGTAAGAATTTGTATTCCTAAAATGTTTCCAGATGATGCTGATGCTCTTGGTCTGGGAACCAAGTTTTGAGACCCACAGGTTTAGAACATTATGAATTTCATCAGGAATAAGAAAACACACGTGTTGTTGCAGAGTCCAATCCAGGCTGAAAGAGCTGGAATTGCTGTTTCACCTTTTGGCTGATCTACTTGTGGAAAGAGACTTTGTTATAGGTATCATTTAGCCTCCAGCTGAGTAAGACATGTGATACCTGTGAATACAATGGGAGACATGAGCATGGAGAGAGAAGGGCATGGAGACAGTCATATGGTTAGTTTGGAAGACCGTGTACAGTTATTTCTCACTGAGTACTTGTGTTATTAGTATTATTAACTGCTTGTTTTATTTAACAATGAGTTTGTCTGAATAATATGGTCAGGGAAAGTGTTAATTTCCTCATTCATTTTTAAAAATTTTTTTATTCTTATGTTAATCACCATACATTACATCATTAGTTTTTGATGTAGTGCTCCATGATTCATTGTTTGTGCATAACACCCAGTGCTCCGTGCAGAACGTGCCCTCTTTAATACCCATCACCAGGCTAACCCATCCTTTCACCCCCCTCCCCTCTAGAACCCTCAGTTTGTTTTTCAGAGTCCATCGTCTCTCATGGTTCGTCTCCCCCTCCGATTTCCCTCCCTTCATTCTTCCCCTCCTGCTATCTTATTTTTTTTTTCTTAACATATATTGCATTATTTGTTTCAGAGGTACAGATCTGAGATTCAACAGTCTTGCACAATTCACAGCGCTCACCATAGCACATACCCTCCCCAATGTCTGTCACCCAGCCACCCCATCCCTCCCACGCCCCCGACTCCAGCAACCCTCAGTTTATTTCCTGAGATTAAGAATTCCTCAATCAGTGAGGTCATATGATACATGTCTTTCTCTGATGGACTTATTTCACTCAGCATTACCCCCTCCAATTCCATCCACGTTGTTGCAAATGGCCAGATTTCATTCCTTTTGATGGCTGCATAATATTCCATTGTGTATATATATATATATATATATATATATATATATATATACCACTTCTTCTTTATCCATTCATCTATCAAAGGACATCCTGGCTCTTTCCATAGTTTGGCTATTGTGGACATTGCTGCTATAAACATCGGGGTGCACGTGCCCCTTCGGATCCCTACATTTGTATCTTTGGGGTAAATACCCAGTAGTGCAATTGCTGGATTGTATGGTACCTCTATTTTCAACATTTTGAGGAACCTCCATACTGTTTTCCAGAGTGGCTGCACCAGCTTGCATTCCCACCAACAAGGTAGGAGGATTCCCCTTTCTCCACATCCCTGCCAACATCTGTCATTTCCTGACTTGTTAATTTTAGCCATTCTGACTGGTGTTTTGATTTGGGTTTCCCTGATGCCGAGCGATGTTGAGCACTTTTTCATGTGTCTGTTGGCCATTTGGATGTCTTCTTTGGAAAAATGTCTGTTCATGTCTTCTGCCCATTTCTTGATTGGATCATTTGTTCTTTCAGTGTTGAGTTTGATAAGTTCTTTATAGATTTTGGATACTAGCCCTTTATCTGATATGTCATTTGCAAATATCTTCTCCCATTCTGTCGGTTGTCTTTTGGTTTTGTTGACTGTTTCCTTTGCTGTGCAAAAGCTTTTTATCTTGATGAAGTCCCAATAGTTCATTTTTGCCCTTGCTTCCCTTGCCTTTGGCGATGTTTCTAGGAAGAAGTTGCTGCGGCTGAGGTCAAAGAGGTTGCTGCCTGTGTTCTCCTTTAGGATTTTGATGGACTCCTGTCTCACATTTACGTCTTTCAACCATTTGGAGTCTATTTTTGTGTGTGGTGTAAGGAAATGGCCCAGTTTCATTCTTCTGCATGTGGCTGTCCAATTTTCCCAACACCATTTGTTGAAGAGACTGTCTTTTTTCCATTGGACATTCTTTCCTGCTTTGTCGAAGATGAGTTGACCGTAGAGTTGAGGGTCCATTTCTGGGCTCTCTATTCTGTTCCATTGATCTATGTGTCTGTTTTTGTGCCAGTACCATACTGTCTTGATGATGACAGCTTTGTAATAGAGCGTGAAGTCCAGAATTGTGATGCCACCAGCTTTGCTTTTCTTTTTCAACATTCCTCTGGTTATTTGGGGTCTTTTCTGGTTCCATACAAATTTTAGGATTATTTGTTCCATTTCTTTGAAAAAAGTGGATGGTCTTTTGATAGGGATTGCTTTGAATGTGTAGATTGCTCTAGGTAGCATTGAGATCTTCACAATATTTGTTCTTCCAATCCATGAGCATGGAACGTTTTTCCATTTCTTTGTATCTTCCTCAATTTCTTTCTTTCATGAGTATTTTATAGTTTTCTGAGTACAGATCCTTTGCCTCTTGGTTAGATTTATTCCTAGGTATCTTATGGTTTTGGGTGTAGTTGTAAATGGGATCGACTCCTTAATTTCTTTCTTTTGTCTTGTTGTTGGTGTATAGGAATGCCACTGATTACTGTGCATTGATTTTATATCCTGCCACTTTACTGAATTCCTGTATGAGTTCGGGCAGTTTTGGGGTGGAGTCTTTTGGGTTTTCCACATAAAGTATCATATCATCTGCAAATAGTGAGAGTTTGACTTTTTCTTTGCTGATTTGGATACCTTTTATTTCTTTTTGTTGTCTGATTGCTGTGGCTAGGACTTCTAATACTATGTTGAATAGCAGTGGTGATAGTGGACATCCCTGCCGCGTTCCTGACCTTAGGGGGAAAGCTCTCAATTTTTCCCCATTGAGAATGATATTTGCTGTGGGTTTTTCATAGATGGCTTTTATGATATTGAGGTATGTACCCTCTTTCCCTCTACTCTATAAAGAGTTTTGATCAAGAAAGGATGCTGTACTTTGTGAAATGCTTTTTCTGCATCTATTGAGAGGATCATATGATTCTTGTTCTTTCTTTTCTTAATGTATTGTATCACATTGATTGATTTGCGGATGTTGAACCAACCTTGGAGCCCAGGGATAAATCCCACTTGGTGGTGGTGAATAATCCTTTTAATGTACTGTTGGATCCTATTGGCTAGTATTTTGGTGAGAATTTTTGCATCCATGTTCATCAAGGATATTGGTCTGTAATTCTCCTTTTTGATGGGGTCTTTGGTTTTGGGTTCAAGGTAATAGTGGCCTCATAAAGCGAGTTTGGAAGTTTTCCTTCCATTTCTATTTTTTGGAACAGTTTCAGAAGAATAGGTATTAATTCTTCTTGAAATGTTTGGTAGAATTCCCCTGGGAAGCCATCTGGCCCTCTTCTCTTGTTTGTTGGGAGATTTTTGATGACTGCTTCAATTTCCTTAGTGATTATAGGTCTGTTCAGGTTTTCTATTTCTTCCTGGTTCAGTTTTGGTAGTTGATACATCTCTAGGGATGCATCCATTTCTTCCAGGTTATCTAATTTGCTGGCATATAGTTTTTCATAATATGTTCTTAGAATTGTTTGTATTTCTTTGGTGTTGGTTGTGATCTCTCCTCTTTCATTCATGATTTTGTTGATTTGGGTCATTTTTCTTTTCTTTTTCATAGGTATGGCCAGGGGTTTATCAATCTTGTTAATTCGTTCAAAGAACCAGCTCCTAGTTTTGTCGATGTGTTCTACTGTTCTTTTGGTTTCTATTTCATTGATTTCTGCTCTGATCTTTATTATTTCTCTGCTTCTGCTGGGTTTAGGCTTTATTTGCTGTTCTTTCTCCAGCTCCTTTAGGTGTAGGGTTAGGTTGTGTATTGGAGACCTTTCTTGTTTCTTGAGAAAGACTTGTATTGCTATGTACTGTCCTCTGAAGAATGCCTTTGCTGCATCCCAAAGATTTTGAACAGTTGTGGTTTCATTTCATTTGTTTCTATGAATTTTTTTAATTCTTCTTTAATTTCCTGGTTGACCCATTCATTCTCTAGTAGGATGCTCCTTAGCCTCCATGTATTTAAGTTCTTTCCGACTTTCCTCTTGTGATTGAGTTCTAGTTTCAAAGCATTGTTGTCTGAAAATATTCAGGGAATGATCCCAATCTTTTGGTACCGGTTGAGACCTGATTTGTGACCTAGGATGGGATCTATTCTGGAGAATGTTCCATGGGCACTAGAGAAGAATGTGTAATCTGTTGCTTTGGGATGGAATGTTCTGAATATATCTGTGAAGTCCATTTGGTTCAGTGTGTCCTTTAAAGTCTTTATTTCCTTGCTGATCTTTTGCTTAGATGATCTGTCCATTTCAGAGTGGGGGGGGGTGTGTTAAAGTCCCCCACTATTATTGTATTGTTGTTGATGTGTTTCTTTGCTTTTGTTATTAATTGGCTTATATAATTGGCTGCTCCCATGTTAGGGGCATAGATATTTACAATTGTTAGATCTTCTTGTTGGATAGACCCTTTAAGTAGGATATAGTGTCCTTCCTCATCTGTTATTATAGTCTTTGGTTTAAAATCTAATTTGCCTGATATAAGGATTGCCACCCCAGCTTTCTTTTGGTGTCCATTAGCATGGTAAATGGTTTTCCACCCCCTCACTCTCAATCTGGGGGTGTCTTTGGGTCTAAATGAGTCTCTTGCAGACAGCATATCAATGGGGCTTGTTTTTTTATCCAATCTGATAGCCTGTGTCTTTTGATTGGGGCATTTAGCCCATTTACATTCAGGGTAACTATTGAAAGATAGGAATTTAATGCCATTGTATTACCTGTAAGGTGACCGTTACTGTATATTGTCTGTGTTCCTTTCTGGTCTATGTTGCTTTTCGGCTCTCTCTTTGCTTAGAGCACCTCTTTTAATATTTCTTGTAGGGCTGGTTTCCTGTTTGCAAATTCCTTTCGTTTTTGTTTGTCCTGGAGGCTTTTTATCTCTCCTTCTATTTTCAATGACAGCCTAGCTGGATATAATATTCTTGGCTGCATATTTTTCTCGTTTAGTTCTCTGATTTTTCATGCCAGTCCTTTCTGGCCTGCCAGGTCTCTGTGGATAGGTCTGTTGCCAATCTAATGTTTCTATCATTGTAGATTACAGATCTCTTTTCCCGAGCTGCTTTTCTCTTTGTCTCTGAGAGTTGTAGGTTTTACTATTAGATGTTGGGGCGTTGACCTATTTTTATTGATTTTGAGAGGGGTTCTCTGTGCCTCCTGGATTTTGATGCTTTTTACCTTCCCCAAATTAGGGAAGTTCTCTGCTATAATTTGCTCCAATATACCTTCTGCCCCTCTCTCTCTTTCCTCTTCTTCTGGGATCCCAATTATTCTAATATTGTTTTGTCTTATGGTATCGCTTATCTCTCGAATTCTGCTCTTATGATCCAGTAGTTGTTTATCTCTCTCTTTCTCAGCTTCTTTATTGTCCATCATTTGGTCTTTATATCACTGATTCTCTCTTCTGCCTCATTTATCCTTGCAGTTAGCACACCCATTTTTGATTGCACCTCATCAATAGCCTTTTTGATTTCGACTTGGTTAGATTTTAGTTCTTTTATTTCTCCAGAAAGGGTTTTATCTAGTATCTTCCATGCTTTTTTCAAGCCCAGCTAGTATCTTTAAAATCATGATTCTGAACTCTAGGTCTGACATCTTACTAATGTCTGTATTGGCAGTTGGTACTATCTCTTGTTCTTTTTGTTGAGGTGATTTTTTCCATCTTGTCATTTTGTCCAGAGGAGAATAGATGAATGAGAGAACAAAATGCTAACAGTGTAACTATGTCCCCAGAAAATATACTCTAAACAAATCAGAAAAGACCTGAAACCAGGGGAAAAGAAAGGGAAAGGAAGAGAAAAGAAAAAGAAAAAGATAAAAACAAACAAAAACAGAACAAAACAAAAAAAAACAGAATATGATCAAATATGATTAGGGTGGTGCATAGGTCAGTGCCACACACTAGATTTTGGGTGTATTTTGTTCTGTTAGAAGAAAGTGCCTCCCAAAATTTAAAAAAAAAGAAAAACATATATGTACAAAAATAAGGGTTGATATGATGAAGGGATAGAATATGACTGTAAAGATGAAAAGTATAAAGGATTTTATAAAAGGAATTGATAAGATAAGAAGTTGGTTGAAAAAAGAAAGAAGAGGTTTTAAAAAAAAAGAAAAAAAAAGGGAGAGAATGTGATCAGGCAGGAGACTAGAACAAAGTCATACACTAGAGATTTAGGGTATATTTTGATCTGTTAGAAGAAACTGTATCTCAAAATTTAAAAAGAGAACAATTTATATATATATGCCAAAAATAAGGTTAACTACTATGAAGGGATAGAATATGACTCTAAAAATGAAAAAATAAAAATGTTTTTTAAAAAAGGGATTGATAAGATGTTGGTTGAAAAAGGGAAAAGGAAAAATTCAAAAAAAAAAAAAAGAAAAGACAGTTAAAAAAAATTAACTTTGAAAGACTAAAGAATCATGGTAAAAAAGCCATGGATTCTATGCGCAGTATTCCCCTAGCGCTGGAGTTCTGCCGTTCTCACTGATCGGTAAACTTGGTCTTGGCTGGCTGTTCTCGCTGATCTTCTGGGGGAGGGGCCTGTTGCCGTGGTTTCCAAATGTCTTTGCCGGAGGCGGAATTGCCCCGCCCTTACCCAGTCCGGGCTAAGAAATCTGCTCGGGCTTGCTCTCGGGAGCTTTTGTTCCCTGCAAGCTTTTAGTACAGCTTTGGAGGAGGAGAGTGAAAATGGCGGCCTCCCAATATCTGCCCGGGAGGAGCCAGGAACTAGGGGCCCCTCTCCTCAGTTAGCCCCTCCCCGGTCTCTGGCAGCACTCCGTGCTCACACGGCCTGTGACCAAGGGTTTCTATGTCTGGCAGCCGACTTGGTGTGGAGTCTCCAAACCCAGCAGATCCCTGCGGTGTGCTCCCGCGCTGCTCCTCCTGGGAAGGAAGGGGAGTCTCCCCGGATCTGCCGCTTGTTGGGTCCCTGCTGGAGGAGCAGTGGCCCGACTGTGCCGCAGATCACGGTTTATGACAACCTCGAGCTGAGAGTCCACTCCTCGGCTCTGTCTCTGCAGCTGGCTTCTCCGCTCCGATACCTGGGAGCTCTGCTGCACTCAGGCACCCCCGGTCTTTCTGTGACCCCGAGGGTCCTGAGACCACACTGTCCCGCGAGGGTTCCACCCGCCGCTTAGCCACCGGAGTGACGTCCCACAGCAGAACCGACTTCTAAAAGTTCCGATTTTGTGCTCCGCGGCTCTATCACTTGCCAGAAGCGGCTGACGGAGGCCCCCTTCCCGCCGTCTATCCTCCCGAATATCGCCTTGGATTCACTTCTCCGCACGTCCTACCTTCCAGAAAGTGGTCGCTTTTCTGTTCAGAGAGTTGTTGCTATTCCTTTCTTCGATATCCTGTTGAGTTTGTAGGTGTTCAGAATGGTTTGATCCCTATCCAGCTGAATTCCTGGGACCAGACGAAATCCAGGTCTCTTACTCCTCGGCCATCTTGCTCCACCCCTTCCTCATTCATTTTTTGTGAGATGTGGGTTTGATCCTGGCTTTGAAATAGCAAGCAGGGACTGGTAGGAGAACTCATCTTTGGTCCCTATCCTCATGTGTCTCTCTCTTGGCAGCAACCTGGGCTCTTTGCCTCTGAGTGGAATCTGCCTGACAACTCCCTCACTCAGCCTCTGCTCTTGATAGCTGACCCTGGCTGAATCAGATTTCATGGACAGCCTGGACTTTTTTCCACATGTTTGTCCATTTCTTTAAAGACACCTATATACACAACTTCTAAGTTCATGCTTCTCAAACAGATATATGTGCTCCCTGCCAAGTGCTAGGGAATATGAGAAAATATAGGATCAACATGGCACTTGCTGGAGTGGCAATTCTATTGCAGACTTTTGGTGGAAGCAGGAGGATGCTGTCTCTGCTCTGTGCCCTACCACCATCCCACTGACCTCTGCTTCAGGTGGTGGACACTTTCTTTGTGCCTGCTTCCCCACTGCCCCAGACTCACTACATCTCTCAGCTCCTCTATAGGCTTTCACCAAATAGAAGTTCTTCCTCACCCATCAGTTAGACATCTGGGAAATGCCAAAGGAGCTAATGCCCATGGGAGCAACTCTGAGTCAATAAGGGCAGGAATCAGTGCATATATTCCCCAGCTTCCAGTTCTTCAAAAGGATAATTCTCTGAGGTACACTCTGTGTAATTTCTCAGAGGATTGTAATGAAATTCAACTCCATTTACCCACAGTAGCAATCAGCTCAACAATATACTCTTCATGGCTTCTTTCCTTCTCTGTCTCCTTCCCTCTTCTCTCTCATTTGCATGGGGAAAATTCAAAACTAGGACACACAATACTCAATATTACTCAAATGCAAAATAAGTAGATTATAAAATTTACACAAAATTGTAAGATACACAACAGCATTTAAAGAATTGAGGATGGAGCTGTACTGAGGTACTATGCATTTGCTTTTCTGTCCATGGGGTAAACAATCATGGACAATAACTCTAAATTCTACAGAAGATTATTTATTTGCTGCTGCTTTTCTTACTGCACATTCACAGCTCAAACTCCTGCACCTTGGCTTCAGACCCCACTTCTCCACTGAAACTCCTAATTTGTTAACTTCTGATCAGCCAAACCCGTGGACAGTTTTGAGTTATCTTCCTAGACCTGTGTACTGCTTCTGACAGCGATGCCTGCTGTCTCCTTCTTGAAATTTGTCTCGCCCTTGTTCTGTTGGATGTAAACTTTGTGGTCTCTCTCTACATCCTTGACCATTCTTCCTTTTCTTGCTTAAATCCACCGATGTGTAGCTTTTCTGCTTGCTTTATCTTATGAGTGCTGCTTTTTTTTTTCATGTTGCACTTATTTGGGCTATTTATTTTCAGTTGACTTATTTTGGAATAAAAATTAAAAGGCAAACTATTTAAAAATAAATTTCCTTAGTTCATATTGTTTACATTTGTATCAGAATAGAAATAGGATTGAAACATGTAGAAAAATCACCCTTGACCCCAGACATGTAGTATTTCTCACAGGACTCCAAGTGCAGAGTAAGTGACTAACGTGTTGACTGGTATGATTTGTCATTTTTGAACCATGTATAAACAGTGACCTGCTTGATACCTAGTAAATTTAATAGGTGATTATTTGTATATAGGTATAATCTGTGTAATAGATTATAGTACAGTGTATTTAATTCTCAGAATAATGATGGGAAAAATATTTGACACTCAAGAAATGAGATTTAGTTGTCTTAATAAAATTATAATTGGTTCTCCTGAAATATATCCAATATTATAAGCAAATGCATCTTCAATAATGTTATTTTTAGATGAGAAGTTTGAAAAATATATTTTAGTATAATAATGCTAAGCAAGCTATCATTTTCAGGGCAGAAATGCCTAGAGTTGACTAGGTATCAAAATTTGGTGTTTTGGTTTTTTTTTTTTAAGATTTTAGTTATTCACTTGAGAGAGAGAGAGCACAGTGGGAGAGGGAGAAGAAGGCTCTCACTGAGCAGGGAGCCCAACGTGGGGCCCGATCCCAGGACCCTGGGATCATGACCTGAGATGAAGGTAGATGCTTAACCCACTGAGCCACCCAGGCACCCCCAAATACAGGTGTTTAAAATTAAGAGGGAATAATTTTAACCTGGAGGTGAAAAAACATTTGCCACAGTGACATGATTATTACCCTTGTTGTTTTCAAAACGTGTAGATTGAGAGGTTATTATTTCATCAGAATACTTATTTTATTCCAAGTATCTATTTTAATAATCATTTAAATTTCCCCCATCCCCAGAAGGAGTGGGGGAAGGGCAGAGGGGGAGAGAGAATCTTAAGCAGGCTCCACGGTGGGTGCAGAGCCAGACCTGGGGGCTCCATCTCAGGACCCTGAGATCATGACCTGAGCTGAAATCAAGAGTCAGATGCTCAACAGGCTGAGCCACCCAGGTGTGCCAATAATCATTTAAAATTTTTGTTCAAAGTAATCAGAAGTGTCCCATCTTCTCCAGCAATAATTTACCTGTTATAGGAAGGGCATTCTTCATTTTTCAGAAACAAAGTCACTAATTACTTATTTTATATGTGTTTGTTTTTCTATATTAATTGATTACCCCCATCTCCTCTTCTCTGCTCCCCCTTCTTTTTTACTTCCCTCTCCTTCCTTTTTCTCCTTTCACTTTCTCTTCTTGACATTCCAAGTGCTCAAATTTTGTATCAGTTAACTGTACTCTTCCATCTTTATAAACATCGTGCTTTTCTCTTTAGCTCATGACTAAGTTCCTTGGCCAACTGCTTTATGGAAGCATTGGGAATAGAAATGTCACATAAAAATGGAATGAGTTGTGAAAACAGGCAGTTCCCATCTCTCCCAACATAGGCAAATCTTTGAATGACCTCCCTGGGACGAGAGAGCCAAGGGCATATTCTGATTTTATAGCATAAACTTCAGGATATTGAATGAAATACAGTTATGACATGATTAAAAATGAAATGCATTTTGGAAAGTCTTTAAATGTCCAACGGCGCTAAGATAAATTTTACTATGTTCATGATTATTCCTTCTACTATTTCTCTTTCTGGTTATTCACCATGGATCTTATGTGAAGCCTATTGCAGGATGAAACAAAGCAAGAGCAGGAAAGGTGCTTTCAAAAGAGCTCAGTTAATACATTCAGCGGTATTGTCATTTTCCTGGTCAAAGATGGCATTGTTGGAGTGAGCATACATAAACTTTCCTTCCCACTGAGTAGACCACGTGGAAAAATGCTTATTTTATTTTTTCTTATAAGAATAAAATTGCAATCTTTCAACAGAACATGTTGATTATGCCATCTGGCACATAATTTCTATGCTTAAATTAAGCAGAGAAATCAATTCAGTGTTGAAAGATATTATCCGTTTAACATTTTTTTGCCTAAAAGCAATTCGAGAAAGTAGGACAAAAAATAAGTTGTTTTCATTTCTAAGTATGTGAATTATATAGGTCTTGAATATTTTCTTCCACATAGAGGAAAATTATAATTTATAAGTGGATAGCTATGATCTCCTGGGATTTCTCGTCCTGTAGTTATGCCAAAACTATACTGTATTACAGGAACCTACCCTGGGAGATCAGGTGATTGTCAGTTGGAAATTAGCATCAGTTAATGGATGGTATAATTAACTGAGTATAAAAACCAGTCTTAAGGAGTTGCTTACATTTTGTTTGGACTTTTCTTTTTTAAGCAGTTTGTGAGTTCAGGTTGTTGCCAATACTAAAGGCACAAATAAATGAGTCTAATACACAAATTAGGCTGCACCAAGGACTACCTAACAAAGTTAAGTAACTAGCAGGTGGTGGAAACTCAAAGAGTGAAAATGGTCACTTTTTAATGGGGAAAATGAGGACTCCTTCAGCAGGACCTCTTTGTCAGTTTCTTCTTTCCCACTTTCTCCCTGCATGTGAAGATGTAAATCAATGCTCATTCACCTAAGAACTTCTTCCCAGTGAACAGCATAAGCCACAAATAACCTCTGACCAGCCTGTAGCTGCTGAGACAGAGTGGAATTGATCAATGCGTGGTGGTACCAGGAAGCTCAAACATTTGGAACAAATTGCCAGCAAAAGAGAGCCTTGAACTGAAGGTATACATTCAAATGGCAGAAAAACTGGGGAGAGATAACAACTAGTTAGAATTTCTTCTTTCATTTCTTTGAGTTATTTTTTAAAAATTATTTTAAAATAATGGTTAAACTTTAAGTTTTGCTGCTTTAGTTAAGAAAGAATGGATGCCAGCTTCAGCAGCACATATACTAAAAAAAAAAAAAAAAAAAAAAGAAAGAAAGAATGGGAAATTTACACTTATGGGGGTGGGGGAAGCATCATCAAGGCTTAGCCATCTGGAGTCACACTATCCTGAGTCTTTGATGCCCACCTGCCTGTTGAGGTCTTGGCACACCTGTTGACTGCCTGGGGCACTCAGGAGAAAAGAAAACTTAAGTGCTTTCCTATCAAAGGACGTGTATGAAGTAACTTCAAGCACTGCAAATGGAGTTTTTTAAGAAGAAAGTCTAGATTCTAGCTCTAGCTCAGAGATAGATCCACAATAGATTTGGAAAATAGATACTATAATTTTTACTACAAGAACGTTGCATAATGGTAATAACAACAATGACAATAATAACAATACTTTCTATGGCACTTAGTTTTCAAAGCATATTCATGTGAACTATGAGCTGTGCTTCCCATTACCCTGCTATAAGCTAATATAGTAGACACAGAACATAACAGTAAGTGCAGAATTGGAGAGAGATCCAGGATTTGGGAGCTAATGAAGTTGAAGTGCTCTGTCCACTGTGGAAAAGTGGCCTATCATACTTGGCACATATGCTTAGGAAATGCTCTCTCACTATGGTACTAATTGAAAATCATGGTTAATTGCTTGCATTTATAAAAACAAGGGCAGTGTATCTTAGAGTCTGGCAGTGAAAGTCCTCTTAGAAGGTGCTCCGTGCTTCACTGAGTCTGAGACAGGAGGAGCAGACAGCACCTGGACAGAAGCCCCTTTCAAGGCTTTGCACTCTGCCGCTCTCCTGGCAAGCTCTTTGAGACTAGAACAGTCCTCCTGAGCACATCTCAGTACATTATGGGAATTGGACACCATACTCTTGGCTCTCAAAAATGAAAAAGAGAGGGGGGTGGCAGGGGGTGGCAGGGGGAGAGGCAGAGAGAGAGGCCAAGCAAGGAATTAGAAAAGATCAAAGGTACATTGACCAAAAAAGATGAAAGACACTTTGCCAAAGACAAGCATGACCTACCACTCTTGCTAGAAAACTTGAGCTGATGAAACATTTCAGAAGGATTAGTATATAAGTGCACCTGGGAAAGAATTTCTCTGATGCCTTAGCTTTCAGACCATTTTAGCAGTGAATCAACAAGTTCCATTTGTAGAAAGAAGAAAGCTAACGTAATGAGCAGTAAAAGCACAACTCCAGAAGGACTTACCTCATTATTTCAGAGACACGCAGCCAGACCCGCACACTTGCACTTGCCCGGCCCTTTAACTCAAGTGTTTGGTATCATTGGAACCACCAGTGCCTTCTCCAATTTTTCCATTTGTTCAAGAAATTAATTTTAAAAGTGAATTAGAAGACTTTTAAGTTCAGACCCAATGTGTTTCAGCTCTTTGCCATGGTTTATAGTCCTAGCAATGCCTCCCGGCTCTCCTGACCACTTTTGCTAACCATTGCCAAACGCTACAAGATACAAAAAATGATAGAAAATGAATTGCCCACATATTCAAGGCTGGGGAAAGCCATGAGCTGAAGAAATTCTAATAAAATTCTGACTCTCATACAATTTGACCTCCCTACCTTTGCAATATGAAATGTGCATTTTATATACAATTTCCACGGCAATTTACAGGTGTTAAATTAGGAACAGGGGTAGAGTACAGACAAGGGGATAACCTAATATAGCAGCAATAGAGTTCAAACAAAGTTTGTTTCCTTTTTTTTATATTATCATCTGGGTGTCTGTAAAATTTCATGCAAATCAATCTTAATTTACTATGTGTTTTGGCGCTTTCATAAAATATTCTGACCATGGTATTTCTACATTTTAGCTGTAAAGTTCTCCATAAATAGAGCACTTATTACATTTTTTTAATATGTGGAATGATTCAGTTAGTACAAGAGTCCAGAAGAAGAAATGTTTACTCCAGGTAGAGAAATCTAACTTTTTACCAGTTCCCAAGAGCATTGCTAATGCCCATGTATCATTCAGACTTAGAGGAACATATAAGGAAGACAGTGTTAGAACATGCCATCCCTAGTATTTGTCTCATATTGTTTCTACCACTAGTCTAGGTTAACTTTGGCCCAGCTCTACGGATCAATGAATTGTAAAACTAAGTGAGCACTTAGTAAAAACTCTTAGGTAAATTTGGTCTGAATCAAAAGATTTTGTTAGAAACCCAATCCTGTGTTTCAGCGAGCCTGGGCTTGGCTCTGTCTTGAAATTTACTCCCTCACATTCATTTTGGAGGATGGGTGAGGAGAGGCAATTGAGTGATAAGCAAACCTTCCCTGGCAATCATAGTTGGTAGAAAATTAAGGATTAAGCTGGGGAGGTTATTCTCAGATGATGGTTGATTAGGCCAGTCACGTAAGAATCAAATCAGGAAAGCACTGCAAAGTCTGACATTTGGTGTTACTTAGGGAAAGCTTGAAAACTTAGAAGGCTCTTCAATTTAAGTTGGAAGGATTGGGGGTGGCGGCACAGAGATTCCTTAGAAGGCCTCCTCCAAGAAGTTTTTATAAGTGTGTGTGTGTGTGTGTGTGTGTGTGTGTGTGTATGCCCTTGTTTTTACAGGAGAATCACATCCTTCAGACCACCCGTCTGTCTCACGTAGGCAGAGCATGTCATGGGTCCTGTCTCCCAAAAGTGAGTTGAACGTTATTGGGGCTTTTGCTATTGTATTGACTTGTGACTAAGAGAGATCAGTGTTGCATTATTTGGATTTAGTATGCTCAAACTCGTTTCTTTTCCACATTCCAGGAGGATTTCTTCCTTGGAAAAAAAGGGGGGATAGGAAAGCAAGTTCCAGTGTTTTTATTCAAACATAATCCCTAATATCCTTTCTGGGAGCTCCCCAAAAGGACAGTTGTTTTTAAAAGGAAAGTATCAGTTAAGACATACCATGTCACTAAAGGGACCTTTAAAAAGTCATTTGGCCTCCTAGCAGGACCACACTCAGAGCAGAGATCACAATCTAACCCTTTCTTTAAAATCTCCAAAGTGTTTTTGAAACGGTTAATAATAATAAACGAGATAAGGGAATCCAGGTGGCATGGCAATGTGGGCACCAAAGCAGTTCCTCTATATGTTACGTGTCAGCCAATTTGCAGAACAAAGCTGACCATATTTTATAAGTAGCATTTTAAGAAGTGAAGTATTATGTACCTTTCAGAACATGTGCTTCTATTTATTCTTTGTCAGCATGCTGGGGCACCTGTGTTAGTTTTATGCCACTGCATGCAGATTCTTTGACGAGTAGAATTCTGGTAAGTTCCAGCTGTTTTTTCACCTGTGGGAGCACAAGAGCAGAAATCTCCTGGAACTTTGAATCTGAAGCACTAAAATTATTTGGAAATTACCACCTCATTTGCAATATGTTAATTCTGTTTATTAAATGCCCAATTAAAAAAATTGGTTCTTCTTAAGGGTAATAATAGCAATGACTGAAGATAAGCAATCATATTTGTAAGGTTAATATAGTGCTGATTGTGGTTATTGTGAGAAGACAAAATAATAACTGGATGTCTTCATGATTTATGTTATTTACAGACCTACAATGGTCATTATTTTTATCTACCAGGTACTATGCTAAGGACTGCACATGCATTATCCAGCTGAATACTTCTAATAACCCTATGAGAGAGCTATCAGTATCCTCATTATCTAGACAAAGAAATAGAAACTTTAAAAGGTAAAGTAACCGGCAAAATGTTGGCCAGGCAATAAGTCAGATAATGTACTCAAACTCAAGTAGTCTGATTTCAGAGCCTCAAGTTGAACTATTTCATCAGAGTCTCACAAAGAATGGGAGCCAGAACACTGGATGTGAAATACTTTCTTTTTTTTTAAGATTTTATTTATTTATTTGGCAGAGAGAGAGCACAAGCAGGGGGAGCAGCAGAGGGAGAGGGAGAAGCAGGCTCCCCACTGAGCAGGGAGCCTGACATAAGGCTTGATCCCAGGACCCTGAGATCATGACCTGAGCCAAAGGTAGATGCTTAACCGACTGAGCCACCCAGGCACCCTGTGAAATACGTTCAGATAATACATGGAGCAAACTTACAGAACTATCAGAAAAGGTTTATTTATTTTTGATATGTATCAGAGAAAAAAATAAAAGTAGCCCATCCACCTACTCTCCCCACCTCCACCATTGTTACTGTCTCTGTGGCCACTTCAATGCAGAAAACTTCTAAGTGGTTTCCAGAATTTCTACTCTAAGATTAGTTCTTAACACAAAAGCCCAAGTAATGATTATGAGTGAATAACACTTCATGACATTCCCCTGCTAAAAACTCTCCAGTGATTTCTCATAATATTCAATAGAAAATCCAAACTTCTTCCCAGGACCTATGAGGTCCTATCTGGTTCTTACTTGACTCTGAAGTCTCACCTCCAGGCCTCTCTGTCTTCCTTTCTTTGTTTCATCCACACCAGCCTTCTTGCTATTCCTTGAGTATAGTGGGCTCATTCTCACACTGGGACATTTACCCTTCCGTTTTCCATTGCTAAGGACTAACGGGCTGGGCTTGCAGTCAAGCTTCCACCCAAATATCACTTCTTCAGAGGATTGCTTACCCTCCTCCATTTTCTTGTCTTCTCTTTACTTTCCTTTAGTTTTCTTCATAGCACTTAGCTGACATTGTATTTGTAGAATGCCCTGTATTGATTGATTTATTGATTGATTGACTATCTTCTTCATTAGAATGTAATCCCCACGAGAGAGGGTCTTTGTCTCTCTTAGTTACAGCTATAATTTTGGCTCCCCAAAATGTGTCGCAAAGCACGTGCTCAATACGTATATGTTAAATTAATTCATGAATCAAACTGATGATTTCATAGCTATGATTGCTTGGAATGAAGATAAAGGTTGGTTTGTAAAGGAAAATATTAAGGGAATTTAAAGAGTACTATTAAGAAGTGATAATACAGGGGTGCCTGGGTGGCTCAGTCTGTTAAATGTCTGACTCTTGATCTCAGCTTGTCATGATCCCAGGGTCCTGAGTTCAAGTGCTGAGTTGAGCTCCACGCTAGGTGTGGAGCCTACTTAAAAAAAAAAAAAAAAAAGTGACAGTACAATGGAGATGACAAAAATCATGAAAGTAAAATAAGAATACTGAAGTTTGGACAACATTGTTTATGTTATATTCCATGTAATTAGTTAAAAGTGAGGTTATTGCATTTTCTGTAAACTCTAAGTAATGAATAAGATACATGCATAAAAAAAGCCCATTGGTTAAAATATGTACCGGCCTGTGTAGACTAGTAAATCTCTGTAGAAGGTTAGGATTGCATCTAGAATTTGAGTAACTAGCATTATTAAATAAATTGAGAAATTTTGTTATACCCCCTTCTGAATTCTCTTGGACAAATGACATTACCTGATCTGCAGATAAATAAATTTCTATCTGATTTAGAAACAGCAGTAGCTAGTTAGTAATATCCTTTTGTTTTCATTTCACTGTATGTGAATGCCACCCAACACCTGTATATTGTCAGCTTCTATAAATTAGGTAAATTGTGTTGAATAAATAGCTGGATGAAACCAGTAAGAAACCGATGTGATAAAAGAGAATATATTGATTATTTTACTGTTGAACCAGCCAAGGAAATTATTCTGAACCAAGATCAGAACACAAGGAGAGAATTTTTAGTTCATATAACTGTTTCTACAAAGGTAGCACATAGAGGAAAAACATACAAATTACAGTTTACTTTTCGATGCTGAGATTGCACTAAGATTTTATAATTGCACATATAAAGAAAATATAATGCTGAAAATTAAATTGTCTGACTCTTTTGGGAATTTTGAGCTGCTTTGTGAATATGGAGTTTGTTATAAATCTGTAGTAGCTGTAAAAGGTTGAAGTCTCCTGTCTTGATGGGTGTTTCAAACCAGTATGGTCTGTTGCCATCACTCACTGTTCGTTCACTGCTCACTTTCATCATCGCCACAGCATACTTTTGCCTCTCTCAGTCATGATTCTAATTGCCTTTCATCATTCCTGTAGTGAACATGTACCATTAAAAATACCCATAATTAAATCTCTCACCAGAAGAAATGAAGAGAACTTGAAGGTTTAAGAATTTTAAATGGAGAGAAAAAACAGGGTGTGGAAAGTAACCTAAGAATGGCAGCAGCTAACTGATTGCTTGACTCATTCCCAGCATTGGGTTTCTTTGGGGAGTGTGCTGAAACATTGTTTGGATGGTTTTGGCAAGATCTATTGGAAATAAGGGATGTTTCGATAATGTTTATTTGATTCAAAAGTGGCTAAAGGGAGAAAAATCTTTGAGTGAGTGTACTGTGCTCTATAATTCTGATTTGGCAGTGAGGCACACAAGACTGAGGGCTGCTGGCAATGCTCCTAAATGACTGCATTGGCAGACTCTAATAACTACAGTAACTCAAAGTCTTGACCCACTCTCAAGGGTTCTTCGATATATTTTTCCTCTCATCATTGTTCAAAATAGTTGAACATAGAGGGCCTTCATTCATTCATTCATTCATTCATTCAAGAATATTTAGCATATATCTACTATGTCCTGGGCACTCTTCTAAGTGCTAGAGACACAGCAGAAATGAAGTGACAAAAATCCTTGCACCTACACAGCTTACATTCTAGTGGGGAAGATAAATAATGAAAACATTAAAAAATTTATGGTATGTTAGCTGTGACAAATACTATGGAGAAATAAAGAAGGAATAGGGAGTGTAAGCTAGAACTTAATGCTTATGGAACATTCTCCAGGATAGATTGTATATTAGGTCACAAAACAAGTCTTAGTAAATTTAAAAAAGTCATATCAAACATCTTTTCTGACCATAATGGTATGAAACTAGGAATCAATACAAGAAGAAAACTAGAAAATTCACTAATACATGGAGACTTAATATATTACTGAACAACCTATGAGTCAAAGAAAAAATCAAAAAGGAAATAAAAAAAATATCTTGAGACAAATGAAAATGGGAACATAACATATCAAAACTTATAGGCTGTAGCAAAAACAGATCTAAGAACAAAGTGTTAATGATAAATGCCTACATTAGGAAAAAAGAAAGAGCTCAAATAAGCCACCTGACTTTACACTTCAAGGAACTAGAAAAAGAAGAACAAAGTAAGCCCAAATTTAGTAGAAGGAAGGAAATAACAAAGATTAGAGCAGAAATAAACAAGACAGAGACTAAAAAGACAATAGAAGAGATCAATAAAATTGAGTTGTTTTTGAAAAGAAAAAAGAAAATAGAGAAAACTCTAGCTAGACTTAACAAGAAAAAAAGAGAACTCAAATAAATTAAATTGTAAATAAAAGAGGAGAAATTACAACTGATAGCACATAAGTACAAAGGAACATAAGAGACTACTATGAACAATTATAGACCAAAAAACTGGGCAACCTAAAATAAATAGGTAAATACCTACAAACATACAATCAAACAAAACTGAATTACAAAGAAATAGAAAATCTGAACAGAGCAATTACTAGAAAGGAGAATGAATCAGGAACAAAAAAAATTTTCAACAAATAAAAGTCCAGGACCAGATGGCCTCACTGGTGAATTCTACCAAGCATTTAAAGAAGAAGTAATACCAATATTTCTCAAACTCCTCCAAAAAGTAGAAGACAAGGACACACTTTCAAGCTCATCTTTTTTTTTTTTTTTTTGATTTATTTATTCACTTGAGAGAGCGAGAGAGAGAGAGTACATGAGAGGGGGGAGGGTTAGAGGGAGAAGCAGGCTCCTCGCTGAGCAGGGAGCCCGATGCGGGACTCGATCCAGGGACTCCAGGATCATGACCTGAGCCGAAGGCAGTTGCTTAACCAACTGAGCCACCCAGGCGACCCTTTCAAGCTCATCTTATGAGGGCAGCACTACCCTGATACCAAACTAACTAGGACACTACAAAAAAAGAAAATTACAGGCCAATATCTCTCATGAATATAGTTGCAAAAATCATCAACAAAACATTGACAAGCTGAATTCAATACATTAGAAGGATCATACACTATGATCAAGTGAGATTTATTCCATGGATGCAAGGATGGTTCAACATCTGCAAATCAATTGATATACCACACTAACAAAATGAAGGATAAAAATTATATGATCACCTCAATAGATGCAGAAAAAGCATTTGACAAAATTCAACATCAATTCACAATAAAAATTCTCAACAAACTGGATATAGAGGAACAGTACCTCAACATAATAAAGGCCATATATGACAATCCCACAGCTAACATCATACTCAATGGTGAAAAGATGAAAGTGTTTCCTCTAAGATACAGAATGAGACAAGGATATCTACTCTCACCACTTTTATTCAACATAAGACTGGAGGTCCAAGACTGGTCCAAGCCAGAGCAATTGGGTAAGAAAAGGAAATAAATGGCATCCAAATTGGAAAGAAAAAAGTAGAACTGTCTATTTGTAGATGAAATGGCATTATATACAAAAAACTCTAAAGACTCCACCAAAAAATTGTTAGAGCAATAAACAAGTTGAAGGATATAACATTTCTATACACTAACAATGAACTATCAGAAAGAGAAATCAAGAAAATACTCCTATTTATAATTGCAAAAGAATAAAATACCAAGAATCAATTTAACCAATGAGGTAAAAGATTTGTCCATTAAAAACTGTAGGACATTAATGAAATAAATTGAAGAAGACACAAATAAATGGAAAGATTCTGTGCTCATAGATTAGAAGAATCAATATTGTTAAAATGTCCACACTACTCAAAGCAAACTACAGATTTGATGCAATCCCTATCAAAATTCCAATGGCATTTTTCACAGAAATAAAACAATCCTAAACTTTGCATGGAACTACAAAAGACCCCAAATAGCCAAAGCAATCTTGAGAAAGAAGAACAAAGCTGGAGACATCACACTTCCTGATTTTAAGCTATATCATGAAGCTATAGGAATCAAAGCAGTATGGTATTGGCATAAAAACAGGTACACAGATCAATGGGACAGAATAAAAAGCCCAGAAATAAATCTATGCATATATGGCCAGTTAATTTATGACAAAGGAGCCAAGAATATAAATAGGAAAAGCATAGTGTTTTCAATAAATGGTGCTGGGAAAACTGGACAGCTATATGCAAAAGAATGAGACTGGGGCCCTTATCTTACACCATACATAAAAATCAACTCAAAATAGATTAAAGATTTGAACATAACACCTGAAACCATAAAACTCCTAGAAGAAAACATAGAAACATAGAAGGTAAACTCCTTAACACTGGTCTTGGTAATGATTTTTTGGATTTGACGCCAAAGGCAAAGGGAACAAAAGCAAAAATAAACAAGTGGAACTACATCAAACCAAAAGCTTCTGTATGGCGGGGGGGGGGGGGGGGGGCACCTGTATAGCTCAGTCAGTGGAGCATACAACTCTTGATCTTGGGTTGTGAGGTTGAGTCCCACATTGGGGGTAGAGATTACATTATAAATAAAACATATAATAAAATCTTTTTAAAAAATAAGGCTCTGTACAGGAAAGGAAACCATCAACAAAATGAAAAGGCAACCTATAGAATGTGAGAAAATATTTACTAATCGTATATCTGACAAGGGGCTACTATCCAAAATGTTTAAAGAGTTCATAGAACTCATAGCAAAAACAAAAACAATATGATTAAAACATGGGCAGAGGAACTGAATAGATATTTTTCTTTTTTAAGATTTATTTATTTATTTTAGAGAGAGAGAGAGATAGCGTGCACATGCACACGTGAGTGGAGGGAGGGGCAGAAGCAGAGGGAGAAAGAGAATCCTCAAGCAGACTCCCTGCTGAGTATGGAGCCCAACTCAGGGCTTAATCCCAGGACCCTGAGATCGTGACCTGAGCCAAAATCAAGAGCCGGCTACTTAACTGAGTCACCCAGGTGCCCCTGAACAGACATTTTTCTTTCTTTTTTTTTTTTCCTCTAAAGATTTTATTTATTTATTTGTCAGAGAGAGAGAGAGAGAGAGAGTGCAGGAGCACAAGCAAGGGAAGCAGCAGGCAGAGGGACTAGCAGAATCCCCACTGAGCAAGGAGCCTGAGGCAGGACTTGATCCCAGGATCCTGAGATCATGACCTGAGCCAAAGGGAGATGCTTAACCAACTGAGCCACCCTGGCGTCCTGCCCCTGGATAGATACTTTTTCTAAAGAAGACATACAGATAGCTAAAAGGTATATGAACAGGTTGTCAACATCACTAATGTTTTTTAAAAAATCACTAATATTTAGAGAAATGCAAATTTAATCCTCAATGAGATATGACCTCATACCTGTTGGAATGGCTATCATTAAAAGGACAAGAGATAACAAGTGTTGTTGAAGATGTGGAGAAAAGAATCCTTGTGCACTGTTGGCAGAATGTAAATCGGTGCAGACAATATGGAAAACATTATAGAATGTTCCTCAAAAAAAGAAACAAAAACAAAAACCCAAATCACCATATGATCCAGTAATCCCACTTCTGGGTATATATTAAAGAAAATAAAAAATAAGATACTGAAGTAATATCTACACTCCTATGTTCATGACCTATTTACAAATGCCAAGATATGGAAACAACTAAGTGTTCATCAATGGATTCATAGATATAGACGTGGTGTATATATACAAGGGAATATTGTTCAGCCATGAGAAAAAAAGCAAATCTGTTATTTGATACAACATAGATGGACCTCAAGGGCATTATGCTATGTGAGATAAGCCAGACAGAGAAAGTCAAATACTGCATGGTATCACTTAGAGGTAGAATCTAAAAAAACAAAAAGATCCATCTCAGAAACAGAGAGTAGAAAAATTGTTGCCAGTAGCTAAGGGGTGGGAGGAATAGGGGGTTTGGTAAAAGGGTACAAACTTTCAGCTATAAGATAAATAAGATCTTAGCATCTAATGTAAAACATGGTGACTATAGTTGACAGCACTGTATGGTATAATTGAAATTTGCTAAGAGAGTAGATCTTAAATGTTCTTATGAAAAAAAAAGTGAGGTGATGGGTGTGTTAATTAACTAAGTGGGGCAAGTCTTTTCACGATGTATATCAAATTACCACAATGTACACTTTATTTTTTAAAAAATTTTATTCTTCAAATTTTTATTTAAATTCTAGTTAGTTAACATACAGTGCAATACTGGATTCAGGAGTATAATTCAGTGATTCATCACTTACATACAACACCCAGTGCTCAACATGACAAGTGCCTCCTTACTACCCATCACCCATCTAGCCAATCCCCCACCCACATCCCTCCATCAACCTTCAGTTTGTTCTCTAAGAGTCTCTTATGGTTTGTTTTCTTCTCTCTCTCTCCTTTTCCCCCTACCATATGTTCATCTGTATTGTTTCTTAAATTCCACATATGAGTGAAATCATATAGTATTTGTCTTTCTCTGACTTATTTTGCTTAGCATCTCTAGCTTCGTCCACATCCTTGCAAATGGCAAGTTTTCATTCGTTTTGATGGCTGAGTAATATTCCATGGTGCATATATACCACCTCTTTAACCATTCATCAGTCGATGGATATTTGGTTTCTCTCCATAGTTTGGCTATTGTTGATAATGCTGCTATGAACATCAGGTGCATGCATCCCTTAGAATCAGTGTTTTTGTATCCTTTGGGTAAATACCTCTTAGTGCAATTGCTGGATCATAGGGTAGCTCTATTTTTAACTTTTTGAGGAAACTTCATACTGTTTTCCAGAGTGGCTGCACCAGTTTGCATTCCCACCAACAGTGTAAGAGGGTTCCCTTTTCTCTGCATCCTCGCCAACATCTGTTGTTTCTTGAATTGCTAATTTTTGGTCCTGGCTTTGTCTTCTCCCTCCCAAGGGGTGGTCCATTAAAATCCAGAACGTAGGCCATCAGGATTGAGCATAGACTGCAAGGTAACCTCTTGGCTCCAGTGCTGCTTACTCCTGTGGATAAGAACTTTCTTGCTCAGGCTTCTGAGGAATTCCTTTACTTTCTGCCTGTCCAATCATGTGTCATAATAGATTTTTTTCCATACCCCCCATACTTCCTGCATTTTTATTTGTGTTTTATTAAGAGTGGCTTCTGTGAACATCTAGTATATTATATCTTATATTACACTTTCAAATAACACACTTTAAGAATAATAACTAGCTCCAAAAAGAAAATTTTGTAATAGCTTTGGCTTCTTTTTATTCAGTGTACACTTTTTTGTATTACATGAATCCAATAATTTCATGACAAAGGGGAAAGAAAAAGCTTTAGAGCACCAGTATCAACTGAATGTTGTATAGTAAGGAAAAATAAGTGTTTTTTTTTTTTTTTTAAATGTTAGAATGTGGCAAGGGGAATAGAGTAAGGAGAATTTAAGTGCTGCTAAGACCAAATAATTTTAAAACTAATAGGTTTCTTTGTAGGGTGAATTTAATGAAAGCATCAAAGCAAGATATTTAATTATTTGGTTTTCTTGATGCACCAAATTAGAAAGAGTCCAGGAAAGTTTCTGGTGGAAAAAAGAAATCCTATACTTTTAAGTCAATTTTCCACTTCATGTTAGAACTCTAGTACCTTTGTAGTTTTAAAATGTATCACAAGCGTATGAAATTTAGCTGATGAAGAACATTCTTTTTACATTTGAGGAGACTTAATCTAGAAAAGGGAGTCAATTCACACAATTCTACCTTTGTGTTTGAAGTTCTGGCAGAAATGTATTAAATACTGGCTTCGACTAGAATTCATTTGACAATTTATAGGACAGTCAAGCTAAGTTCTTAACAATTTAAAATTGTAATTAGAGAAGAGCCTATTAATCATGAGTATTTGGAAATGGAGAAATGCTTTGTTTCTCTAACATGGGTCATTTGGGGTTTTGCTTTCATTAATTCCTTTCTAAACAGAAGCTGGACTACACCTGTGAATCCTTTGTTTAATTTTGAGCAAATTCTTCCATATTCTGAACATTTTTTTCAGCTGTTTTTCCTACTTCTTCATCTGAACGAAGTTCGATTTTCTCTCCACTCTCTCCCCATAAATGCTTCCAAAAGGAAGCCATTCCATCTCTTCTTCCAGGCTCATTCTTTCTCTAGATTTCTCCTGTTTGCATTCATATCAAGTGACTGTACCCGGCATCTCTCATTCCACCCTCCCTCCCTCCCTTCTTCCCTTCCTTTCTTCCTTCATTCCTTCCTTTCATTAAAAAAAATGATGCACTACTAGATTCACCTGGTGTAGAACTTATTTCAATAAATGCTATACATATCTGTCCTTTCATATATACATCATTTACAACTTCTCCAAAGTTCATACTATCAGAACTGATATTTTAGACACTTTCCTTGATGATTTAGGCAACTAGTTTTCCTCTCTGACTTTCCTGCTGTCACAATTCATCCACAGTGAGGCATCTTCCCATTTCTCCCATCCAAGTACTAACCAGGCCTGACCCTGCTTAGATTCTGAGATCAGACCAGATCGGGCACGTTCAAGGTGGTATGGCCGTAGACTCATCTTCCCATTTCTCAACTTTTTAAGCCACAGTTTTCATCTGTGCTGCACTTTGCTCCATAGACACGACCTTATATTCTCTTTGAACTTTTCGCCCTGACCCTGTGAACCTTGGAATTCCCCTCTAGCACCTTCTAACATTTCCTACTTGTCTAGTCCTCATTAACAGGAGAATGAAGATCATCTGAGTAAAATAAAGCAGTCTCTGCCTTTGCTTTCTAATGAGATACTATTTATAAAGGGCTTTATGAACCAACTATGATCAAAATAAAGAAATCAGAATTTTTATTTCTAAGAATTTTTATCACTATTCAGGTATACCTTCTTGCAGGAAATTTTGAAAAAAACACGTGAAAAAACACAATTTATCTTTTCTTATATTGAGGTGGCTCTTTATACGATTAAATAATAACATTTGCCATCTTTAGTCTTTGTGTCAGTAGACACGTTCTAAAGAATTGAAAGCTCACATTTCTCGGGTGCAGGTAAAAGTAAGTTGGTTAAGGACTCTGGCAAACTAGGGTGTGTTTGCGGTAATTGAAGGGAAGTAATTATCAAACAGACAGGTCCCAAACTGGCCAATCTTCTGAATTTTCAAGTTGGAAAACTGATTTTTATACGAACTCTCCCAATTTTCATATGTTGACAACTAATGCAAACTTTAAAAACATCACTACTTATGCCAAATCAAAATCACCTGAGGGTAAATCACTGGCTTGTGAACTGTGTTATAAGTAAAAAATTAAGTATATATTAATGTAAGAAAATAATGATAACATGAAAAGAGTTAGAGAATTGAACTTTATTGATAACAGCTGAAATTTGAAGACAGCTCAAAACAAGTGCTGTGGCCACATTCATTCTGCATTGATGTTCTATCCATGGGCAAAATACAGATGTACATTCATGAGTAGAAAAAGGTGTTTTCTACTACTTAGACTCTGTTGTTGAAATTCATTCCTTAACAGTGCCATACAATAGTGTTTCTCTTCCATAGTTTGGTGCTTACTTACGTAAGGTTAATAGCTTAAGCCTTTCAGCTTGGGTTACCAACTGTTTAATTTCTCCAGTTAATGAGGTAATTTTAATACTACTATTTATGGGGTATTTTAACCAAATAAAGAGTATTTTTCTTTATGATTATGATGACGATTGATATCCAAAAATATTAACCATATATATTAAGGAAGATTTTAATAGATCCAACTATGAATAGAATCTAGGACAATATTTTAGACTAATTGATGAAGGAAGATGAATGTTTTGTAGTACACATCTACAAAATTCATTTTCAATGAGTAGTTGACTATATTATTATATTCTGGAAGTATAAAAAGAGAATTCTACCCTGTTAGTATATGTCACAGGGGAATGTCATTTATTTATTGCCATTAGTAGGTAGATGTTACATTTAGGTTCTTTTTCCCAATAATTATCCAGATGTATGACACTTTCTAAATCACTTTGAAGTTAATAGGTTATTCAGAGAAAGGAGAAGTTGAATGACTGAATGAATGAATGAATGAAGTGCTTCAAACCATCAGTAAGTTCATATTCTTAATGTCAAAAGCTACTGAGACCAAAATAGGATTGACATACTTAATTTATTTTCTTAAAATTTTTTATATTCTGCAGATTACTTATATTTGGGGACAGGAAGCACTGCCTGAGTATTTGGGATTTATTAAGGAAAATACATTAAGATCATTTTGTATTTTTTGAAAGATTTCACTTTCTTTGAACATGTGTGCATAAAAAAAAACTGTCTAGCCTTGCAATATTATTTTGAAATATTTCTAAAATATATATTAGCCTCCCATGTCAGAGACTATGGATTCTTAGCTATCTGTGTCCACATTGCCCTACAGTTGCCTCTTTGTTCTTTTGAGGGTGTGACTACATAAGCCATAGGCAAAATTTCTTTTTGTTGTATATATTATATCTGCTAATCTTTATACCTCTTCTTACCCCTTTTCCTTTCCCTTTCACTTTCTTACCTGAGCACAACATCTAGATGCTACCTACACTCTTAAATTCCCCCAATTCAGTGGTCTGTCTTAAGGAGTGGAATGGCCTCCCACTTATGCTTCCAGATCTACCTCCTTCTTCAATCCATTCTCCTCCCCCAAATGCATCTGTTCTATACAAAATCTCTTCAGGGTCTGTTTTTTTGTCCCTATGGCTCCTTATAACAAAATCCTTTAGTTCACTTAAAATGTCAAACATTTCCACCCATTTAAGCTTTTGAGTTGAAGAGACAAATAAATACATGGAGGTTAAACAACATGCTATCTCCAGGATCATCTTTATGGAGGAAATGGAGCTAGTGTTCTAGTTCATCCTGAGAATGGCAGCAAGTAGCAGAGCAAAGAAAGTAATTAGATACTGACCTTTGCTTGATGCTTCTAGGCTGCCCTGTAGAACTCCAGGACTGACTTCTAAATGCATTAGGCATATGAAACTAATAAGGTGACTTCTTGAGAATATCCAGGAGAAATCTGATCACTCCAAGATAAGTGTAGAGAGAGATTAATCTACTCTGTTATGTTGGAGAATATACGTATTGTCTTTTCCTTCTAACCCTGAAGGAAAACAGATAAGATGACAATTTTGGTAAGAACTGTAAAAACCCCCTTGTTTCCTTTTTCTCAAAGACATAATTGGATTCTTACCCTTTTCAATATAAAATTATTTTCATTCAGTAAATTAAAATGGATGTAATGTTGGTAAACATTTTTTGAAAGATTTCACTTGATTTTTAAACCAAGTTGTTTGATACAGATAATAGTCTTACCTGGCATTTCATTAACAAGATTTGTTCATTTATTCTGTATTTTGATGATAATTTAATATAATATTTGATATAAAATATATGAAACATATGGAGACTATGAAGCATGATGGTAGAGTATAAGCTATTCTGAAACATGCCATTCCCACTAACTGGCACTGCCCCACTTATGGGCCAGAAGTGAGCACTATCTCAATTTTTATTTTCATCATTTTCTTACTTTAAAAAATAATATTTTTGGGGCACCTGGGTGGCTCAGTCAGTTAAGTGTCTGCCTTCGGCTCAGGTCATGATCCCAGGGTTCTGGGATCGAGCCCCACATAGGGCTCCCTGCTCTGCAGATAGCCTCCTTATCCCTCTCCCACTCCCCCTGCTTGTGTTCCCTCTCTCGCTGTGTCTCTCTGTCAAATAAATAAATAAAATCTTAAAAAAAAAAGTAATATTTTCATATGTGTCTACATTTCTTGTTTTTTTAAAAGATTTTATTTATTTATTTGAGAGAGAGAGAGAGAGAGCACGAGCAGGGGAGAGGCAGAGGTAAAGGGAGAAGCAGACTCCCCACTGAGCAGGGAGCCTGTAGGGCTCCATCCCAGGACCCTGGGACCATGATCTGACCTGAAGGCAGAGGCTTAGCTGACTGAGCCACCCAGGTGCCCCTTTGTCTACATTTCTAAACAATACATTGTTTAACTTTTTTGTGCTTGACAATTGTATCTTTTAATTTTAAGTGCTGTGGGACTTTCCTTTTACATTCAACATGAGGTTTCTATGAGTCTTTCATGTCATTGTGTACGATTCATTCATTTTCAACTGTTACATAATATAGTCTATTGTGTAAGTAGAAAAAGTCAATTTATCTATTACCTATCATTGGACATTTGGGGTGTTTCTGGTTTTTTTGATACTAGGAACAGTGCTGCTATGAACATTTTTGTACACGTCTCATGATACATATGTTTTAAAATTTTCTAGGGTGGATAGCTATAAGGGGTCATTGGGTAAATGTTAGATTTTATAAGATGATGCCACACTTTTTCCCCAAAGTGTCTGTGCCGTTTTATACTTCCACTGGCAGTCTGTAAGAATTCCCCTTGGTTCACTTCCCTACAATATTTTATATTATCAGATTTCTTAATTCTTGCCAATTTTTGGCATCTTATGTGCTCTTAATTTACATTTCTGTGATTACTGACATTGAGGGTATTACCATACATGTTTCCTCTTCTGTGACACATCTGTTTGAGTCTTTTTTTTTTTTTTTTAAAGATTTTTTTTTTAATTTATTTATTTGACAGAGAGAGACACAGCGAGAGAGGGAACACAAGCAGGGGGAGTGGGAGAGGGAGAAGCAGGCTTCCCGCTGAGCAGGGAGCCCGATGCGGGGCTCGATCCCAGGACCCTGGGACCATGACCTGAGCTGAAGGCAGACACTTAACGACTGAGCCACCCAGGCGCCCCTGTTTGAGTCTTTTAGCTATATTTCCATTGCGTTGTTTGTTCTTATCTTGTTTGATTTTTAGAATTTCTTCATATATTTTGGATATGAATCTTTTTTCAGTTATATGTGTTACAAATAATTTCTTCTAGTTTAGGAGCTACATTTTCCCTATTAAAGTGATGCCATTTGATTAAAAGAAGTATTTGATTTTAGCACACATTATGTTTTCTTTTATGGTTATAGTTCAAAATTTTTTGGAGAATTGCAATTGCATATTTATGTTTTGATCTATCTGTTATTGACTTTTGTGTATGGTGTGAGGTAGGGATCCATTTTTTTTTTTTACCCATATTGATAACTAATTGCCCTATCACCATTTATTGATTAGTCCCCAATTTTCCCACTGACAATACCACCTCTGCCCATTATCAGAATTCCACAAATGCACAGCTATCTTTCAGGTTTTCTTTTCTGTTATTTTTTTGTCAATTTTTGGAATCTCTATTCTAATTTAAAAAATATTTGTATTTATATTCAATATCTGGTGTGTCAAGTTCTTTCACTGTTTTCTTTTTCTTCAGGAGTATTTTATCTTTTCTCACTCCTTTGTTCATCAAAATAAATTTAAGAATTAGCTTATCAAATTCCATGGAAGCTCTGCTGGGCTTTTGGTTGGAATTGCTTAGAATCTATGTATCAAATCAATTCTTTCTTTAGTTTTTCATTCATTCATTTATTTAAGAAACATTCATTGAGTGACTGTGGTAGGTCCTAGACATAAGAAAAGTGAAGGAACATAACTTTTGAACTCCACTTGCAGTCTAGTAGGGAGGTAGGCATCCAGATACAACTACGATATAGTAATAGTAGAAAACTCTTATGGGCTTTATCACATCAGGCATTTTTCAAGCAATTTACATGCATTTACTTATTTAATCCATGAAAAATCATATGAAGTAGATATATTATACAAATGAGGAAACTGAGGCACAAAAGTAGAAATAGCCCAAATATTCAAGAGAAGGGATAAAATATTTTTTTAAATATTGACACAATGAATTATTTATTCTACAACACTTGAAAGTGAGTGAAGTGTACATAAGAACATGGAAGACTCACAGAAATATAATGAATGTGGGTAGTCAACAAAGGAGAAGTGGGAACAGATTGCCCTGCAATTTAAAAAAGGATTAGATGATTGATTAGATGTTGAAGTGAAGTATGTTAGAGGATCCTAACTTGCTGCCCTAATAAGTGGGTGTAAGAAAACCATAACCCTTGGCCCAAATCTGGTCTGCTGCCTATTCTTGCAAATAAAGTTTTATTGGAACAGAGCCATGGCTGCTCATTTATGTATCATGGATGGCTGCTTTTGCACTATAGCAAGTGGAGTTGAGTAGCTGTGACAGAGAACATCTGGTCTGCAGAGCCTAAATATTTACTATATGACTCTGTAGATCTTTGCCAAGCCCTGAATCTGGTTTAGTTAACTGGATGAATGAAATGCACTGAGTTTGGAAATCCACAAGATAAGTAGTTTACCTTGGGAGAAGTTGAATTTGAGGTATTGATGTGAATCCAGAAAAATATTTGATTCTTGATCCTGTGTGAGTGTTTCAACTCTTGTTCCTTAGGCACATATCACATTCTGATACTTGGGCAGGCCATTTGATGTCAACCCCAACATTTTACTCTGACCGTAATTCCTTTTTATATTTAGGGCACCTGGGAATTTTCCTTTTCTTACTTTTGAGATTGACTATGTATTAAAATTTTCTAAAATTTCAAATCTAACATTTCTTTGGCTTTGAGTAAGTTGGAGAAATCTTCATCTGTCTGTCATAGTGATTAGAAGTTCTAAACACTTCTAATTTTTCTGTTTCTGTTTCTAATACAGATTCTTTTTTTTTTTTTTTAAGATTTTATTTATTTATTTGAAAGAGAGACACAGCAAGAGAGGGAACACAAGCAGGGGCAGTGGGAGAGGGAGAAGCAGGTTTCCCACCGAGGGGGGAGCCTGATGCGGGCTTGATCCTAGGACCCTGGGACCATGACCTGAGCTGAAGGCAGACGCTTAACAACTGAGCCACCCAGGCACCCCTCTAATACAGATTCTTGATAAAATTCAATTAGACATTTCTTTGGGGTATGTGAAATAGTATAGTAAAGGCATGTGTTTCTGGTGATCTACCTTGAAACAAGGTCTGAGTGTAATAATCTAGTATAATAAGAAGTTTTTTTGTTTCTCATATTATTCTGATATAATATGAATTCTGCTCACAGTGTTGAAAGAAACTGTGTCTAAGTGAAGATTAAATTTTCTGCTGAAAGTACAAATCTGTAAAGAACTTTGGAAGATTGTTTTATAGTATATTCTAAAGCTGAACATACATATACACACTCTTGGGTAATATCCAAGAGAAATGAATGCCTATGTCCACCAAAACATGTGTACTGAGTGTTTATGCTGGTTTTATTCATAATAGACACAAAATGGAATCAGTCCTAATGTCCATCATAGGATAGTGAATAAACAAACTATGGTGTATTTATACAATGGAATACTATGCAGCAATAAAAGAGACTAAAATATTGAAACATGTAACATAGATAAGTCTCAAAAACAATATGTTGAACAAAAGAAACTAGATGCTAAAGATACTAAATGATTCCATTTGTATTTCAAGAATAGGAAAAGCTAATTTATGATGCTGGGGTTCAGAATAGCATTTATCTGTGGGGGTTCAGGGCAGTAGTTACTGGATAGATACACAAGTGGTCTTCCTTAGGTGCTGAAAATATTCTCTATCTTGATCTTGGTGGTGATTACATAGGTCTATCACAGCACATGTAAGAATTCATCTAGCTGTACACTTAAGATTTGTGCACTGTATGCAAGTTACACCTCACTAAACAAGAAAAGATCTAGTTGTTTTGGTAAGTGCCTAGAGGGTATATGATCTACAAGGGTGAGAGAGACACTGAATATATGAACCTAAAAGTTTACAATCCCTTATGAAAATGATAGATACTGACTTTTATTTTTGTCTCAAAGAGGTTCCATTCCACCTCCTAATGGAAATTGGCAATAGAGATTACCAAAGACAGAGGCTATTTCTCAAATAAAGTTTTGGATTTGCTCATGTATTTGGGCACTTATTATTTGAGATCTTAGAATTACATACATAGAAAATGGAAAACTATAGGAGCAGGTGTTTACAGTTACCTGTCTCAACTGTAGATAAACCTGAGGCTAGGTCTCTTGTGGAGCCTGATTTTCTGTAGTACCATTTTTTAATGAGCATGCCAAGATGAGCTCACTGCAAAGATATTTCCATGAAGTAGAAGAATTAATTTGGTTGATATGAATGTAATTGAGATTTTGGCATAGTTAATATGGAGTTTTCTTTCTTATGTTCATTCAGTTTGTTAAAGTCATTCCTTATACGTGGCAATCAAACTATCTCATGTACACAGTTTGATTATACTTTTAAATGCACTTTATTATTCAATAAGTCTTTGAAAATGTATGCTTCACATATAAGCTAGGTAATAATTATTATTCAGGATATTTAACTATTAAATCTATAAGCTAGCCCAGCTGCATATCTGTTTTATTTTTCTGATTTTCCTAAATTTTCTAAAATGAACATGTGTTACTTTTTAATCAGAAGAATAATTATATATTATGTAATTTACTATAGTTATATATAATTTATATTTATGTAATGTTATTTATATTATATTATTATAATAATGTATATATTTATTTACTCCAGTTACCCCTCCTGAATTCCATACCCATCTATTAAAGATTCAGCTATAAGGTTTAATAAGCAAGTCTCCAGTTTATCATATCTCAAATCAAAATCCGTATCTTCTTTCCTGTGTTTAAGACTAGCACCTTCATGGAGACAGTGACCCAAACTATCAACTGGGGTATCATCTCCATCACCTTCCACATTCTACCAAACAAGAAGGCATGCCTGTCTTACCCTTTTAGAATGTCTCCTATCCACTTCATCTCTTCATTCCTACATTACTGTTCCTCCAATTGATCCTCCATAAAGTCATAGGGGTGATCTTTCTAAAACATAAAGCTCATCATATTAATCCTTGCCCCAAATACTATTGCCTCTTAGATTAAATTCAAACTTCTTAGCATGCCTGGGGACTTGGTTACCTGACTCCTGCCTACCTAGCTATACCCAGTTGTGCCAAGCTTCTTGCAATTATCTTTACCTGCCAGACTAATTTGATCTGTTGTACATGTTGTTCTTTTTAATGTTCTTTCATTCCATCTGTCATCATCCATCTATGCATCTTTCAAGACTGAAAGTAACCTCCTACTCTGACTAGGTTAACCCACTTATTTTTCACCAAATATGCCCTATGGTTTTCAACAACTATATTGTGTTGATATGATTTTCCCCAATTTGAATGTCCTTATAAGTTCTCTTTAAGTTTCCAGGTCTGCCATATTTAAAGCTATTTTAATAGCCAGCTGAGATAATTCAGATTGAGAATCTGTTCTGGGACTGTAGAATTTTGATCTTTCCATTTACTTAGGGTCATTCTAGCACACTCTAAAAGCAGTTGCGTGGATGAGCAGAAGATCAGGGACTTGATCTTTTGGCTACATTTTGTTATGCCATGGCTGTATGTATATGTTTTCAAGTAACTAAAGCAAACAGGATGCTGAGCAATTTGGCCAACTGGGGACATTCTTGATAACCATTCTGCATATTTAAGATGAATGAATGCCTTCAGACTTGGGCTTGGATTAGGGAATTGGCTTGTCAACTGTTGCTTTGCTGTGTAGATACAGCTGGTGTTAGACATTTGCATTTGATAATATTTGACTTACTCCAATGTCTAAATCTATTTTTTGACAGGGATACCTAAAAGAAAAAAAATCTGCTTTGAAGATTCCTTGTGAAGCACTTAGAGCTATGTGCAGCTTCTTTCTTCCACATAAATCAAAATTTTGCCTTTAAATTAATAAAAAGTTCTCAAGGTTCAGGAGAGCCAAGTTTCTGTCATCCTCCATTACACAATAGGAAATGGGAAAGAGAAGAAAGCAATGTGCTGGGAACACAGTAAGCCAGCCACTCTACTGATCCTCTTCCTGTGGCCTAATTATGACCACTTTGTGGAGGGTCAATCATATAATAGATAAAATTAAGAGATTCTTAAACCAAAACATTCTGTGTAGAGAAAAAAGCAAACTGATAGTACCATATGGAAATTTATTTCTTTGTCTATTTGTGTTGTCTTGGAGTCCCAATAAACTTATACAAAATATTATGCTTCTGGCAATGTTATAACAAATGGCCTTTATATTATGTCTATTTTTAAAATATTTTTTCCCTTTTTACTACAACAGTAATTTGAAGTGAAACAAGCAGCTGCCTCATTGTTTGAGAAACAGTTGTTTCATGGCTAAATTGATCCCAACTTCAGCAGCCACCAACTTGCTAGGGATTTACTTTGAGCATTTCAATGATAAGTGACAAAGTCCTCATGTCTAAGTATATTATTATGATGTTAGTTACATCCAGATAACTTAGAGAAAAAAGAAAAAAGAACACACTGGTCAAGCTTTTTGTTTGTTTGTTTCTAATGTTACACACTAGGTTACTGCCAGATGTTCACATTTCATCTTGCCCGAATAAAAATCGGTATTCAAAAATGTCAATATCATTTAACAGCAAAAGCAATATAATTACAGTATTCAATAAACATTTAATAAGACACAGACATTTTCAGTCAGAAGAGGACTTACCAGAGTGTACCTTTTAGCAATTTAGTAGTTAAATTAGGAAACTCTCTTGCTTTTTTTTTTTTTTTTTTTTACAACATCTGGTGAACAGTCTCTAATTTCTGGTTTTAGAGTGAAAAGCCACTGCGCAAACTCATTGCTATGAACAATTTGCCAGTTGTTTATCTTTATGCCAATCTTATACCCCTATCAGACAAATATATTTCAAATGTGTTTTCTGCATTAAAAAACAAAACAAAACAAAAAACTAGCAATTTCGGATTTCTGGGCATGAAGTTAATGCTATTCAGTTTATCAACTGTCATCTATGTTTTAAGATGTCATCATCCTCTCAGCATAGTAAAATCAGCCACATTTTAAAGAAAAATGATTTAATGGCTCAAATTTCACTTCAATTTATAGTGCACTGGGGGAAGGGAGAGCAGAAGGTGGGACTGGATTTTCTGCTTTATTTCAGCTGGTAGTTTCAATTTTCCCTTCTTCCCTGTGCTGGGACAGTTTGAGATGTTCATATGAATGATCATAGGAACAGGTTTAAAAATATCTACCGACCCAGAAGAATCACTATTCCTTCCCATGCTCATCAATGTCACCATAATGTACAGGATGGCAGTGAGTAGTAACAAAAGCCTGAAATACTTATATTATCCTGTATTTTCATCTACTTCCCAAGGTCCTCTCTTTTACATTTTTTAAAAAAGGTTTTATGGCTGAGTTAATTTACATGCCTGGTTTACCCAGACAATATCAGGCTACATTTTGCTTTGAAATGTATGACATCAGTCATTGACATATATCAGAGGTCAACACTTGAGTCTTTGTTGGAGCAACACCCTGTATTGATTAGATATATTTCTTTTAAGAAACACAAAGTATGTGCACATTCACAATACACATCCTCATAGAAACCACCTGAATTTTCAAAGATAAGGTATAGCTTCAGTTTATGGGTGAAAAAATAAAGATTAAGGACCTAATTCAACCAGAAAAGCAGATCTCTTTCTTTAGTGGGAAGAAAGTTGGGCTATAAGTCAAAGGACGAGAGTTACAGTTTCAATTTTGCCATTAGCTATGATAAGTTGGACAAATCACCTATTCTTTCTTTTCTATTTTTTTAAATTTTATTTTATTTTATTATGTAATGTTAGTCACCATACAGTACATCATTAGTTCTTTTTTTTTATTATGTTATGTTAATCACCATACATTACATCATTAGTTCTTGATGTAGTGTTCCATGATTCATTGTTTGCATATAACACCTAGTGCTCCATGCAATACGTGCCCTCCTTAATAACCATCACTGGGCAAACCCATCCCCCCACCCCCCTCCCCTCTAAAACCCTCAGTTTGTTTCTCAGAGTCCATAGTCTCTCATGGTTCATGTCCCCCTCCGACTTCCCCCCCTTCATTTTTCCCTTCCTTCTCCTAATGTCCTCCATGCTATCCCTTATGTTCTACAAATAAGTGAAACCATATGATAATTGACTTTCTCTGCTTGACTTATTTCACTTAGCATAATCTCCTCCAGTCCCATCCATGTTGATGTAAAAGTTAGGTATTCATCCTTTCTGATGGCTGAGTAATATTCCATTGTATATATGGACCACATCTTCTTTATCCATTCCTCTGTTGAAGGGCATCTCGACTCTTTCCACGGTTTGGCTATTGTGGACATTGCTGCTATGAACGTTGGGGTGCGTATGGCCCTTCTTTTCACTACATCTGTGTCTTTGGGGTAAATACCCAGTAGTGCAATTGCTGGGTCATAGGGTAGCTCTATTTTTAATTTTTTGAGGCACCTCCACACTGTTTTCCAAAGTGGCTGTACCAGCTTGCATTCCCAGCAACAGTGTAAGAGGGTTCACCTTTCTCCACAACCTCTCCAACATTTGTTGCTTCTTGCCTTGTCAATTTTTGCCATTCTAACTGGTGTAAGGTGGTATCTCAATGTGGCTTTGATTTGAATTTCCCTGATGGCTAATGATGATGAACATTTTTTCATGTGTCTGTTAGCCATTTGTATGTCTTCTTTGGAGAAGTGTCTGTTCATATCTTCTGCCCATTTTTTGACTTGATTATTTGTTTTTTTGGGTGTTGAGTTTGAGAAGTCCTTTATAGATCTTGGAAATCAGCGCTTTGTCTGTAGTGTCATTTGCAAATATCTTCTCCCATTCTGTGGGTTGCCTCTTTGTTTTGTTGACTGTTTCCTTTGCTGTGCAGAAGATTTTATCTTGATGAAGTCCAAAAGTTCATTTTTGCTTTTGTTTCACTTGCCTTTGGAGATGTATCTTTTTTTTTTTTTTAAGATTTTATTTATTTATTTGAGAGAGAGAGTGAGAGAGAGAGAGAGCACAAGAGGGGGGAGCGGGAGAGGGAAAAGCAGACTTCCTGCTGAGCAGGTAGCCCGATGCGGGACTCGATCCCGGGACTCCAGGATCATGACCTGAGCCGAAGGCAGTCGCTTAACCAACTGAGACACCCAGGCGCCCTGGAGATGTATCTTGAAAGAAGTTGCTGTGGCTGTTGTCGAAGAGGTTACTGCTTATGTTCTCCTCTAGGATTTTGATGGATTCCTGTCTCACATTGAGGTCTTTCATCCATTTTGAGTTTATCTTTGTGTATGGTGGTAGAGAATGGTCAAATTTCATTCTTCTATATATAGCTGTCCAATTTTCCCAGTACCATTTATTGAAGAGACTCTCTTTTTTCCATTGCATGTTTTTTCCTGCTTTGTTGAAGATTATTTGACCACAGAGTTGAGGGTCCATATCTGGGCTCTCTATTCTGTTCCATTGGTCTATATGTCTGTTTTTATGCCAGTACCATGCTGTCCTGGTGATCACGGCTTTGTAATATAGCTTGAAATCGGGCAACGTGATGCCCCCAGCTTTGTTTTTCTTTTTCAACATTTCCTTGGTGATTCGGGGTCTTTTCTGATTCCATACAAATTTTAGGATTATTTGTTCCAGCACTTTGAAAAATGTCATTGGAATTTTGATCGGGATGGCATTGAAGGTATAGATTGCTCTGGGTAGCATAGACATTTTTAAAAAAAATTTTTTTTATTGTTATGTTAATCCCCATACATTACATCATTAGTTTTAGATATAGTGTTCCATGATTCATTGTTTGTGCATAACACCCAGTGCTCCATGCAGAACGTGCCCTCCTCAATACCCATCACCAGGCTAACCCATCCTCCCACCCCCCTCCCCTCTAGAAAAGCAGATCTCTTTCTTTAGTGGGAAGAAAGTTGGGCTATAAGTCAAAGGACGAGAGTTACAGTTTCAATTTTGCCTCAGTTTGTTTTTCAGAGTCCATCGTCTCTCGTGGTTCCTCTCCCCCTCCGATTTCCCCCCCTTCATTCTTCCCCTCCTGCTACATTCTTCTTCTTCTTTTTTTCTTTCTTAACATATATTGCATTATTTGTTTCAGAGGTACAGATCTGAGATTCAACAGTCTTGCACAATTCACAGCGCTTACCAGAGCACATAGCCTCCCCAGTGTCCATCACCCAGTCACCCCATCCCTCCCACCCCACCCCCCACTCCAGCAATAGCATAGACATTTTAACAATGTTTATTCTTCCGATCCATGAGCATGGAATATTTTTCCATCTTTTTGTGTCTTCTTCAATTTCTTTCATGAGTGTTCTGTAGTTCCTAGAGTATAGATCCTTTACCTCTTTGGTTAGGTTTATTCCGAGGTATCTTATGGTTTTTGGTGCTATTGTAAATGGAATTGTTTGTCTAATTTCTCTTTCTACAGTTGCGTTGTTAGTGTATAAGAAAGCTACTGATTTCTGTGCATTGATTTTGTATCCTGCCACATTACTGAATTGCTGGATGAGTTCTAGTAATTTGGGGGTGGAGTCTTTTGGGTTTTCCACATTAAGTATCATGTCGTCTGCGAAAAGAGAGAGTTTGACTTCTTCTTTGCCAATTTGAATACCTTTTATTTCTTTTTGTTGTCTGATTGCTGTTGCTAGGACTTCTTGTACTATGTTGGACAATAGTGGCGAGAGTGGGCATCCTTGACGTGTTCCTGATCTTAAGGGAAAGGCTCTCAGCTTTTCCCCATTGAGGATGATATTCGCTGTGGGTTTTTCATAGATGGATTTTATGAACTTGAGGAATGTTCCCTCTATTCCTATACTCTGAAGAGTTTTAATCAGGAAAGGATGTTGTATTTTGTCAAATGCTTTTTCTGCATCAATTGAGAGGACCATATGGTTCTTCTCCCTCCTTTTATTAATGTGTTCTATCACACTGATTGATTTGCAAATGTTGAACCACCCTTGCATCCCGGGGAAAAATCCCACTTGGTCATGGTGGATGATCCTTTTAATGTATTGTTGGATCCTATTAGCTAGGATTTTGTTGAGGATTTTGGAATCCATATTCATCAGGGATATCGGTCTGAAATTCCCCTTTTTGATGGGGTCTTTGCCTGGTTTGGGGATTAAGGTAATGCTGGCCTCATAGAATGAGTTTGGAAGTTTTCCTTCTGTTTCTATTTTTTGAAACAACTTCAGGAGAATAGGTATTATTTCTTCTTTGAATGTTTGGTAGAATTCCCCAGGGAATCCATCAGGCCCTGGACTCTTGTTTTTTGGGAGGTTTTTGATTACTGCTTCAATCTCGTTACTGGTATTGGCCTATTCAGGTTGTCAATTTCTTCTTGTTTCAGTCTTGGCAGCTTATAGGTTTCCAGGAAGGCCTCCATTTTATCCGGATTGCTCAGTTTATTGGCATATAGTTGTTGATAATAATTTCTAATAATTGTTTCTATTTCCTTGGTGTTAGTCGTGATCTCTCCCCTTTCATTCATAATTTTATTATTTTGGGTCCTTTCTCTTTTCTTTTGGATAAGTCTGGCCAGTGGTTTATCGATCTTATTAATTCTTTCAAAGAACCAACTTCTAGTTTCATTGATCTGATCTATTGTGTTTCTGGTTTCTAATTCATTGATTTCTGCTTTAATTTTAATTGTTTCTCTTCTAATGCATGGCTTAGGCATCATTTGTTGCTTTCTCTCTAGTTCTTTAAGGTGTAGAGTTAGTTGGTGAATTCAGGATTTTTCTGTTTTTTTGAGTGAGGCTTGGATGGCTATGTATTTCCCCCTTAGGACCGCCTTTGCAGTATCCCATAGGTTTTGGACCGATGCGTTTTCGTTCTCATTGATTTCCATGAATTGTTTAAGTTCTTCTTTGATTTCCTGGTGGACCCAAACATTCTTGAGCAGAGTGGTCTTTAGCTTCCAAGTGTTTGAATTTCTGCCAAATTTTTTCTTGTGACTGAGTTCCAGTTTTAGAGCATTGTGGTCTGAGAATATGCAGGGAATAATCTCAGTCTTTTGGTATCGGTTGAGACCTGATTTGTGACCCAGTATGTGGTCTGTTCTGGAGAAAGTTCCATGTGCGCTCGAGAAGAATGAGTATTCTGTTGTTTTAGGGTGAAATGTTCTGTAAATATCTATGAGGTCCATCTGGTCCAATGTATCATTCAAAGCTCTTGTTTCCTTGTTGATTTTCTGCTTAGATGATCTGTCCATTGCTGAGAGTGGAGTATTGTGGTCTCCTACAATTAACGTATTGTTATCAATATGACTCTTTATTTTGGTTAACAGTTGGCTTATGTAGATGGCTGCTTCCATGTTGGTGGCATAGATATTTACAATTGTTAGATCTTCTTGTTGGATAGACCCTTTGAGAATGATATAGTGTCCTTCTGTGTCTCTTATTACAGACTTTAGTTTAAAATCTAATTTGTCTGATATAAGAATTGCTACCCCAGCTTTCTTTTGAGGTCCTCTGGCATGGAAGATGGATCTCCATCCCTTCACTTTCAGTCTGGATGTATCTTTAGGTTCAAAATGAGTCTCTTGTAGGCAGCATATGGATGGGTCCTGTCTTTTTATCCAATCTGCAACCTTGTGCCATTTTATGGGAGCGTTTAGGCCATTCACGTTGAGAGTGATTATTGAAAGATATGAGTTAATTGTCATCATGTTGCCTGTGAAGATGTTGTTTTTATAGATTGTCCCTGTAAATTTCTGTTGTATATCACTCTTGGGGTCTTTCTCCTTTTATAGAACCCCCCTTAATATTTCTTGCAGGGCCAGCTTAGTGGTCACATATTGTTTCAGTTTCTGCCAGTCGTGGAAGCTCTGCATCTCTCCATCCATTCTAAATGAAAGCCTTGCCGGGTAAAGTATTCTTGGCTGCATGTTCTTCTCATTTAGTACCCTGAATATGTCTTGCCAGGTCTTTCTGGCTTGCCAGGTCTCTGTGGATAGGTCTGATGTTATTCTGATGTTCCTCCCTCTGTACGTAAGGAATCTCTTCCCCCTAACTGCCCTTAAGATGGTTTCCTTGGTTCTAAGATTTGCAAGTTTTACTATTACATGCTGGGGTGTTGGCCTGTTTTCCTTGATCTTAGGAGGGGTCCTCTCTGCCTCTACGACTTGAATGTTTGTTTCATTTCCCAGATTAGGGAAGTTCTCAGCTATGATTTTCTCAAATACATCTTCTAGTCCTCTCTCTCTCTCCACTCCCTCTGGGATTCCAATTATTCTGACTTTGGAATGCTTCATGGTGTCACTTATTTCTCTGATTCTATTTTCCTGGATTCGGAGTTGTTTTTCCCTGGCCTCCTCTTTTCCCTTTTTATCTATTATATTGTCTTCAAGGTCGCTTATTCGCTCTTCTGCCTCAGTTACCCTAGCTGTTAGATTATCTAGATTGGATTGGATCTCATTGATAGCATTTTTAAGTTCTGCCAATTCACCTTTCATTTCTGCCCTTAGAGACTCTATGTTGCCATTAATTGATTTCTCCATTCTAGCCATTGTCTTCACAATTGCTAGCCTGAATTCCATCTCTGACATCTTGGTTATATCTGCATCCATTTGTAAATCTCTAGCATAAGTCATAATCTTTGAATCTTTTCTATTTTGGGCACTCCTCCTCCTAGTCATTCTGTTGATGGGTGTTTGAGGGAATGTATAGAGTCCAAATTATTGACCAGAACTCAAGCAAGATGGACCTGTTTTCTTGGGACCTTAGGGTTGCCAGCCTCTTCTTCTCCCAGCCTGTCTTCTGGGGGAGGGGCCTGCCGCGCTGTTACTCAGGCAACCCTGTTTGGGCAGATTTGTCCTGCTCCCCTGTGTCAGGGGATGGGCTCAGCGGGAATCAGTTTTTGGGGCTTTTGTTCTCTGGCAGCTTTCCCTGGTGGCTTTCCTTGTCTCTTCCACAAGTCAGAGCAGAAGAGACCCTTTCCAACCCTCTGCCTCAGAGGAGAGAGATCGCAGTCTGTTCTTCAGTGAGCCCTCCAGGCCACACCATCTCCATTTCTGCCCGTGCTGGTATAAACTGCAGCGTCCTGGGTTGTGTGCCCCTCCTCAGTGCTCCCAGTCCTGCCTCCAGGTCGGGGCAGTCTCTGCCCTTTGTGCTTCTTAAACCACCAGCCGCTCTCAGTTTGGGCACGTGACCCCGACGATCGGGGTTTCCGTCCCGGGGGCTGCCCTAAAGTCCTTTCCCCGCTGTTACCGGTCTGCGAGTCTGTGCCCCGTCCACAGTGCCTGAGGCTGTCACTCACCAGCGGTGTAGGATCCCCACGGCCAGGCACTCTCCCGCTGCCGTTTATCCTCCGATATCTGCCCGCAGAATCACGGCTCCCTGCTTCATACCTCAAAACCAACCGCCTGCGATATTCTGCTTGTAGAGAGCCAGATCTTCTTATATCTCAGGGTGGTTTCGTGGGTGCTCAGAGTGGTTTGGTAGATATGCAGCTCAATTCCAGGGACCAGTTGAAATAGGGTCCGCTACTCCTCCACCATCTTTCCCCCTCGTCCTTCTTTTAGGTTTTCTATGAGACAATGTATCACATGCAAAAGAAAATGTTTTACTCCTTCTTTTGTAACTCTTACACCTATTACTCTTTTTTTTTTTTTTTTTTTGCTATAATGTATGGTTAGGGCATTCAATTTAATGTCCAACAGAAGTAGTGATAGAGGGAATCTTTGCCTTATTTCTGATTTTAATAGAAATGCTTCTACATTTTCATCATGATGTATGATATTAGCTCTACTTTGATAACTATCTTTTATTAAATTAAAATATCTCTTCTATTACTAGTTGCAAATAGTACTTTTTATTTATAATCATATGTGAAAATTCAGTTTTAGTGAGTGTTTTCTTTTCTCTCCATCATTAAGATAGTTTTTCTTTAAACAGCTAATATAATGTATTAATATAAAATAAATAATATAAATACATTTATATTTGTTTTCTTTTTATTCCTGGGATAAACTCTACTTGGTTGTTCTTGATAAATACTGTTCAATTTGATTTATTTAGGATTTTTTTCATCTGTATTCATCAGTGAAATTCATGAATATCTTTCAAGGTGGAAATGTGGCAGCCCATTCTCATATATTGTGATTAGGTGTTAGAGATGTATCCTTGTTTTGTCAAAGGTGGAACTTGCACTTATGTTTCTTCTTAACTGCTTTTGAGTGATTTCTGTGGACAGTGATTTTACAGGAAAATCCTACATTTTTTCCTTATTTGTGCTATTTTTGTCAGATTTTGATATCAGCATTCATTAGAATGATAAAAGTAATGTAACTTTTCTTTCTAGTTCTGTGAGAGTTTAAATAGAATTAGAAGTATATGTACTTTGAATAACATTTGAAATGATTTAGTGGTAAAATGGTTTGGACCTGCTTCATTTATGAGGAGATTGCTTTTTGAGAGCTTTCTCAATTGAGTTTGTGTCTTACCCATATATGCATTTCTAACTCTTAATGGGGTAACTATCTCATAGTAGGCACTAGATACATACTGTGTTTGTTTGATTAAGATGGTAGTGACCCACCTTCAGGCACAGGAACATCCTTCCTGACACTTATTATTGCCTAAAATTCAACAATTATATCACTTTGATCTAAATTTTTTAAAAAAAATCATTGTCCCCTGTGAAATGATAACAGTCATAAAGTTATAACATATTAAGCCTTGTTAGTCATTTTTACTTTCAATGTGAATGAATTGCTTAGATACGTTCCTAATTTTTGAAGTTAGAATTCAAATGGAGTGTGAAAGGGATAGGTTATAGCAGCCATTTTAAAAGAAATGGGGGTGGGAAAGAGATGTAGGGGAGAAAGAGAGGAGAGAAGGAGGAAGAGGGATAAAGGAAGAGAAGGAAACACAGGGTGTATGGGGTCAAGGAAGGTTCACTAACAAGTGGAGAAAGAACGCAGAAATGAAATAAAATACCAACTTTGTTTATGTCACAGTTTTACCCAGAATTGATCCTAATGCTACATGGCACTGGATTTCTCCATTAGGTAAGGCAAATATTTTTCCTGGCATATTCCATTTCAGCCATTTGGTTTTTCTAAACTTCCTGCCTCTGTTACTACTTTATAAAAATCTCCTTCATTCTGTGCTTCTGATGAGGGAACAGAAGGCAAGCTGAGGACAGGCAGAAGCTGACACCCCACAACCCTCCCCCTGACCATGCAATATATGTGACATTCCTCAGGCACTCCTGGCTGCTTTAAAGGAAAAACAAAGAGTTAATTTATAGAGATTACAATCCTGCAAGATATGAGTCTCCCTCAGTTTACAAAAGTCTTAGCAATTTATAAGAACAAAGCATTTCTATCAATGGCCTAGCTTCCAGAAGGGAATGTAGATAGGATTTAAATGTCCTTATAATCTGCAGCCCATTGACAGATACTTGAAGCAGGCAAAGTGTAATGTTCCTCCAGGAAGCTCCCAACTATCTTACTATTATTAATGCCTTACTAGAAGGAAAAACCACCTTCACCTAACAATGGCAAGGCCTCCAGTATCTTGTAGGTCCTCTTTAGCATATGAAAGTTCTTTTGAAACCTCCCTTTTCCCTTACCTCCCCCAACCCCATAGTATGTAATCAGCCACCCTTCACAACCTCAGGGCAGCAGCATTTTCTGCCCATTGGTCCTGTCCCCATGCTTTAATAAACCACCATTTTGCACCAAAGATGTCTTAAGAATTCTTTCTTGGTTGTCGCCTCTGGACCTCACCCCACCGAACCTCACCTATATTCCAAAACCACATTACTTCTTCTTGGCTAAGCATTTTCCCCTTCCTTCTCCATTTTAGGCAGACTACTTAACTTACCAGAACATGACTTTTTTTAAAAAAAGATTTTATTTATTTATTTGAGAGAGAATGCAGAGTGAGAGAGAGTGCACATGAGCTCCGGGGAAGGGCAGAGGGTGAGGGAGAAGCAGGCTCCCTGCTGAGCAGGGAGCCTGACACAGAGCTTGATCCCAGGACTCTGGGATATGACCTGAGCTGAAACCAGGCGCTTAACCAACTGAGCCACCCAGGTGCCCCTCAGAACATGACTTTTTAAAGCCAAATTATTATAATTCACAATGAAATTTTACCTTCATTTAGAAGATTTTTTAAACGGAATGTAATATTGAATTTTTTAGATGAGCTTCTTACTGAAAAGAGAAGGGTACTGTTTTCATTTCACTGACATTTTTGGTCAGTTTCTTCGTTTCTAAATAAAATGCTTTGAATTATTTTATCTCTTTAACTTTAAAACCACTATATGGCCATTTCAAGGCCAGAAAATTGTTCTATTCCCAAGGAGATGGCACTGAAAAAAAATCCCTCTATGGTGGTTAGCAGCACCCAGTGAATACTATCTCCTTTATGCACTTGTACAACATAAAAAAAATGCATGGTGTCAATAGCATGAGTTAGCTCATAAACACACATGAATTGATCAGATTAGCCAGTCACTGACAGCAATAATGGTTCTAGGGAAACAGAACATAGAAGAGGTCAACATGTCTTCACTAATAGGACATGTTTGCAATGAAAAGTGTGAGAATATTGAATCACCTTTTGTTTGTCTTTGTCAGAGCATTTGAGCATTCTGGGGGTCTTGATGGAGAGAAGTGAAGTGGAGTGAAAGTGAAGCAGCAGGGGCTGCAGCCCCCCATTCCCCACGACCTGCTTCACCTTGTTGTCTGGCTCTGGGTGGTGATTTTCTAGTGATCTGTCAAGGAAAGTTTTTTTTTTCACAGTGTTCTGGGTATCTTTTGTTGGGCCTCCAAGTGCTCTGTCTACACTTCTCCCTGCTGCCCTGCTCTTAAGAGGGCAACCCATCTGCTCTGTGTAAAGGGGATTGCCGTGAAAATAGCAGAAGAGTGAGGTTGGGCTGTTAATCCTCCGCCTCCTTTCAGGATCACATGACTTGGCTGCATCACTCTGTCAAGGCCACAACTCCATGTGATTCTCTCCATATAGCTATTCTCTCTGCCTTCCTGTAATAGAACTTGCTTCTTCAAGTCTAAGAGTGGTAATGGCTCCCTGCTGTTGTAATGTTGAAATGAGATACTTCATTTTCCCTAATGGGTTTCTCTGAACCCTTCCCAAGCCATTCATCTGTCTATTTATCTATTTATCAATTATCTATCAATCATCTGTCTATCTAATCATCTATTTATCTATTAATCATTGATCACCTATATATCTCTGTTTTTATTCAGAGATTTTGAAATAGTTCCTTTATTAAACCATCCTCAATTACTCCATTTGAGTGTAAAATCTATAACATCTAACTGACATAGTAATTGGTATCAGAAATGGCCCTGGGGGGGAAAAAAAAAACCCTCAAAATGGAATTCTGCCATTGGTTTGCTCATACATTAGAGAGGTATACAGTAACTTTGCTGGGAGGAAATAAGACACTGGTAAATTGTAGCATGTTATGACATCACAGTTATTCAAATTCCCAGTAGTGGCATGAGATGAAATACAGGTGGAGGACTAGCAATGGGGAGATCAAATGGCTCTGGTCACTATGGCAATAGTGATACTAAGGTCAGCTTGCTGTTTCTGTTGGCACTAGAAAATGTAAAAAAAGACAAGGAGAAATTGAAGATTGTGATTATTATTACTGTTTACTCAGAACACACTCAAACAGAAAGCTTGGAGGCTTTATAGAAGTTCACATTTTGCAGTCACACAGTAGATATGGCTGAGGTACCAACCCTGGGAGGCTGATGATGTATGGGTTGCTGAGTTGCAGCACCAGTGGATGTATAGACCTGTGGCTCTTACTCTAATGTAATGGTACTGGTGGGGCAGAAGTGGGACCCCAAGATAGGGAATGGGGCCATTTGAGCAGACAAAGAAAAGACCAAGAAGTTTAAACTTCCAAATCCCCCTGAGCCCTTGCCATCAGGTAATCCCTTCCCATGCATTCATACCCTCCATGAATGTACCCAGGGGATTTGCCAATAAAAGGATACTGATTCTCCTCAGCTGTACATTCCTATCAACGCTGCCCCCCACCCCGGGCCCATATGAGAGTTAGATCCAATAGAACCCAGATGGAGGAACACAAAACCTATTTTTGTAGGAGATCCACCAAAAGAGTTACAAGATCTTGCCAGTTTTTATCTGCTGGAGCTTGGGGAGCATGTGTGGTAATGTATTCTAAGGGTGTTAGACCAATCAAGATGAAATATAATGGTTGACTGGGGGCTGTATTTATTGTAATAGAGGTATACATTCATGATTTGGAATTTAATGTTTTGGCTTGAGTCTACTAGGTTGACTAATTGAAGCCTGGACTCAATGGTGACCTAGAGTCTGGGAGCTTCAAATACTTCCCCAATAGCTCAGGAAAATAGAAAAGTGGAATGCACCTATTAAGTACAACTTGACTAGCTAGCTTCTAATCAGGTCCCTTTCCTACTCCTTCTCCCCCTCTCCTTCCCTGGCAGGGCCTAGAGGACATTTCCTTAAGGAGGTATTCTGCCAGCAAAGGAGCACCAGCATCTTTGAAAAGCTCTATGTGTCTGACATCTATAGGCCAGAGATGATGATGGAAGATGTTGCACCTAGAAGTGGCAGATGCCAGTTGATGGTGTTTAAGTGCTGGTGGCAAGGTGGGCAGAATTACCATAATAAGCCACAGGGAGAATAGTAATCATGGATTTACAATGATGGCTAATTGATATCATTGCTACAAATGAAACTGATGGGAAGCATACCAAGGAGATGCTTGATGTAGGTCAGGAAAAATTCTAATTTTGGTGGGCAGAAATCTAACCTAAATCATTGTGGTGGGGATTCATGTCCTAATACCAGTGCCTACACCTAAGGCAGTTTGCAGACCCAGAGCTCCTAGACTGAAGGCAAGAAAATTTTCTCAAAGAAAGGACCCTGCAAAGTGGCCCTAGACATATATTGTCATTCTACCCCTAGACTTCCCTAAAGAGACCTGTGCATTCATCAGGGTGACTGCATACTGGGGAAAGGGAGATACTGAGATCTCTTGTGAATTATTTGATACTGGCTTCAAACTGATTTGAAACTCCACCATGGTCCACCAGTTAGAGTAGAAGCTTAAGGAAATCAGGTGATTGAAAAATCTGGCCCAAGTCTATCCCCAGGGGCCAGTAGGACCACAGTTATTCCCCCAGGCCAAGAATGTATGTAGAGAAAAATACACTTAATTATAGATATGATTATTATCTTGCAGAATCCTCATTTTTGTTCTCTGATGAAAAGATGAAGTGGAAGACCCTGGAAATGTGCCTCTTTTCTTGTTAATTCCCAGAATAAACATAAAAACCAAAAGCAATAATGGAGCCCTGGGTGAATTTCAGAGATTTCAAAGACATGAAAGATGTAGGATAGTGATTTCTACTACATCCCAATTTAATTAGCTCTTAATCTTAATTCTGCTATTGCAAAATCCAGAAGATTCATGGAGAATACCTGTAGATGAGTTGTTCTTGAACTTTAGTGAGCATCAGGATCACCTGCAGGGTCATTAAGACACAGATTGCTGGGTCCTATCCCTAGAATTTCTGATTTAGCAGGTCTTGGGTAAAACCTGAGAATTTGCATTTCTTATAGGTTTCAGGTGATAGTAATCTTGCTGGTCCTGAAACCACTCCTTGAGAACTTTTGTCAAAGATATCCAAATTTCATAAGATGGCGATGCTAATTTCAGCTGCTCTTCTGGATATAGTATATTTGCTGGAAAAAATTAACCTATATTTCCCACCATCTGATATACAGCATTGAACTAGATAAAAAAAATTTTCTCCATTCTTGAAAACAAAAGGGCAGTATGTGCTTCATGAGGCAGTGTATGCTTTCTCTCATGCTTCTGCTCACTGTCATAATGTAAACTGGAGGGAAACTCATTATTCTGATATCCTATAGACCATCAAGGTGGCCCATTATATTGATGATACTATGCTAATAGACCTAGAGGGCAGGAAATATCAAGCATTCTTGATACCTTGATGACACATATGCATGGCAGAGAGTAGGAGATAAACTGCAAAATATCTTTTGGGAACCTAATAAAGAAGTGATGTGTCTAGAGGAGTTGTGGTCTGGGATATGTTGGAATATAACCACTAGAATAAGAGATAAATTGCTGTATCTTATACTGCCCACCATGAAAAAAGAATTATGGTGCTAGTGGGACTCTGGAAACTGTGTACATCATATTTAGGGTTGTGGGTGTGACCCAGTTAGTGGGTAGTCCATAAATAAACCTTTTGTTTTTTCAGCTTGGTTGAAGTATAATTTGCACAAAGTAAAATTAATTAAGTTGGTGAATTTTGATAAATGCTTTCAATTATGTAACAACCACCAGACAACCAAAATCATGGTATAGAACTTTCCCATCATCCTAAAATGTTCCCGTGGGATTGCAGTCAATCCCCCTACCCCACCTACTAATCCCTCACTTGTTTTCTATCACTATGGTTTTGCTTTTCCTAAACTTCCAAATAATGAAATCATACAGAATGTTAGTCTTTTAAATATGACTTATTTTTCTTGGCATAAGGAATTTGAGATTCATAAATATTGTAGCATATTCCTTTTTATTGCTTAGTATTCCATTGTATGGATATACCAGAGGTTTTTGTCTATTCCTCAGTGGATAAATATTTTTATTATTTACAGTTTTGGATGATTATGAATAAAGATGCTAAAAATAATTATCTATAGACTTTTGTGTGAACACTGGTGTTTGAAATTGCTGAGTCATAACTAACTAGAATTTAAATAAAAATTTAAAAAATGTAATTGCTGAGTCATATAGTAAGTGTATGCTTCTAAGAAACTGTTTATAAGTACAGTTTATAAGAAACTGACAAGCTGATTTTCAACATGACTGTAGTACAATAAATTCTCACTAACAATGTATAGCAGCAGTTCTAGGTGCTCTACTTTCCCATTAGACTATGGTATTGTTAGTTTATTATTATTATTTTTTTAAATTTCAGTTATTCTCAAAGATGTGCAGTAGTATCACATTTTGGTTTTTATTTGCATTTCCATAATAACTAAAGATGTTGAATATCTTACCATCTTTATACCTTCTTTGGTGAAATGTCTGTTCAATTTTTGTATCTGTTAAAGTTTTCTTATTGTTGAATTTTGAGAGTTTGTTAAATATTCTGGCTAAACATCCTTTGTTAAATACATGATGTGCAAATATTTTCTCCCAGTCTATGGCTTGTCTTTTCATTCTCTTGACAGTCTTTTGCACAGTGAAGTTTAAAATTTTGATGAAGCCTAATTTATGAATTTTTTCTTTTATAGATTGTGCTTTTGGTGTCATGTTTAAAAAGTCTTTTCCTAACCCCTTTTCATGAAGATATTGTTCCTCTGTTTTCTTTGAAAGGTTTTCATTTAGGTCTATTATATATTTTGAGTTAATTTTTTATATATACAGGTGTGAGGTATAGGTCAAGTTTCATTTTTGTTTTTTGTATATAGATGCCCCATTTGTTCCAGCACAATTTGTTCAAGATTCATTTTCCACTGAATGGCTTTTGCACTTTTATCAATGACCTATTGACCATATTTGTGTACTATTTTTAGACGTTGTTTGGATCCACTGACATATTTGTTTACCCTTTCACCAATTTCACACTGGCATGATTCTTGTAGCTTTACAATAAGCCTTGAAATCAGGTGGTGTGAGTTCTCGAAATTTGTTATTACTTTTCAAAATTGTTTTGGTCATCGTTGTTCCTTTGCCTTTCCCTGTAAACTTTAAGATTAGCTTTCTATACCTACAAAAATCCTGCTGTGATTTAGAGTGGGGTTATATTGAATATGTATATTATTTACTTATTTTTAAGTAGGCTCCATGCCCAATGTGGGGCTTGAACTCATAACCTTGAGATCAAGAGTCACATGCTCTACCGGCTAAGGCAACCAGATGCCCCCAAATATATATATCATTTTGGGAAGAATTGACATTATAGCCATTTTGAGTCTTTGGATCCATGAGCATGGTATAGCTTTCTATTCATTCAGGTGATTTTTTTTAAAGATTTTGTTTATTTATTTGAAAGTGAGAGAGAGAGCACAGGCTGCGGGAAGGAGCAGAAGGAGAGGGAAAAGCAGACTCTTTGCTGAGCAGGGAGCCTGAGGTGGGACTCAATCCTAGGACCATGAGATAATGACCTGAGCCGAAGGAAGATGCTTAATGGACTGAGCTGCCCAGGTGCCCCCATTCAGGTGATCTTCAAATTATGTCAGCAATGTTTGGTTTTATAGTTTTAATATATAGACCTTGCACATTTTTGTTAAAATTATTCTTAAGTATTTTATAAATTTTGATGCTCTTACAAAATATTTTAAATTTTCAATATCCAATTGTTTATAATTAGTATATAGAAACACAATTGAGTTTTGTATATTGACCTTATATTCTGTGACTTTGCTTAATTCATTTAATAAGTCTAGAAACATTTTAGAACATTTCATGGAATTTTCTATGTAGACAATCATGTTGGCTGCAAATAGGGAGAGTTTATTTCTTCCTTTCCAATCTGATTGTCTTTTATTTCTTTTCCTTGACCACACATTGGCTAGGACTTCCAGTACAATGTTGAATAAGAGCAATGAAAGAAGCCATTTTTACATTGTTCCTGTTCTTAGAAGGAAAGCATTCAGTCTTTGTCCATTAAGTATTTTGTTAGGTGTAGATTTATCATTGATGCTCTTTATCACATTCAGGATGTTTCCTTCTATTCCTTATTTGTTAAGTTTTTATTGTGAATGAAAGTTGAATCTTATTAAATACCTTTTCTTCATCCATTCAGATAATTCTGATTTTCCTCTTTAATCTGCCAAGTGTTAAGTTACATTGATTGATTTGTGAATGTTGAAACTTGCATTCTTGAGATAACCACTAATTAGTCATGTTGTATAATTTTTAAAAAGTGTTGCTTGATTCAAATTTATTAATATTTTGTTAAAGATTTTTCATCTATGTTTGTAAAATATATAGGTCTATATTTTTCTTTTCTCATAATGTCTTTGATTTTAGCATTAGGTAATATTGGTCTTATAAAATAAGTTGGGAAGTGTTCCCTCTTCTATTTTCTGGAAGAGATTGTGTAGAATTGGTGTTACTCATTCCCTAAATGTTTGGTTGAATTTATTAATGGAGATATCTGGGCCTGTATATTCTCTCAAGTGTGTTTTATTAGTTTTTCTTTCAAGGAAAGGCATTTCCTTGCACATTCATCTAAAAATTTAAAATTTATTAGCATAAAGTTATTCAAAATATTCCTATATCATCCTTTCAATATCTGTAGGATTTATAGAAAAGTACTCTCTCATTTATGTTGTCAGTAATTTGTGTCTTCTCTTTCTTTTCTGATCAGTCTGGCTAGAGGTTTATCAATTTTGTTGATCCTCTCAAATTGACTTTTGTTTTCACTGAATTTCTTTTGTGTTTATTTTCTTTCATTGACTTATAATTTACCCATATTTTTTTGTTTCTTCTATTTCTTTTGAACCAATGGGAAGCATAACCAGGAAATTGGAGACAATGAGGAGAATGAAGTCCCTCTATCTGTCTGCACCTCCTGTCCTATATCATTCTCTAAATTCCAGTAATTCCTCCCACCCCCTTTCTCTTCAGGTCAAAGAGTAGTGAGAACTTCCTGCCGTCATTAGCACAGAGATAGTGCATCACCCCTTGTTGACATTCCTAAACACTGCCCACACATTTATAATGGTCTCTTCATTAAACCCTCCCTACCCAGTGAGTATTTGGTTTCTTGCTGTTTCCTGTCTGCTGATACAGAGTTTTTAGAGTTAATTAATTAGCTAATTAATTTATAAATAGAATATTTTTAGATTCACAGCAATATTGAGTGGAAGGTACCCATCTGAGCCTGGAACTTTCTTTTTTGGGAGGTTATTAATTATTGTTTCAATTTCTTTAAGGTACATAGGCCTATTTAAATTGTCTATTCTTGTGTGAGTTTTGGTAGATTGTATCTATCAAGGAATTACTCTATTTTACCTAGGTTATCAAATTTGTGGGCATGGAATTATTCATAATATTTCTTTATTAGTTTTTTAATGTACATAGGATCTGTAGTGATGCCTTCTCTTTCATTTCTGATATTAGGATTTGTGTCTTCTATTTTTTTTTTTTTCTTAGCTGGGATAGAGGTTTATCTATTCACTGATCTTTTCAAAGAACCAGATTTGAGGTTTGTTAACATTCTCTATCAAGTTCCTGTTTTCAATTTCATTGATTTTTGCTCTAATTTTTATTTCTCCCCCCCCCCCACCCCCCGCTTACTTGGGAGTTAATTTACTCTTTCTTTGCTGGTTTCTAGTTTAATTTCACTATGGTCTGAGAGCAGACATTGCATGATTTCTATTTTTTCAAAATTTGTTAAGGTGTGTTTTATGGTCAGATGTGATCTATTTTGTTGAATATTCTATGTGAGCATGAGAAGAATGTGCATTCTGCTGCTGTTTAATGACATTGTCAATAGATATCAATTATCAATTATATTCACTTAATTTATGGTGTGCTGATTTCAACTATATCATTACTGGTTTTCTCCCTAGTAGAGTTGTCCATTTCTGATAGAGGGGGTGAAGTCTCCAAATATAACAGTGGATTTTTTTCTTTCTTTTTTTTTTTATTACGTTAATCACCATATATTACATCATTAGTTCTTGATGTAGTGTTCCATGATTCATTGTTTGCATATAACACCCAGTGCTCCATGCAGTACATGCCCTCTTTAATACCCATCACCAGGCTAACTCATCCCCCCACCCAGCTCCCCTCTAGAACCCTCAGTTTGTTTCTCAGATTCCATAGTCTCTCATGGTTCATCTCCCCATCCAATTTCCCCCCCCTTCTTTCTTCCCTTCCTGCTATCTTCTTCTTCTTCTTCTTCTTCTTTTTTTTTTTTAACATATAATGTATTATTTGTTTCAGAGGTACAAGTCTGTGATTCAACGGTCTTACACAATTCACAGTGCTCACCATTGCACATACCCTCCCCAGTGTCTGTCACCCAGCCTCCCTATCCCTCCCACTCCCCACCACTCCAGCAACCCTCAGTTTGTTTCCTGAGATTAAGAATTCCTCATATCAGTGAAGTCATATGATACATGTTTTTCTCTGATTGACTTATTTCGCTTGTCATAATGCCCTGCAGTTCCACCACGTTGTTGCAAATGGCAAGATCTCATTCCTTTTGATGGCTGCATAATATTCCATTGTATATATATACCACCTCTTCTTTATCCATTCATCTGTCGATGGACAACTTGGCTCTTTCCACAGTTTGGCTATTGTGGTCATTGCTGCTATAAACATTGGGGTGCACGTACCCTTTCGGATCCCTACATTTGTATCTTTGGGGTAAATACCTAGTAGTGCAATTGCTGGGTCATAGGGTAGCTCTATTTTCAACTTTTTGAGGAACCTCCATACTGTTTTCCAGAGTGTCTGCACCAGCTTGCATTCCCACCAACAGTGTAGGAGGGTTCCCCTTTCTCCACAACCCTGCCAACATCTATCATTTCCTGACTTGTTAATTTTCGCCATTCTGACTGGTGTGAGGTGGTATCTCATTGAGGTTTTGATTTGGATTTCCCTGATGCCGAGTGATGTTGAGCACTTTTTCATGTGTCTGCTGGCCATTTGGATGTCTTCTTTGGAAAAATGTCTGTTCATGTCTTCTGCCCATTTCTTGATTGGATCATTTGTTCTTTGGGTGTTGAGTTTGGTAAGTTCTTTATAGATTTTGGATACTAGCCCTTTATCTGATATGTCATTTGCAAATATCTTCTCCCATTCTGCCGGTTGTCTTTTGGTTTTGTTAACTGTTTCTTTTGCTGTGCAAAAGCTTTTTATCTTAATGAAGTCCCAATAGTTCATTTTTGCCCTTGCTTCCCTTGCCTTTGGCGATGTTTCTGGGAAGAAGTTGCTGTAGCTGAGGTCGAAGAGGTTGCTGCCTGTATTCTCCTTTAGGATTTTGATGGACTTCTGTCTCACATTGAGGTCTTTCAACCATTTTGAGTCTGCTTTTGTGTGTGGTATAAGGAAATGGTCCAGTTTCATTCTTCTCCATGTGGCTGTCCAATTTTCCCAACACCATTTGTTGAAGAGACTGTCTTTTTTCCATTGGACATTCTTTCCTGCTTTGTCGAAGATGAGTTGACCATAGAGTTGAGGGTCCATTTCTGGGCTCTCTATTCTGTTCCATTGATCGATGTGTCTGTTTTTGTGCCAGTACCACACTGTCTTGATGATGACAGCTTTGTAATAGAGCTGGAAGTCCGGAATTGTGATGCCACCAGCTTTGCTTTTCTTTTTTAACATTTTGCTGGCTATTTGGGTCTTTTCTGGTTCCATACAAATTTTAGGATTATTTGTTCCATTTCTTTGAAAAAAGTGGATGGTATTTTGATGGGGATTGCATTGAATGTGTAGATTGCTCTAGGTAGCATTGACATCTTCACAATATTTGTTCTTCCAATCCATGAGCATTGGATGGAACGTTTTTCCATTTCTTTGTGTCTTCCTCAATTTCTTTCATGAGTATTTTATAGTTTTCTGAGTACAGATTCTTTGCCTCTTTGGTTAGATTTATGCCTAGGTATCTTATGGTTTAGGGTGCAATTGTAAATGGCATCGACTCCTTAATTTCTTTCTTCTGTCTTGTTGTCGGTGTATAGGAATGCCACTGATTTCTGTGCATTGATTTTATATCCTGCCACTTTACTGAATTCCTGTATGAGTTCTAGCAGTTTTGGGGTGGAGTCTTTTGGGTTTTCCACATAAAGTATCATATCATCTGCAAAGAGTGAGAGTTTGACTTCTTCTTTGCCAATTCGGATGCCTTTTATTTCTTTTTATTGTCTGATTGCTGTGGCTAGGACTTCTAATACTATGTGGAATAGCAGTGGTGATAGTGGACATCCCTGCCGTGTTCCTGACCTTAGGGGGCTCTCAGGTTTTCCCCATTGAGAATGATATTCACTGTAGGTTTTTCATAGATGGCTTTTATTATTGAGATATGTACCCTCTATCTCTATACTCTGAAGAGTTTTGATCAAGAAAGGATGGTGTACTTTGTCATATGCTTTTTCTGCATCTATTGAGAGGATCATATGGTTCTTGTTCTTTCTTTTATTAATGTATGGTATCATGTTGATTGATTTGCAGATGTTGAACCAACCTTTCAGCCCAGGGATAAATCCCACTTGGTCGTGGTGAATAATCCTTTTAATGTACTGTTGGATCCTATTGGCTAGTATTTTGGTGAGAATTTTTGCATCCATGTTCATCAGGGATATTGGTCTGTCATTCTCCTTTTCGATGGGGTCTTTGTCCGGTTTGGGGATCAAGGTAATGGTGGCCTCATAAAACGAGTTTGGAAGTTTTCCTTCCATTTCTATTTTTTGGAACACTTTCAGAAGAATAGGTATTAGTTCTTCTTTAAATGTTTGGTAGAATTCCCCTGGGAAACCATCTGGCCCTCTTCTCTTGTTTGTTGGGAGATTTTTGATGACTGCTTCAATTTCCTTAGTGTTTATAGGTCTGTTCAGGTTTTCTATTTCTTCCTGGTTCAGTTTTGGTAGTTGATACATCTCTAGGAATGCATCCATTTCTTCCAGGTTATCTAATTTGCTGGGCTATAGTTGCTCATAATATGTTCTTAGAATTGTTTGTATTTCTTTGGTGTTGGTTGTGGTCTCTCCTCTTTCATTCATGATTTTGTTGATTTGGGTCATTTCTCTTTTCTTTTTGATAAGTCTGGCCAGGGGCTTATCAACCTTGTTAATTTTTTGAAAGAACCAGCTCCTAGTTTCGTTGATCTGTTCTACTGTTGTTTTGGTTTCTATTTCATTGATTTCTGCTCTGATCTTTATTATATCTCTGCTCCTGCTGGGTTTAGGCTTTATTTGCTGTTCTTTCTCCAGCTCCTTTAGGTGTAGGGTTAGGTTGTATATTTAGACCTTTCTTCTTTCTTGAGAAAGGCTTGTATTGCTGTTTAGTTTCCTCTTAGGACTGCCTTTGTTGCATCCCAAAGATTTTGAACAGTTGTGTTTTCATTTTCATTTGTTTCCATGAATTTTTTTAATTCTTCTTTAATTTCCTGGTTGACCCGTTCATTCTTTAGTAGGATGCTCTTTAGCCTCCACATATTTGAGTTCTTTCCAACTTTCCTCTTGTGATTGAGTTCTAGTTTCAAAGCATTGTGGTCTGAAAATATGCAGGGAATGATCCCAATCTTTTGGTACTGCTTGAGACCTGATTTGTGACCTAGGATGTGATCTATTCTGGAGAATTTTCCATGGGCACTAGAGAAGAATGTGTATTCCGTTGCTTTGGGATGGAATGTTCTGAATATATCTGTGAAGTCCATTTGGTCCAGTGTGTCCTTTAAAGTCTTTATTTCCTTGCTGATCTTTTGCTTAGATGATCTGTCCATTTCACTGGGGGGGGGGGTGTTAAAGTCCCCCACTATTATTGTATTGTTGTCAATGTGTTTCTTTGCTTTTGTTATTAATTGGCTTATATAATTGGTGCTCCCATGTTAGGGGCATAGATATTTACAATTGTTATATCTTCTTGTGGATAGATCCTTTAAGTAGGATATAGTGTCCTTCCTCATCTCTTATTATAGTCTGTGGTTTAAAATCTAATTTGTCTGATATAAGGATTGCCACCCCAGCTTTCTTTTGGTGTCCATTAGCATGGTAAATGGTTTTCCACCCCCTCACTTTCAATCTGGGGGTGTCTTTGGGTTTAAATGAGTCTCTTGCAGACAGCATATCAATGGGTCTTGTTTTTTAATCCAATCTGATAGCCTGTGTCTTTTGATTGGGGCATTTAGCCCATTTACATTCAGGGTAACTAGTGAAAGACATGAATTTAGTGCCATTGTATTGCATGTAAGGTGACTGTTATTGTATATTGTCTGTATTCCTTTCTGGTCTATGTTGCTTTTAGGCTCTCTCTTTGCTTAGAGGACCCCTTTCAATATGTCTTGTAGGGCTGGTTTTGTGTTTGCAAATTCCTTTAGTTTTTGTTTGTCCTGGAAGCTTTTTATCTCTCCTTGTATTTTCAATGACAGCCTAGCTGGATATAGTATTCTTGGCTGCCTATTTTTCTCATTTAGTGCCCTGAATATATCCTGCCAGTCCTTTCTGGCCTGCCAGTCTCTGTGGATAGGTCTGTTGCCAATATAATGTTTCTACCATTGTAGGTTACAGATCTCTTTTCCCGAGCTGCTCTCAGGATTTTCTCTTTGTCTCTGAAATTTATAAGTTTTACTATTATATGTTGGGGTGTTGATAGGGGGGTTCTCTGTGCCTCCTGGATTTTGATGCCTGTTTCTTTCCCCAAATTAGGGAAGTTCTCTGCTATAATTTGCTCCAGTATACCTTCTGCCCCCCTCTCTTTTTCTTCTTATTCTGGGATCCCAATTATTCTAATATTGTTTCGTCTCATGGTATTACTTATCTCTCAAATTCTGCCCTCGTGATCCCGTAGTTGTTTATCTCTCTTTTTCTCAGCTTCTTTATTTTCCATCATTTGGTCTTCTATATCACTAATTCTGTCTTCTGCCTCATTTATCCTAGCAGTTAGAGCCTCCATTTTTTTTTTAAATTTTTTTATTGTTATGTTAATCCCCATACATTACATCATTAGTTTTAGATATAGTGTTCCATGATTCATTGTTTGTGCATAACACCCAGTGCTCCATGCAGAACGTGCCCTCCTCAATACCCATCACCAGGCTAACCCATCCTCCCAACCCCCTCCCCTCTAGAACCCTCAGTTTGTTTTTCAGCGTCCATCGTCTCTCATAGTTCTTCTCCCCCTCCGATTTCCCCCCCTTCATTCTTCCCCTCCTGCTACATTCTTCTTCTTCTTTTTTTCTTTCTTAACATATATTGCATTATTTGTTTCAGAGGTACAGATCTGAGATTCAACAGTCTTGCACAATTCACAGCGCTTACCAGAACACATACCCTCCCCAGTGTCCATCACCCAGTCACCCCATCCCTCCCACCCCACCCCCCACTCCAGCAACCCTCAGTTTGTTTCCTGAGATTAAGAATTCCTCATATCAGTGAGGTCATATGATACATGTCTTTCTCTAGAGCCTCCATTTTTGATTGCACCTCATTAATAGCCTTTTTGATTTCAACTTGGTTAGATTTTAGTTCTTTTATTTCTCCAGAAAAGATTTCTCTAATATCTTCCATGCCTTTTTCAAGCCCAGCTAGTATCTTTAAAATCATCATTATGAACTCTAGTTCCGACATCTTACTAATGTCCGTATTGATTAGGTCCTGGCAGTTGGTACTACCTCTTGTTTTTTTTTTTTGAGGTGATTTTTTTCCATCTTGTCATTTTGTCCAGAGGAGAATAGATGAATGAGAGAACAAAATGCTAACAGGGTAACAACATCTCCAAAAAAATATACACTAAACAAATTGGAAGAGACCGAAAATGGCGCCTGCAGCAGCCAAAATACAAAACCTGGATTTATTTATTTCTTCATGCAGTTGTTCAGTTTTTTGCCTCACTTAGGTTGATTCTTTGTTGTTAGGCACATACACATAGAGGATTGTTATGTCTTTATGGAATATTTACCCCTTTATTATTATGTAATGCCCCTCTTTATCCCTTATAACTTTCTTTATAATCTTCTCCATTTGAAATTAATGTAGCTACTACTCTTTTGATTAATGTTAGTATGGTTTATCTTTCTTCATCCATTTACTCTTAATCTGGTTGTGTCTTTGTATTTGAAGTGAATTTCTCATAGACAACCTACAGTTAGTATTTTTTTTTTTTTAAAGACTTCACCCCCAGCATGGAGCACAATGCAGGGCTTGAACTCATGACACTGAGATCCAGACCTGACCCCAAACCAAGAGTTGGACGTGTAACTGTCTGAGTCACCCAGGCACCCTTAGGTTTTGTTTTTTAATCCACCCTGACAATCTGTCTTTTAAAGTAGTTGGATATAATTGGTATTATATATATAGTTAGACATATATGATGTACAATTGTTATTGTTTTCTATTCACTGATCTTGTTCTTTGTTCCTATTTTTGTCTTCCAGTCTTTTTTTATGCCTTGTGTGGTTTTAAATGAGCATTTTATGATTCTCTTTTGTTATATACCTAGAGTTTGTTTCACCTCAAAATTCATGTGTTGAAATCCTAACTGCCAAAGTAATGGTATTAGAAAATGGAGTTTTAATTAGGTCATGAGGATAGAGCCCTCATTCTGGGATTAATGCCCTTATAAAAGAGGAAGAGAGATGAGATATTTATCTCTCTCCACCATGTGAGGATACAAGACGACAGCTATCTGCACACAAGGAAGAAGGCCCTTTACCAGGTGCTGGATCTGCTGGCACATTGATCTTGGACTTCTTAGCTTCCAGAACTGGGAGAAATAAATGTTTGTTGTTTAAGCCACCCAGTCTATGATAATTTGCTATAGCAACCCAAACTAACACAAATTTTCTCTCCTTTCTTAGCACATCAGTTACACTTCTAAAAATTTTTTTTTGGGGAGCCTGGGTGGCTCAGTCAGTTAAGTGTCTGCCTTTGGCTCAGGTCATGATCCCAGGGTCCTGGGATCAAGCTCCACATTGGGCTCCCTCCTCGGCGGTGAGCCTGCTTCTCCCTCTCCACTCTGCTTGTGCTCTCTGTTGCTATCTCTGTGTTTCTCTCAAATAAACAAATAAAATCTTTTAAAAAATAAATTAAACAAAACAAAACATTTTTTTTAGTGGTTGCCCTAGAATTTACAATATACATTTACAACTGAGCCAAATCCACTTTTAAATAATATACCAATTCATCGGTAGTACAAGTATAATAACAAAAGTAAAATAACAAAATAATCTCATTTCTTCCCTCCTGTCCCTTGTATTATTGCTGTTATTTATTTCACTTCTACATTAGCATACATAAACATGTATATTTACATAAGGATATTTAATAAAATACATTGTTGCTATTGTTTTGAACAAACTGTTATCTGTTAGATAAATTAAGAATATGAAAAATAAATGTTTTAATTTTCCTTTTACTTATTCCTTCAATGATGATTTTCTTTTCTTTATGTAGACCTGGATTTCTGTTCTATATTATTTTCCTTCTCTCTAAAGAACAATTTAAAAAATTTCCTGCAAGGCAGGTCAACTGGCAACAAAGTCCTTCAATTTTTGTTTGTCTGAGAAAATATTTGAGATTTTTAGATTTCACATATAAGTGATACCATGCAGTATATGTCTTACTCTAACTCTTTTCACTTAACATAATGCCCTCAAGGTCCATCAATGTCACAATGGCATGATTTTCTTCTTTTATATGGCTAATAACATTACATTTTATATATGCACACAATCTTTTCTTTATCCATCCATCCATTTATAGACACTTAGGTGGTTTCCATGTTTTAGCTATTGTGAAAAATGCTGCAATAATGATGGGAGTGCAGATATCTCTTTAAGATAGTGATTTTATTTCCTTCAAATATACTCCCAGATGTGAGATTTCTGATCATATGGTGTTTTTATTTTATTTTTTAAAAAAGATTTGTTTATTTATTTGAGAGAAAGAAAGTGGGGGGAGGAACAGAGGGAGAGGGAGAGGGAGAGAGAAACTTTAATCAGACTTTGCACTGAGTGCAGAGCCTGACTTGGGGCTTGATCTCATGAGTCTGAGATCATGACCTGTTCCAAAACCAAGAGTTGTACACCTAACTGACTGTGCCACCCAGGCACCTCATGTGGTTGTTTAAAAAATTTTTTTTGAGGAATCTTCATAATGTTGTTGATAGTGGCTTTAATATTTACATTCCTACAAGCAATGCATCATTGTTCCCATTTTTTCACATGCCCAACATTTGCTATTTCTTATCTTTTTGATAATAGCCATTCTAACAGGTGTCAGGGAATCTCTTTGTGGTTTTGATTTACATTTCTGTGATGATTAGTGGTGTGTATTACATAAGAATACTTCTCATGTACTCTTTGAAAAATTATCTATTCAATCCTCTGCTCACGTTTTAATCTGATTCCTTTTTTTCTTTGCAACTGAGCTGTATAAGTGTTTTATGTTTTTGGATATTAACTTCTTATCAGATACATGGTCTGCAAATGTTTTCTCCCTTTGTGTAGGCTGCCTTTTCATTTTGTTGATCATTTCTTTTGCTATGCAGATGCTTATTAGTTTGATGTAGTCCCATTTGTTGATTTTTGCTTTTGTGGCTTGTGCTTTTGGTGTCATATCAAAAAAATCATTGCCACGACCAATGTCAAGGAGTTTATTCCCTATATCTCCTTCTAGGAGTTTTAGAGTTTCAAGTTTTATGTTTAAGTTCTTAATCCATTTTGAGTTAATTTTTGTGAGTGTTGTAAGATAGGGGTACAATTTTATTCTTTTGCATATGTCTATCCAGTTTTCCCAGAATCGTTTGTTGAAGATACTATCCTTTCCCCACTGAGTATTCTTGATTCCCTTGTCAACTATTAGCTCACTGTATATGTATGGATTTATTTCTGAGCTCTCAGTTCTATTCCATTAGTCTATGTGTCTGTTATTATGCCAATACTATACTTTTTTGATTATTATATCTCTGTTACATAGTTTTAAATCAGGAACCATGATAGCTCCAGCTTGTCCAGTTTGTTCTTTCTTGTTTGCCTCAGCTGTTGGGGTCTTTTGTGGCTCCATATGAATTTTAGAATTTTTTCCCTATTGCTATGAAAAATGCTATTGGGTTGGAGTTTTGATAAGAATTGCTTTGTATTTATAAACAGCTTTGGGTAGCATGGATATTTTAATAATGTTTAATCTTATAATCCATAAACATGGGTTATCTCTCCATTTATTTGGGCCTTCAATTTCTTTCATCAATGTCTTATAGTTTTTGGTATATAGGACTTTTACTTCCATGGTTAAATTTATTCCTAAGTATTTTATTGTTTTTCATGCAATTGTAAGTGGGATTGTTTTCTTTATTTCTTTTTCCAATAATTCATTATTGTTGTGTAGAAATACAACTGATTTTTGTATGTTGATTTTGTATCCTGCCACTCTACTGAATTTGTTTATCCCTGTCAACACATCCTGTTACTTGTGTTCTTGATTTTAGCCATTCCAACATGTGTGAAGTGATATCTCATTATAGTTTTGATTTGCATTTCCCTGATGATGAGTGATGTTGAGCATCTTTGCATGTGTCCGTTGACCATCTGAATGTCTTCTTTGGAGAAATGTTTGCTTGTGTCTTCTGCCTTCTTTTAAATTGGACTATTTGTCTTTTGGGTATTGAGTTGTATAAGTTCTTTATATATTTTGGATACTAACCTTTTATTAGAGATGTCATTTGTAAATATCTTCTCCCTTTCAGTAGGTTGTCTTTTAGTTGTGTTGACTATTTCCTTTGCTGTGCAGAAGTTTTTATTTTGAAGAAGGAAAACTGTCACTGTGTTCAGATGTTAGTTTTTCTTTGTTTGGTAGAATTCATCTGTGAAACCATCTGGTCCTGGGGTTTTCTTTGTTGGGAGTTTTTAACCATTGATCAATGTCCTTTTTATTGGTCTGTTCAGATTTTCTATTTCTTCATGATTCAGACTTCTTCAGATTCAGATTGTATGTTTCTAGAAATTTATCCATTTATTCTAGGTTGTCCATTTTTGGGTGTATAATGGTTCATATCAGTCTCATGATCCTTTGAATGTCTGTGGTAACAATTGTAATATCTGCTTTTTTATTTCTAATTTATTTTGAGTACCCTCCTTCTCTCTCTCTCTCACTGTTTTTATAAATTTATTTAAAAATAAATGTTTACCTATCTTATCTTTTTGAAAAACCCAGCTCTTAGTTCTATCTTTTCTATTTTTTTCTGTTCTCCATTTCAATTATTTCTGTTCTGATCTTTGTTTTTTTTCCTTTCTTCTGCTAATTTGGGGGCTTGTTTGTTCTTGTTTTTCTTGTTAATTGAGGTATAAAGTTAGGTTGTTTATTTGAGCTCTTTCTGCTTACTTAATGTAAGCATTTTTTGCTATAAACTTCCATCTTAGCACTGCTTTTGCTAAATACAATAAATTTTGGTATGTTGTGCTTCCATTTTTATTTGTTTCAAGATATTTGATTTTATTTGAAAGATATTTGATTTCATCATTGGCTTATTTGTTGTTCATGAATGTGTTGTGTAGTTCCCACATATTTGTAAATTTTCTAGACTTCTTCCTGTTATTGAATTCTACTTTCATACCATTGTGGTTGGAAAATATACTTGGTATAATTCAATTTTTAAAAATTTCCTGAGACTTGTTTTGTGACCTAACATTTGATGGATTCTGGAAAATATTCCATGTGCACTTGAGATGAATTTGTATTCTACTGCTGTCAGATGGAATGTTCTGTATATGTCTCTTAGTTTCATTTGGTCTAAAATATATTTCAAGTCAAATGTTTCTTTATTGATTTTCTGTCTCAATTGTCTATTTGTTGTTGAAAGTGAGGTATTTAAGTCCCCTGCTATTATTCTATTACTCCTCCAGCTCTGTTTGTGTTTGTGTTTAGGATATTTAGGTGCTTTGATGGTGTGTATAGATATATTATGATTTTATATCCTCTTGACTCCTTTGTCATTATATAATGGCCTTTGTGTCTGGTCACAGTTTTTTACTTAAAGCATATTTTGTCTGATATAAGTATGGCTAGCCCTGTTCTCTTTTGGTTTCTGTTTGAATGGAATATCTTTCTCCATCTCCACTTGGATCCTATGTGTAACTTTATAGGTAACATATATTTGGGTCTCATTTTTTTTAAAAATCAGTTCAGCCAAAAATAAATAAATAGATAAATACATACATACATACATACATACATACATACATACATAAAACTCACTCCAGCCATTCTACACCCTTTGACTTAAGAATTTGATCCTACATTTAAAGTATTTATTGAGGTAAAGACAGTACTGCCATCTTGTTAATTATTTTCTGGCTGTTTTGTGGTTCTTTTGTTCCTTTTTTCCTCTCTTATTGTCTTCCTTTTTGAATTGATGATTTTCTGTAGTGGTATATTTTGATTGTCTTATCTTTATCTTGTTTGTATGTACTATTAGTTTTTATGGTTATCTGGAGGTTTCCTTGAAACACCTTATAGACAAATTAGTCTATTTTAGGCTGAAACAACTTATCTTTGATTGCTATGAAAACTTTACCCTTTTACCTCCTCTGCTACATTTTGTTTTTCATGTAACAATTTATAACTTTTTATATTCTTTATTAACATTGTAGCTATAGTTTTTATGTTTTTTAAGATTTTATTTATTTATTTGACACAGAGAGAGAGCACAAGCAGGGGGAGCGGCAGGCAGAGGGAGAAGCAGACTCCCCGCTGAGCAAGGAGCCTGATGTGGGACTCGATCCCAGGACCCTGGGATCATGACCTGAGCTGAAGGCAGCCATTTAAACAATTGAGCCACCCAGGCATCCTGTTATAGTTATTTTGAATACTTTTGTCTTTTAACCTTTGTACTAGAGTTTAGTGGTTAACACATCACATAATACAATATTAGAGGGTTTTGAAGCTGATTGTATCCTTACCTTTACTGGTTTGTTGTATATTGTCATATGTTTTCATGTTACTAATTATCATTCTCTTGTTTCAGCTTTAAGAAATCATTTCAGCATTTGTTATAAGGCAGGTCTAGTGATAATACATTTTCTCATTTTTTTTTTTGGGGGGGGGAAAGTCTTTATCTCACCTTCTTTTCTGAAGGACAACTTTGTTGGTTAAGTATTTTTGTTGGCAGTTTTTTCTTTCATCACTTTGAATGTGTCATCCCATTGTCTCTGAACCTGCAAGATTCGGGCTGAGAAGTCTGCTGACAGCCCTATGAAGTTTCTCTTGTATGAGAGAATTTTTTTCTCTTGCTATTTTTCTCTGCCTATTCCCATTACCTTTTTGCCTTTGATTTTAGACAGTTTTATTATAATGTGCTTTAGAGAAGATTGTTTTGGATTTAATTTTGGGGTGATCTACTGGCTTCATGACCTTGAATGTCCAAATATCTCCTAAGGTTTGGGAAGCTCTCAGCCTTTATTTCTTTAAATAAGCTTTCTGCCACTGTTTCCATCTCTCCACCTTCTCGAACTTCAGTGATGCATACATTGTTTCTGTTAATAGTGTTCCATAAGTCTCAAAGGCTTTCTTTAGTTTTTTCATTCTTTTTTTTCTTTTTGTTCCTCTGACTGGATAATTTCAATTGCTCTTTCTTTGAGCTCACTGATTCTTTTCTACTTGGTCAAGTCTGCAGTTGAAACTCTCTATTGAATTCTTCAATTCAATTATTGTATTGTTAAGCTCCAAACTTTCCTTTCAGTTCTTTTTCTCTTTTCCATTTCTTTATTGAACTTTTCATTTTGTTCTTGTATTGATTTCCTGATTTTATTACATTGTTTGCCTGTGTTTTCTTGTAGCTCTCTGAGATTCATTTATTTTTAAATTTTTTATTTAAATTCAATTTAGGTAATGTACTGTATTATTAGTTTCAGGGGTAGAATTTAGTGATTTATCAGTTGCATATAACACCCAGAGCTCATTACATCAAATGCCCTCCTTAATGTTCATTACCCATTACCCCATCCCTCCACCCACCTCCCCTCCAGCAACCTTCAGTTTGTTCCCTGTAGTTAAGAGTCTCTTATGGTTTGCCTCCCTCTGTTTTCATCTTATTTTATTTTTCCTTCCTTTCCCCTATGTTCATCTGTTTTGTTTCTTAAATTCCACACATGAGTGAAATATTATGGTATTTGTCTTTCTGACTGACTTATTTTGGTAGCACAATGCCCTCTAGTTCCATCCATGTTGTTGCAAATCGTAAGATTTCATTCTTTTTGATGGCTGAGTAATATTCCATTATATATATACACCACATCTTCTTTATCCATTCATCGGTCGATGGACATCTGGGCTCTTTTCATAGTTTGGCTATTGTGGACATTGCTGCTATAAACTTTGGGGTGCATGTGCCCATTTTAATCACTGTTTGTATCCTTTGGATAAATACCTAGTAGTGCAATTGCTGGGTTGTAGGATATTTCTATTTCTAACTTTTTGAGGAACTTCCATACTGTTTCCCAGAGTGGCTGCACCAGTTTGCATTCCCAACAGTTTAAGAGGGTTCCCTTTTCTCCACATCCTTGCCAACATCTGTTGTTTCCTAGGTTGTTAATTTTAGCCATTCTGACTGGTGTGAGGTGATATCTCATTGTGGTTTTGATTTGTGTTTCCCTAATGCTGAGTGATGTTGAGCATTTTTTTTCATGTGTCTGTTAGCCATTTGTATGTCTTCTTTGGAGAAATGTCTGTTCATGTCTTCTTCCCATTTCTTGATGGGATTTTTTGTTTTCTGGGTGTTGAGTTTGATACATTTATTTTATAGGTTTTAGCTACTAGCCCTTTATCTGATAAAACATTTGCAAATATTTTCTCCCATTCTGTAGGTTGTCTTTTAGTTTTGTTGATTGTTTCCTTTCCTATGCAAAAGCTTTTTATCCTGATGAACTCCCAATAGTTCATTTTTGCTTTTGTTTCCCTTGCCTTTGGAGACATGTGTAGCAAGAAGTTGCTGTGGCCAAGGTCAAAGAGGTTGCTGCCTGTGTTCTTCTCTAGGATTTTGATGGATTCCTATCTCACATTTAGGTCTCTCATCCATTGTGAGTTTATTTTTGTGTATGGTGGTCTAGTTTCATTCTTCTGCATGTGGCTGCCCAATTTTCCCAACACCATTTGTTGAAGAGACTGTTGCTCTCTGAGAATCTTTATGGCAATTATTTTGAATTCTATGTCAAGCAATTCCTGGATATCCTTTTCTTTGGAGGTCATTTACTGGAAGTGTTGGGACTCAGGCCAGGTACATGCAGTTGCACAACTGAAGGGGCTACCTGCAGGTGAGCCCTATGGTGCCAACCAGTGACATCAAACAGGGCCTGATTCAGGTCCCCAAGCAACTGCAGGATCTTTGGCTCTAAGTATGCACTCCTGTGGCTACACTGTCTCCCCATAGCACTCCCCATGGCAGTGAAAACCTATGACGATTTTAGGCTCCCTGCAGGTGCACAGCTGGAAGGGCTAGCCCCATTCATGTGCTTATTGTTGTGGGATAGCTACAGGGGACTAGTCTGGCCTAGAGGACTAGTCTTGCACTTGTGCAGCTTCATTTGCCAGGTGTGGGTGCCAGTATAGGTTCTGGCTCTGGCAGAACAGGGTATGAGGGAAGAAACCAGAAGGTATATGCAAATGTAAATACCTGTATGGCAAAACCCAGATAAATTTGCAGTGGGTCTGCCATAGCTGCAATCTCTTAAAATTAAATATGAAATCTTATTTTACATATTATTTCATAATCACTAGTAAGTTTTTATCAGATTATTTTGTAATCTATCATTATAGTTTAGTCATATTAATGCTTTATATAATCACTAAGCAAAACAAGACTATCTCAAAACTTGATGGCTGGAATAGAAATATGAAATATTTAAAGGAGGAAATTACCTCACTGGTGAAAACTAAGGAGTTTCTCACCAAATCTTAAGTTTCATGAGCTATATTTCTGTACATATTTTCATTCTTATATCAAAGTTGCAATGTCAGAAGTGCAGGAAATGTGCCCACATCACAAGTGAGAGACTAGAGTCTTATGAAGACATATTCAGGTTACATAGCTAGGAAGGCTTTTTGTGTCTAAATCTGCTGATTGTACTAACATCTTGCTGCTTTGGTTGGAAAATAGTTGTTTTTTTCTTTTGAAAATAGGTTTTTATTTAGTAGTCTCCTGACATCTGTTCTAGAATATGTGTTTTGATACACATTGGATTTTTTTGAAAGATCTAATTAATAGAGATAATTGTTGGAAAGGAAAAATGTTTTTATGAACCAGAAATGTGACATGTCATAATGATATCTCTTTCTATATATATGTCTGTATGCATGTGAGTGTCTATGTGCATGTGTGTATCTATGTATACATATATTTCTGTATTATATATGTATATGTGTAAATATATGTAGGTATATAGAGCAAGGCATACTTGAAGGAAATATACTAAAATGTTAAGAGAAGCTCTCTTTGAAGTGGAATTATAAATGATTTTTCTTCTTTTCTTCCTTGCATTTTACACATTATCTAAAGTGAATATGTATTATTTTTGTAACCAGGAGAAATAAAGATTCTTTTAAAAAATTAAATAAAACAAATCAAGTATGTTTTCCTATGCTATATGGTGCATGTTCTTTTTTTGTACTCAAGACAAACAGTCTACATTTGCATATTGGACAGAAGTGCCTTTGTCTTACATTTCTTGAACCCATTTATCTATTAAAGCTGTATAAACCAGGATAAGTCAGTTAGTTATCCATTACTATTCTGTTTGTTTTCACTGTATTTATTTCTGAACTTTGATAGGAAAGTATGATAATGTTGCCCCTGAAAGTCACATGATAATTTCATTTTAGGCCAGTTGAGTCTTAAAAATAAGTAAAATAGTGACCAATAAAATATAGACAAATTGTTTTAATTCTTGTTTTGTAAGATTAGGACTGTGTAATGGTTAGTTTTATGTGTCAGTTTGGCTAGGCTATAGTACCCAGTTATTTAATTAAACACTAATCTATGTATTTCCATGAAGATATTTTGGTTAACATCTATAATCAGTTGACTTTAAAAAGTAAAAGACATGACCCTGGATAATATAGGTGGGCCTCATCCAATCAGTTGAAGGTCTTAAGAGCAAAACTTGGGTTTTCCAGAGAATTTATGCATCAAGACTATAACATCAGGGTGCCTGGGTGGCTCAGTTGGTTAAGTGTCTGCCTTTGGCTCAGGTCATGATCCCAGGGTCCTGGGATTGAGCCCCACGTCCAGCTCCCTGCTCAGAGGGGAGTCTGCTCCTCCCTCTCCCTCTGCCCCTCCCCACCCCGCTTGTACTCTCTCTCTCAAATAAACAAATAAACAAATAATCTTAAAAAAAAAAAAAGACTATAGCATCAACTCATGCCTGCCAGCCTTACACATTTTGGACTTGCCAAACCCCATAATTATGTGAACTAACTCCTTTAAATCTCTATTTATCTATCCATCATCTATCTGTCTCTTTTATTGATTGATTCTGTTTCTCTAGAGTATGATGGTAGAGAAAGTTTCCATTGTCTAAGAAAATACATGTATTATCATGATCTAAATGTTGCCAGAGATGTGAACATTAAAAGTGCTTCTGGTAAGACCTTAGAAGAAAGTGGGAAAATGTTATTGTGACTTATAAAATGGCAGAAAATTTACCCAGATTATGTTCTACTATTGGATGGAAAATAGAACATATAAAGTGATGAACTTGGATATTTAGTTGAGGGGATTTCCAAGCAAAGTGTGGAAGGTGTGGCCTGGTTTCTCCTTGCTGTCTATAGTAAAATGTAGGGGGAAAGAGAGAAATTGAGGATGGAACTGGTAAACAAAAAAGGACCAGGATTTGAGGATCTGAAAAATTCTCAGCCTGTGCATATTGCTGCAGATGCCAAGGTGTGCTCTGGAGAAAAGGCCCCGGGTGAAACTGAACAATCTTTTTGAAGAGATTAGATATATGACTTATGGATCCACTTAACCACTTCAACAGAAGCTAGAAATAGGGATGGAGTTATCCAGGAAAAGTTTATGAAGGACCCTGTGTCTAATGGCATGAGTACCCACTATATCTGTGGAAGACTAACCAGGTTTTTGAGAAAGCTATGCCAGCAGACACTCTGCCAGTTTGGATTGGAGGGGACTGAGATAGGATGAAATGAAGGCAAGTTGGTGGGCTTCTGGGACACCACAAACAGAAGACGAACTGCCCTGATGGCAGAGCTGACTGGACTTTGCCTGGGGCCTCCACAGGCCTGAAGAACAAAGCATGGACACAGAGCCTTATTCCCTTGAAAGGTGTCCATAGGCCTTGAAACCTATTGGAATTTGCCCTGCTGGGTTTTGAACTTGCTTGAGACAAGTGACCCTTTTATTCCTTCCATTTTCCTCATTTTGGAAAGGGAATGCTTATCTATGCCTGTCACACCATTTTTAAAATTTATTTATTGATTTTTTATACATTTTTAAATTTGAGTATAGTTAACACACAATGTTATGTTAATTTCAAGTGTCCAATATAGCTATTTGACAAGTTAATATGCTCACCACAAGTGTAGCTACCATCTGTCACCATACAACATTATTACAGTATCACTGACTATATTCCGTATGCTGTGCCTTTTATTCATGTTACTTATTTATTCCTTAACTAGAAGCCTGTATCTCCCACTTCCTTTCACCCATTTTGCCCACACTCCCCGCCTCCACCACAACCATCAATTTGTTCTCTGTATTTATAGGTCCAGTTCTGCTTTTGTTTGTTTATTCATTTTTTAAAGATTTTATTTATTTATTTGACAGAGAGAGAGAGAGCACAAATGTGGGGAGCAGCAGGGATAGGGAAAAAGTCTCCCCACTGAACAGGGAGCCTGATGCGGGACTCGATCCCAAGACTGCGGGATCATGGCCTGAGCCAAAGGCAGATGCTTAATGACTGAGCCACCCAGGTGCCCCTCATTTTTTTTTTTTTTAAGTAATCTCTACACCCGATGTGGGACTTTAACTTACAACCCTGAGATCAAAAGTCACATGTTCTACCAACTCAGCCATAGGCAGGTGCCCTCATCTGTTTTTTTTAGATTCCACCTGAGTGAAATCATATTGTATTTATCTTTTTTTAGTCTGACTTATTTCACCTAGCACAATAGCCTCTAGGTCCACTTTCTAACTTCATACATGAAAATAAACTCAAAAAATGAAAGACCTAAATGTGAGACCTGAAACCATGAAAGTCCTAGAAGAGAGCACAGGCAGTAATTTCTTTGAGATCGGCCATACCAACATTTTTCTAGATATGTCTCCTAAGGCAAGGGAAACAAAAGCAAAATAAATATTGGGGCTATATCAAAATGAAAACCATTTGCACAACAAAGGAGATCATCAACAACACAAAAAGGGAAACTACTGAATGGGAGAAGATATTTGCAAATGATATATTTGATAAGGAGTTAATATCCAAAATATGTAAAGAACTTAAACAACTCAACACCACAAATACAATCTGATTAAAAAATGGGCAGAGGACCTGAATAGACATTTTTCCAAAGAAGACATTCAAATGTCCAAAAGACATAAAAAGATGCTCAACATCACTTATTCTCAGGGCACTACAAATCAAAACCACAGTGAGATATCACCTCACGCTTGTCAGAATGACTAGAATCTAAAAGACAAGAAATAGCAAGTGTTGGCGAGGATGTGGAGGAACGAGAACTTTTTACACTGTTGGCAGGACCCCCATTGCATTTTAGAGGCAGTTAATTTGTTTTCTAGTTCATAGGTCCACAGATAGTTATTTTGTCCCAGGATGGCTTATATCCAGGTTCTCATCCATATATGATTTAAATGATGAGATTTGGAACTTTTTGAGTTGATGATATTTATTTGAGATTTTTGGACTTAGAGTTGAAATGAGTTGAGACTTCTGGGGAAGTTGCAAGGCAGTGACTGTACTTTGCACGTGGGATGAACATACATTTTTGGAGGCTAGCAGGTAGACTCTTGAGAGTTAAACATGCACTTCCAAAATTCATATCCACCTGGAATCTCAGAATGTGATCTTATTTGGAAATAGGATCTTTGCAGATGTCCTTAGTTGTTCATACTTGAGTAGGGTGGGCCATAAATCCAAAATGACTGGTGTCAGAGACACACAAAGAGAAGATAGCCATATGACCACAGAGGCAGAGATTGGAGTGATTGATCTGCAAGCCAAGAAATAGCAAGGATGGTTGGCAAATACCAGAAGCTAGAAGAGGCAAGGAAGGATTCTTCCCTCGAGTCTTTAGAAGGATCAGAGCCCCGCTGACACCATGATTTCAGACTTTTAGCTTCCAGAATTGTGAGGGAATAAATTGCCATTATTTTAAATTACCCAGTTTGTGGTAGTTTGTTATAGTATCTCTAGGAAACTAATCCAGAATGGTTATGCATTTTAGGTTCATATCTTGGCAAATGGATAGGGAGCAGTAAGAAAGAGAAGGGAAGCTCAGGTTGCTTTTCCTAGCCTGGAAGGCATATTTTCTCACATATATAACCACTACATGTTGGATAGCTTCTTCAGTCACTGCAGTGTCAGTTAAAAGTGAAATGAGTACACTTATCATGGTGAGCATTTTATAATGTATATAATTGTTGAATCACTATGTTGTATACCAAAACTAATATAATATTGTATGTCAACTATATTTCAATTAAAAATTTTTTAATTAAAAAGGAAGCAATTTCTAAAAAATGAAATGAGATATTGAGAACATTTATAGGGTAATTGGTAGCTACATGCTATGTGACTCATTTGCTAATTTGTCCAGACAAAGTAGCTTGGAATGGTATAGTAGCACACTGCAAACCTGAGAACTCTCTAGATTTTGAGGAACGCATGTCTTCTCCAACCATCTATAGTTTCAGACCAGAAGAAAAACAAGTTCTTTGCTGGTATTTAGGTTTCTAATTTTCATTTTATTATTTTCTAACTCCAATTGCTTTTATCACATTTTTAGTCTTGTGGATTCATATATATGAGCTGTGGGGTAGCACACTTGACCACCCATAGAACCTGGTCATTTCTCACTCTGGTCAGTGTGTTTGTTCTTGGCAAAATGCAACTTCCTGTTTTGGAGAAAAGGATTTAAAAAGGCTTTTTAAATGGGCTCCTAAGTCTCCTTGAATAGCAAATAGCTTTTAAAAGACAACACTTTAATGGGCTATGGATAACCAGTTCAAAAACAAAAGTATTGAATATCCCTTTAAATGTATATAGGTTTAAAAAGCAAGAAGGGAATAGGTTTGGCAAAGTTTCTTCTCAATTTTACAGAATTCAAAATGTTTGAAAAATTTCTACATACACGCCCATTGTTCAATTTCAAACTGCAAAAAATTTATAAATGACCTGGGGAGATAACAAAGATGAGAGATGCCAATCCAAACAGTATACAGCTTATGCATGGTTGTGCCTGATGGAAATAGTTATTTCTTCTATAAGCTTTTCTCTGTGAAAGGGAAATCGAGAATGATGGGCGCGTAAGGCAGGGAGAAAACGAAGGAGGAAGAGAACCATACTACAGGGATTATCATGGCTTCTCTAAATAGTCACTGGCACTGCTCTATAAATGGAACCATTTGCTATACATTTTGAATTGCTAATGTTTGGGAGAATAGTAGACAATGGATCTTCGTGTAAACTATAAATTTTATAACAGTGAATTAGCACGTTCGCTTAACAGAAAGTAAACAAATCTTAGTGCAAAATGGATTCAGTGTATAACCTCACTTTTCCACTGCTTAATGAAGTGATGGTGATAAAGCCAAGACAAACAGCTTTATGCTTTATAAGCACAAGGTAAAATACTTCTGTGTTTAATCACTGTGTGGTCAGTGACAGGCTGGTACCTGCTTGGACCAAAGGTTTCTAAATTTGCAGCAACTACTCCTTAGCAACTTGGGTGTTGAACTAACAAATTACTACACTGGCTTTGGAACAGACAAGGAAGAAAAATACACAATGAATTCTGACAAACCCCCAACATCTATTAAGCAACTACTGTGTTCCAAGTACTTGGGGGTATGAAATAATGATAATGAAAAGGAGGCACTTGAATTACCCAGAACTCCACAGAATGTGGGAAAGATAGGTCATGATTATCTCATTTGGGTTTCCCCAGAAGCAGACACTGAGACCAGGATTTGAGGACTACTAGTTTATTCCGAATTGATTCCTGGAAGCCTGGGTAGGAAAGTGAAAAAAGTGAGACAGGGAAGGCAAGGAAGACAACTAAAGCTAGCCACCACTGTGAGAAACTGGATTCTGCTGGGAAATGGTATAGAACACAACCCGATATTAGTCTACCCAAAAGTAAGGGAGATGGGTAGTTATCCTTTAATTCCCAGCCATCATTAGCTAAGGGCTGCTCCTAAGAGCACTTACTCCCCAGCACTTCTGGTTTTTCCTGTACAATCAGGAGAAAGCCTTCAGTTGGAGAGTTGCAGTTTCTTGCAGTAAGATGACCTCAGCGGGTACTGGAGGATACCGGCATGAGGCATCTAGAACATCTGCTATAATAATCAAGTGGGTAAAGAGTGGTCTGGCAATAAATACCCAAGGAGTTCAGAGGAGAAAGAGGGTATTGTGGGATATAGCAAGAAGGGAGAAATTTATGAAAGGGATTAGGGAATTGATCCAGGTTCTGTAAGGTGGGAGGGGGCACAGTGAACCAGGGTGGTAAAGTGAGTAATTTTAGGGGCTTCTGAAAGCCTGAGCTGCTAATGAAAGAGTGAGAAGAGTCTGTTCAGGAATACCCTGCAATGCAAGCTGAATAGTCCATAATCTACTATTGTTATAGGACTGTAGATACTCAATGTGAAATTTTGAGCGGAGACATGTGAAGTATTTTGGTATGGCAGTCTCCTACTTGTCCCTCAATGTCTATTCTTTCATCACTCATAGCAATAGAATTTTTAGCTTTTAAAAGCTGAACAAAATACAGATTTAATTCCCGGACTCTCTTGGAGGCGAGTGTGGCCATATGACTAAGACTGACTGTGGGGATGTGAGCAGAAATAACATATGCCATGCCCATGCTTTGCAAAGGCAGTAAAGACTGGACATGCTCTCCCCTTTCACTTCTTTCCTTCATAGTGGCTTGAAAGTGAGCTTGGTGGAGAAGGTCATATGGATAAAGACAGCACTTTGGGAGAGCAGAATATCAAGGCAGATGGAGCCTGAGCTCATAGAAACTTTATGGAGTAGAAGCACATAACATTATTTGGGTCTTTGTCAACAAGGCTAAACCTATATTCTAACTAGTAGATTAGGGAAATTAATCTGGCAGTAATATTAAGAGTAAAATTTGGAGGGACATGGACTACGTGTGTTGCACATTTATCATGATTCTGTGTTTGGTGTTCTCTGTTGCGCTGAGCTTTTTCATGGTCTGATGCTTACTCTTAGATTGTTACTTCTTTTAGACATCAGTTTTCATATTTACAAACTAATATTATGGTGACAAGAGTTCCTATAATAATGGAGGGAGCATAAGGACTGATAGCCCGACAAAGTGGAGAGAATGTGAATGGAAGGTCTTGGGTAGGTGTGACTTGAATAAGGGAAAGACACTTGAAATAACATCTTGGGAAAATATTAAAGGAGAAATTTCAATGAGTGTGACTCTAAGTTAGCATATTTCTCGATATGTGAATGCTTATATTTGAATGTCAGTTTGAATGTAGAGTAGAGGTATCTGGTTGAGGAAATGAATTGAGTTGGGATGTCTTGTTTGGAGTTACAGTAACAATCATGAATCATGATTAAGCTGATATCTGGCCATTAATAAATTGTATATTGCTCATTTACAATCTAATCAAATAAAGTAGTCCACATTTGTGTAATGTTGCCAAAGATTAAAATTGCATGTGTATTTATGTTTGGTAGCTGTGTGATGCTGTGTTTAGGGCTCAATTCTTGTCCAGAGGCAACAAAATAGATCATCTACCTTTATCCTAAGGATGGTCCCAGGCCAATGAACAGCAGGGGGGTGCTGCAGAAGGTCCAAAAACTTAGAAACTATGTTTCACAGAGGAACCAAGCCTCCTCCATACACCTTATGAATTGTACTCCTTAGGCAAGCTTCCTTGGAGTGTTCAGAGAAGGGGTGTCAATGCTGTGAATTGAGCTACATTTTGAGTCTTGTGTCTTTTAGGAATTTCGCGCATACTAACAAAAATCTTCCCAGGGATTATGATCCCTGGTACAGGGTAGGTACTTAAGTAAATGTGTGTGGAATAAATGAACAAAATAATTGACCGTAGACTTTGCGCCAACCATCAATACCTGTGTGATAGATTGTTGAGCATCCCACAACTTAGTAATCATGTGCTTATTAGAAACTTGGTTCCCCAGGGGGAATGACAATCCCTTACTTTTGTTCAAGTTTTTTCTCTGTGAGATTCTATGCCTTGTTCCTTGCCCTAATCAGCCTTTTTCTGTAGATCAATATGTACATTCATATTTTTAGCTTTCATTGGGTAGCAATTTTGCAACCCATATGTAATTCATTAGTATGTAAAATTCTCTGCTATTTGAGCCAAAATAATATATAGGCTGTCTGAAAAGTCTGGTAACAGAGGATAAACTTATTTCAAATAGTTTATTAGTTACATTTTCAAATAGCATACTTAATATACTTTCCCTCAACCTCCAGACACCTTTTTAGGTAAAGTAACTCTAAAGCAATAGGTCTGATCCTTAGTCTGAAAAAAGTACAATAAATATACTATTTCCCCCATGTTTCCAGAATATTTGTGCTCTCTGGAGTGTACTTATTGTAATTTTGTTTCAGATTAACCATAGAATCATTGCTTTAAATTTAGAGGTACTTCATCTGAAAAGTTATCTGAAGGTTGAAGAAAAACACTGAATATATCTTCTTCTGATAATGCAAATATATGCTGTTTAAAAGTAAGATTTTCATGATTTTGCAGAATTTTTGTACATCTTATAATTGATAAGCATCTTGGAAAGTTCATTTAAGTTCTTTGTTATAGATTAGTTAAAAGAGAACAAGTGTTTCAAAGCATTTATTTTCAAGTGTCTACCTACAATATATTCAAAAATAAAATATAAAGATTGAGGTTTTGGCTTGATCCAAACTTTACTCTCTGCAAAAAATATTTTAAAAGGAGAGAATAATAAATTTGAAGTAGGAAATAGGGAAAAATGTATAATATTCTCCATCAACAAATCTGTCTTTGCAATATCCCAAGAAGCCAGCAAGTTCCATATGCTCTATAAACCCACTTTACAGGGGAACTTAATGGGTTGGATTTGCAGCAAGTTAAATGAGATTTTTTTTTTTTTTTAACTGATGCAGTTTTCACAGGCTGACGCCCTTCACTGTTTGAGTGAAACCATCTTGGTTTTGAATACTTTGGCACATTTCACCATCAGCCTGTGTCAAATGACCCTGAATTTGAAATGAAAGCACCCTTCAGATCTTCAGTTTGGGTTGGTGTCATAAACAAATCTGAGTTTTGTTCTCATGGCTTACCAAAATCTCTTCCAAACCTTTGATGTATTTATGTCCAAGTTCAAGGATTATATGAGAAACTTTGCACATTTACTTCTTCATTCCATTATGAATGGGCATGAGGCAGAGCCTCTGCCTTGGGCTACTATGCTATCTATATAGTGATGACGGTTCAGGGTTAGAATCTTTGTCTGGGAGCCCCTTTAGATAAAAATTTGCCTTTGTATATGTAAGCCTATCATAGATGTATCAGTCTTAGTGGGGATATGCTGATAGAGTTCGTGATCATTAGCCATATTCTTGAAAATGACCAGGATTGGTGAATTTCAGATTTCAGAAAAAAGTAGAGATTAGAGAAAATCAATAGAAAGAGTAATAACCTATTAAAAAATTCTAGAAGAAATTTGCTTCCAAAACAAAATAGGTTGGTTAATGTAAAAACCTGCTGGCACGGTTAATCCTCCTCCTAAACCACGGTCTTTCCATTTTTGGGGACCATTTTTCTTTCTCTTGAGGCAGACTTGCTTACAAGTTTTCGTTGTTCAGCCAGCACCTCTTTAAAGGTTTTTGGACCAGCCTTACTGGCTTGAAATGTAATATATCTTATACTTGCATTTTCCTCTAGTTTTGTCTACATAAGCCTCAGGGGGAAAATGCTTATATATCCTCCTGACCTTTTAATAAATTATTGTGGGCCTTAGAAACACATTTTTCTCTGCACCTAGTCATCCTATCTTATGTATTGAGATGTTGGGTTGTGAATAAATTCTCTTTGTGTATGTTATCTGAGACACCTGCCAACATGTAGGAGTGGTCTGGCCATGACAGCAATGGTGTGTTTTAAGGGACTGATTCATATAGCCTGAGAAATGTCAGTCTACAAATACAAAGCCTGATTATTCCAAGGTGTGTGTAGATTAAATCTTCACATTGATGTAGAGCTTTATAATTGGCTAACCAGTATCATATTCAGTGTAACATTTAACATGACTGATTGTAACTCTTCCTCCCTAGTAGTTAGGTAGTTAGGATCCCATACCCATTCTGGCCACTAGTATCTTTCATCTCTCCTGTTTTTCCCTCCTTCTCTTCCTTTCTTGTGCACGACACAAATATGCTTATATTACAAATGCAAACTATATTTTAAAATGTAGTCTATATCCTCAGTGGCCTACAAGATTGTTTAGGATGTAAACATGATATGTAACAAACAAGGCTTATACCAGACACTATCTGATAAGACCTATGAGAGCCATAAGGACCAAGTGCCACTAAGTCCATAAACACACAGAGGTTAGCAAGATTATTTCTGTTGGTGAAAGGAGACTCATGCAAAGTAGGCAGGATTTGAGCTAGGTTTTCAAAATGAGTAGGGTCGTTATATTTTCAATAGATGAAATGTGAGAAAGACTATGTTAAAGGTAAGCAATGATTGACTAGCATCTGGGCAGATTGACAGGAAGAAAAAATGAAACTCCTGGGAAAGCATGGCAAGCAAAGAAGAAGAGTGTGGGAAGGAGAGACTGCAGGACAGGTGGCCAATGGTCTGTTCTGACACATGTATGAAGAGAGCTGGGGGAGTCCTGGGGGAATATCTGTGTGTCCTATCACCAGCCTTGGTGTGGACTCCATGCTTCTATAAGTGAAGCTTAAGCCTGGCCTTTTTTTTTTTTTTCTTAAGATTTTATTTATTTATTTGACAGAGAGAGAGAGAGCACAGGCAGGGGGAGCTGCAGGGGGAGAGGGAGAAGCAGGCTCCCCACTGAGCAGGGAGCCCGGTGTGGGACTTGATCCCAGGGCCCTGAGATTGTGACCTGAGCCAAAGGCAGACCCTTAATCGACTGAGCCACCCAGATCACCCCTCCCCCTTTTTAAAGCAATTATAATTCATCCTCAGGCCTTTCTCTCAAAAATCACTCCCAAGCTAGATGTTATCTACACTGGAATTGTATAATTATTTGTGAATATCTGAAATCAGAATTTCACATTTTTCTTACTTTTATTTCTAATACGTTTCCTCTATTTGTTTTTGGCTCTTCATTCTAGGCCTGGAAATCATCTTGGATGTAGATTCTGTTACCTAGCATTATCAGCTATCCCTACCATCTTGATTTTATGAGACTTTCTTCCAGGCTAACATTAATTGATGTGTCAACACCCTTTGGTGTCAACACCACTGTTATTACATCAAATACAAACATGTCTAATAACACTTTATTCAGCCTTCACCTCTCCATCAAGTCAAACACTTCGAAGGAATCACACTGCTTAAGCTCTTCTGATTTACATGCCTACTGACCCCATCAAAAATATCAAGTCATTTGGTTGGATGCATTCTTTATTCCTTTTTAAGCATAATTAAGCTGTCAATAAATTGACTATTCCATAATAGTTTTTCAGGTATCTGAATCAAATATACTAGGTTAGAACCCTAAAATTCATCTTGTTATTTCTTATATAAAATTAGCCCACTTGTCTATCTCCAGTGTTCTGGTACCTCTCTTTGTTCAGCATGATTCTTCAGATATTACTCAAAGTGGTCAGTTTAAGATTTCCAGAGGGGGATTATATCCAATAGCTCAATAAAATGTCCCCAAGTAAAGGATTTTCAGGTATCTAAGAACATGAAAGAGGACTATGACCACAGCAGGGGTCTTGAAGTTCTACCTCTCTGTGCTTACCTTCCCTATAGAAAACCCTCACGGCACAGGTAAGGCGCAGAGCTCTATGCCCGGGCATTCCTTCAGCTTGTTACTCAGGGGACCGGGGAAAGGAATAGTTATTGGAGGAGTCACACCCTGGTAGGAATTTTTCAATACATTCGGTAACTATTTTCATAATGGCCTAAAAGAAGAGGAGTCTGGAATCAATTTGTAACTCTTTTTCATGCCTTCCCACTCTGCTTACTTTTTTGATGGATAGTTTTATGGTAACTACTAACAGAAGATTTGTCCTGGTCAGGCAAGCTCTGCTCCAGGTCACTGCTCCCTGGAGAGTGTGTGCCTGTGGAGAAATCACTTAAGTAATGTCTCTGGGTATCAAGTGTACTAACTGTGAAATTGGGATCCCCCTGGCATTAGCAACTGTACCATCAGTAAGTAGGTGTGCCGAGTTTGTGATAAGAATAGCTTTACCTATGTGGTAATTGTGTTTCATGATTAATATCACTTCAACTCAATCCAGGGCCACACTCCTTCTTTGCACTCCTTTCCAGCTTATTGCCAACTTCTTGTATCCATACTTAAGGTTTGTAAAATTTCTTTGGGACTTTCATCCTTTGTATACTCTAAGTTCTAGTTAAATTACATTCTCCATCACTGGGAGAAGCTGAAGGAATTTATGAAAACACACCTATATGGCAATTCTTCTATACCCAAATAATGAGATCATTTTAATTTTTTCTCCAGTTAAATGCCTATTCTCTTTTGTCCAGCTCTTCTGCACGCTCTTAAAGTGGCTTTTCTTGGTGTGTGTCCTCTTTTGTTTAACCACCCGGAAATTGAAGTGCTTCAGGCCTTTTCATTCTTGCATAAAACCTTGGCTGCTTTTTCTTCCCAATATTTGGAAAAGTCAAGGTATCATGTGAGCTGCCAAGCACACTGGGGTGGGATTTGGAAAAGATCCAGGGCCATATTAGTTCTCTCCACTCCTTTCCAGCTCATTGCAAACCTCTTGTGTCAGTCTCCTAAGGTTTGTAAAAGTTCTGTAGGACTTTCATCCTTTGCACACTTGCCCTCCTACCCCCAAAGAACTAAATTCCAAAATTACCCACTAACATGGATTCAGATTAACAATAGACCAACTGGCCGGGAAGCATTTGGACATAACCACTTTCCTGGTGGGAGCATTGGAGTAAGAGAAACTTGTTCAGACCTCAGACTTATCCTGATTGGCTGTTAGGTAAATGGCTGAGACCTATTTCCCCCTTTTGATTTAATGGGAACAGGTCAAAGGGCCTTTGAAAAGTATGCAACACTTCCAGTTTAAAATAGATCTTGGAAGACATTGAAAGAAGAAGGAAGAATGTGGAAATGCAATGGGACAGGGTTCTTTGATCCTAAACCCAGTCAGAATTTTAATTAGCAGTACATGTAAGACCAAAGAGAAGGACCTCCCATACAGCAGGCCAAGTGAAATGGAAGTTCCAAGAAATGATTGAGTTGTCCTATTTCCGACTGAATCCATCATGAAGGCCTGGGAGATTCTGAATGAGGAATCTTCCTTGTCTCCATGTATTTTGAATAAGTAAAATTGTTGGTAATTTAGAAGGTGTCTCTAAAACAGAACGAGAATATTACCTATGAATTATATACTATATGTTACATATATATACATATAGCATAATGGGAAGAATTTACTACCCTTTTCCCCTTCCCTCCTTCTTCTCCCCAATTCCCTCTCAAGAGTTCTGAAGACTATCCCTGGTGAGGATTACTACGATGAAGAGCAACTTTAGGAAAGAATGTAAGGACCTTCCAAAATTTGGAAGTTGAGGCAAGAGGAAGAACTAGCAAAGAAGCTTTTAGCAGCAGCCATAAGGTAGAAGGAAAATGGAGAATGGGATACGGCCTAAGGTAAGAGACGAAAACATCTTCGGTGGTAATTGCTGTCAAAACTGTCGAGAAGTTGAGTAAGATGAAGTCAGAAAAGTAACCACTATGTTCGAGAAGAGGGAGGCCATTGCTGAACTTGACAAGAGTAATTTCTGTGAATAGTGGAGTGAAAACTCCATGTGCCAGAATTAACATAAAAAAGTTGAGTTATTCTAAAAATAGGCATATTTTTGTTTGTGATGATGAGAAATTTAGGGGAAAAAATCTGATGTGGCCTCCAAGTCCTTTTCATACCAGGGGACAGGATCTCTGGCCCCCATTTCCAACTACCTGCCCCTGTGGGACTTAGCTATCAAGGAGCATCACCAAATCCTGGGTCAAAACTCTGAGATGTTTTTAGGAGACGAGGTGATATAGATTAAGGTAATTTGGAGCAGGAATTTACTTTCAGGGGGGTGAGATTCTGTCTTACACACAAGGCTGGGGTTTATGGGAGGATATGGGAGGGAATTCCCACTAAGACAATATACTATAATTCCTTTTCTGATCTGTCCCAATTCCTTTTGTCATTCCTTTTTTCCTTTCAAAAAAAAAAAAAACAAAACATTTTGGACCACCCATTAGTGATCAACATTAGAGATGGTGGGAAGTGAAGCAGTACATAAAACTGCCAAAGTCCCTGCCTTAATTAGTCATCATATTCAAATAAAGATATCTATGTATATCCATATCTTGATGCAAATGAAGACACAGTATGCTAAAGGAGAAGGGAAGTCCTGCTTAAGGCACTGTAGTAGTAGTTTTCAACCTTGGATGCACATTATAATCATTTGAGTGCTTAGGCCTCTCTCTGATAGACTGAATCATTATGTCTGGGTGTGAGACCCAGGTATCAGTAACAATCACCCCAGGTGAGTTCAGATTTCAATGTACTCCCAAAGTTGGGGACCGATGCATTGGAACAGTGGCTCTCCACATGTGCTCCCTGGGCTAGCAGCAACAGCAACACCTAGGAATTGTTGGAGATGCAAACTTGCCAGTCTCACCCTAGGCTTGTGGAATCAGGAATTCTGGGAATGGTGCCCAACAGTCTGTGTTACCAAAACCTCCAGGTCATCCTGATGTGGACTAAAGTTTGAGAACAGCTATATTAGAGAAATCAACTTTCCAAAGTCTACAGGAAGAGAGGCTGGGTACAGAAGTATCTGGAGACATAATTTTTTTTTAGGACATAAATATTTAACAACCAATCAATACAGTGTGGAGAATGATCTATGGCCCAGTTCTATGAAAAGCAAGAGAGAAATATTCCTGCCTTCAAGGAATTTATAGTCCTAACTGGGAACATACAGAAAAATTAGAGATCAATAAGCCGTATAGAATTATGTATAAATAATTACACATTTAAGTTTACACATTTATGAGTGGTTTTCTGGTAACATGGGTGATATTACAGAGACTATTTTAAAAACTTTAATATGGTTCTTAAACTTCAATCACAAGTTGACTGCATGACTATTCATAGTCACACTTTCTTTCCTACAGAGTTTCATAGACTTTCTTCCATTTTCTTCTAGCATTACTTGTTGGAAAACTCAGAGCCTAAAAGGAATTTTCCCCTTTGTAGGTGACTTTCTTTTCTCTGCTTGGATATTAGGAGAAAATGTTCATAATCATTACAACTTAACTGAAATTCAATAACCAGGATGTGTCTTGATGACTAATCTCTTTTCTGAATGAAGGTGTGCTGTTTTCACCTGCAAATTCAGTACTTCACTCATTTCAGAATAATTTTTGTATTGTATTGTATCTCTGATTTTTTAAAACACAACTGAATTATATGGGCTAGTCCTAGTCCTAGTCCTCTATAACTGTGAAGAGTTGCTAGAGGTATTTGGAGTGGAATATTATGATAGGCTGGAATTGGTTTCTCAGTTACGATACCAAAAGCACTAGCAATAAAAGAAAAAACAGATAAACTTGACCAAAGTTAAAAATTCCTGTGCTTCAAAGGACACCTTCATGAAAGTGAAAGACAACTCATAGAATGGAAGAGATATTTGTAAATGATATATATGATAAGGGTCTAGTATCCAGAATATATAAAGAACTCTTAAAATTCAACAATAAAAAGACAACACACTTTTAAGGATTTGATTAGACATTTTTTTTTTCAAAAAAGGCATATGTGAAAAGATACTCAACATAGTCACTAGGCAAATGAAAATCCAAACCACAGTGAGATACTATTTCACAGACACTATAATTTAAAAAGACAGACAAATAGCAAGTGTTGCAGAAGATGCAGAGATATTGGAATCCCTAACATTACTGGTGTGGTTGCAAAATGGTGCAGCCACTTTTGAAAACAGTCTGGCAGTTACTCAAAATTAAATATAGAGTTGCCATATGACCCAGCAATTCCACTCCTAGGTATATACTTAACAAAATTGAAAACATATGTACACATCAAAACTTGTACATGAATCTTTATATCAGCATTATACACAATTAGAAAAAAGTAGGAAAAACACAAATATCTATCAACTGATGACTGGATACACATGATGTGGTATAGCCATACAATGAAATGTTATTCAGCGATAAAAAAGAATGCTCCATAAGAAAGAATGCTGCAACATGGATGAATCTTGAAAATATTATGCTTCATGAATGAAATCAGACACAAAGGACATATATGATTTCATGCATATGAAATTTCCAGAATAAGCAAATCTATAGACATTAAATAGATCGTGGTTGCCTGGAAGAGGGTTGGGGTGGGGGGATGGGTATGGGGTTTCTTTCTGTGGTGAGTCAAGTGTTCAAAATTGATTGTGGTGATGATTGTGCACTTCTATGAATGTACTGAAAGCTATTGAAATGGGCAATTTCTATATTATGTAAATTTTATCTTTAAAAAGCTCGAGAGCTGTGAATTGTGTAAGATTGATGAATCACAGACCTATACCCCTGAAACAAATAATACATTATATGTTAATAAAAAAAGAGTTAAAAAAAAACTTAGTAGGTTTCTGTCCTATATGCTTTCAGTCAGTTCCATATGCCATTAACCACACTCAAAAGATATTTTAAGAATAATTCTCAAATTTACTTAATTCCTTTGCTTTCTTGCCTCTCTAGCTCCTCCCACCCCCTCTCAATCTCACTGTGGCTCTTGTGCTTTCTCTCCCTCTTTCATCCCTGGGGTTTGCCGCAATAACTGTGGAGGCCATACCTTCCATGTGTTCTTTGCCCCTAGTCATTTTACCAAATTGAAAGGTTTTATGGACCTTTGCTCTCAAAGTCTCTTTTAGTACCACCTGTTAATGCTTGGGATTCAGAAGTATTTGTTTTTTCCAGTCCTTTAAGGCTCTGAATTTCTGGACTTCCTGTGTTCACTTTTATATCTGCTTGTTGTACACTGGATGAATCATTCCTGAGACCATTTATTTCTTGACACACCTTGATGACTGGAGCCAATACAACCACACATAGCACCCACCTTCAGTTTTCCCACATCTTTCCCTCTAGCTTCAAGGTGTAGGCATTGGCCTGTCCCCTGTGTCATTACAGACAATAGCTCTCCCAAACACCTTGCTGCTGGGTAACATGAAGCTCTACCTCTCCTGCCTTCTATATTAGTTTCCTTGCCTGCTGTTCAATGCCATATATTTTAGATGTATGTCAGGGCTGGTATCCTCAGTCTATAGCGAGGTACCAGTGGGAATTTTTGAGTGGCAGGGAAAAGATCAGAATAGAGGTCTGTTGTTGTTTAAGATAACAGTAAACAAAGGTCAAACAGATTCCCAAGGAAGTAGAATTGTCTCTATTACTTAGCTCTATCTGTCTGCAGCAACCATTTTCATGGAGTTCACTTTGCAAGTGAAATAATGTAATGGAGACAACATCAACTCTGGAAGGATCACTGGTGCTGAACACTGGTCAGAGTCAACCCAGATTTCAGTTTCTACCCTTTGCCTCTTGTCATGCTATGTAGTGTTTGGGTGGTTTTAATTATAAGTTTACAATGAGGAGCAATTAGGAAGCAAGTTGGCTGGAGAAAAGGAGAAGAAATGTTGTTGCTAGCATTTTCTTATTGGAAGAAAATAATTCTGGGACCTCAGGAGATCAAGATAAAGAAAGAGTGAGCATGTGAACATAAAATTTCTTTATGCTGTTTCAATTTAAGGGGGAAAAGGAGCAGAAAGAAGCCACGTGAGCATTTTCCTGTAGAGAGGGTGAAAAGGGGGGAAAAGGAGCAGAAAGAAGCCACGTGAGCATTTTCCTGTAGAGAGGGTGCAGTGATTTTGGTTCAGTGAAAGTGATAAAATTTTTTTTTTTTAAAGCAAAATTTCTTGGACATTTCCCCATGTTTAATCACAACCATAGTATGACTACACCACATTGATTTAACCAAACCCCTACTGTCAAACATTCTCATTGTCTTTTTTTAAAAAGTGAGTTTTGTCTTTAAAACTATTTTATTTTGAAAAAAAAAGCAGAAATAGTGCAATCTTCTTCCATAACCCTAAAACTAGGTTCATCATTTCTTAATATTTTGCCCTATTTGTTTTATTGTTATCAATGTGACATTATTGAAAGAAGAGGTCATAGTAATTTTCCTCACTAGGCAACCACACTAACAATATGAGTCTACCAAACCACCAATCAGACAATTAATACTTAGTTTCAACTTTGTGTCAAGATTCTGAGGATACGAAAAGAAAATGAAATATGGTACCTCTTCCCAAGAAGCTTATAGTGTAGGTGGAGAGACATACTAACTTACATGAAGCCTGTGTTAAATAGGAAGAGACTGAAAGTAGTAGAAATTCATAGAAGCCTGAAATGATTCTAAAATTATTAGTTACAAGGAAACTTAGAACTTATCCTCTCCAACCTCCCTATTTTATGAATGAATCCTCTCTACATTATTTCTTGCTAGTGATCCTGAAGTCTTTGCTAAAATATTTTCAGTGGTGAAAACCCACTACCTTACAGTGGAGCTCATTCTATGTCAGCTCTGTGCCAGTGTTCTTCCTTACACTCAGCTAAAAAGGGGTTTGCTCTAACCTTCACCTCTTGGTTTCAGTTTAGCTCTAGTAAATGATACCCGGCTAATACCATCAGATATTCTTGGGTGGAGTTGGAATGTAAAACGTGGAGCAAAGTATAGACTCAGCACCAGGAGGAATATGAGATGTTGCCCAACCCCCTTCAGCTCTAACCAGCTGGAAGTTCTGGGTTCTCTGTTACTTTCTGCACTTGGTTTTTAGCCTGAACACTGAACACTAGAGGACAAAGCCAAGGCTCTCCTGGAGAATGCTCTTGTGGTTGCTAAAGGCACTGATGCCATAAATTTCTGCACTGTATGAAACCAGATCTGCTAAACCAGCCCCATTTCCATGTTGCATTCCAGGTTGCTCCTCAGCTTCCACAGAAAGGATCAAAAGTTCTGTGTACTGCAGGGTAAGACCATCCTCCTCTTTGGCCTCTACATCTCACTTGGCAGGAGTCAAGGTAGAACCATAGGAATCAGCATTTCAGAATTTAGAATAGAGCCCTAAGAACCTATGGCTAAGACTGCTCTTTTTCTGGTCCCTATATCACCACTGTGGGATGAAGAGGTGGCTAGGACTCTGGGTTGTTACCACTCACTGCCTCTGTCACTCCCATCCTCATAGCCAAATGCTATCACTGACATGTGCCTAGACCACCAGGCTTTTCATCCCATCCACATAATCTCCACTGGAAGCCCAGGCTTCTGAGGTCACCACCACCATCCCACATGGCTTTGTACATCCTTTTTTCTGACTCTTTCCTTCCCTCTCCAGCTCCTAAAACTAGAAATGGATTTACCATGATGCCAATGAAGTTTAGGTTTCAGGGCCCCTCACATTACATGTCCCTTCCTAGGCTAGGCTTTTTCTCCACCAGGGCAAGGGAAAGAAAGCCACAGTGACAGTCTGGTGTTGAAGGCCTGGAGTGCTGCCTGCCTGGGGGTCTCTATCTATGCCCTGGAGAGGGCCCTCACCACCTATACACGGAGACAATCTGCTCCTGCGGACATCTTGAATGTCCACACTCTACAAGAATAAAATGCATGTTATGTGGCTGATGGGACCCTTCCCAAATGAGCTACAAGGGCTGCAGTTTTTAGAGCACAGTTCCCTGAACAAGAGCCTCTGGATAAGAAACTGGAAGAAGTTTCAGTTGTAGCATTACCAACAAGGAAATTATTGAAATTGAAAGAAAAAACTATCAATTATTAAGAAAACACAAACTATCAATAATAAAGAACCCCCAAATTTCCATCAATCATGCTTGAAAAAAGACAAAATTATTTTGCTATTCCCTCTATAGAAAATATTACAAAATCACTGTCATATGAAAAGATAACTAAAGAGGATTCAGGCAATTGATAAAAGTGTGTCAAGCAGTTAATGCTACTAACAGTAATTTTTTTTGTTCTGGGTTTTATGGTGTTTACTTGTAATTTTGTATTCATTTTATATAAAGAGGGTTCTCCAAATTGTATAGCTTTGTCCTGACAAAACCTGTATTTATCCCAGAGTATTCCTTGAAGTTTTCAGCTACTGTCTCCTTATTCACGTCAACGCTATTCCAATCTTAAACTTGATTTTAATACCTATGGGTGTAATGTCTCTAATATCCTGGCCTCTCACTTCCTTGCTAGTCTCTTCTTCAAAGATAGTTTCCTTCACTCAACCTCAGTCACTCATTCCCTAGATGGCCCCTTCAGACCTTGTCATTATTGGTAAGGGCAACACCTCCATCGTCTCAGTTCAAGCACATCCCCCAACTTGACTCTCATCTTTGTGATGCATTTGCTTTCTGTCCAAGCTCCTACAAAGCTTGGACCTTACCCAGACCCCACTGACCCCACCACTTTCACTACCTCACACCACCTCACATACCCATGTTCCTCTTTATCCACTGTGAAGTCTGTGCTCCACCATTATAATCCATCCTTCACATAGACCCCCAAACTGCCCTCGCCTTCTCTTTTTTTAATTCAGAATCATTTGGCTAAAGTCAGCTCAAGGCTAACATGCATCATGTAGCTCAAAGTAGCTGGAGAACATTCAACCATATTGGCAAGTCTCATTCAACTTTATGACTGCTCATGTCCAGTGGGCCCTTATGCTGCTGAACTGTTCCTTCACTCACTTGCTTTCTTCAACTCTTTCATAGCTTCTCTACTTTCCTCAAGCATCCAACACCTCTTCCTCCATCCTCACTCTCAGCTACTTTGCATTTCACAAAGAAAATAGTTTCTATATGCTCCCTCCAGCAATGTATCTATTTGCCTGTGTCTACTCTTTTCTTGGATACCTTCTTTTGGTGACCATGGGTTACATTTTCCCTTCACTGACTGAATGCACAGAAATCCATCCTCTTTAATTTACTAGCAGATATCTCTCCAGCAATCTCTCTTCTGTCTCTGTACCTTTGATCTCCTCTCTTCACTGGATCATTCCTGGCAGTGTACAAACTTTTTGATTTGTATCTTCCAGCCTGTCATTTTTAAGTTTGCCTCTACAGAAAATCTCCCCCCAAATTGTCTATATTTGCTGTGAATCTTCTCCTCTTATGATCTTTCAAATCCACTCTAGTCAAGCATTTTATACTGTACTTACTAAGGTCACCAGAGACAAATGTTGCTAATCTAGCAGTCAAATCTAAGACTTTATCATACTTCTATGGTGAGCGACATTTGACAAAGTCAATCATTCCTTCTTCATTGAAACATTTGCTTTGCTAAGCTTCCAGAAGATGACATTTCCTTGGTTTCCTCTAATTTCACATGCTTCTCCTTCTCAGTCTCCTGTGCTAGTCTTTATCATCTCTCTGATCTCTAATTCAAGTTTCTCCTGAGCTAAATGTTTGGATCGTTTTTCTTGTGTAAATATGCTTACATCTTGAATTTCTCACTCAGTATTGTAGCTTTGAATATCATTTGATAGCCTAAAAGCTCTCCAAATTTATGTCTCTAGCTCAGATCCTTCTCTTAGAATCCAGATTCAGATATCCTGCCATGTCTTTGACATCTCCACTTGGATATATAATAAGCACTTAAAATATACCAACTCTAAAAGCAAAGCAAATTTCTGATCATGTCAGTAAGTTGCAAATTTGTCCTAGTTTTGCATACCAGCATCCTTAGAGTCTTTTTTTTTTTTTAATTTTTCTCTTTATCTTATACTTCACATCAAATCCATGAATAAATCATGTTGGCTCTACCTTTAAAACATATCCTAAATCATAGCTCTCACCTTCTCACCATGCTCTTTCATTTGAGGGCTTGAAGTAGCTTCCTAACTTACTTTCTTGCTTATGTTCTTCCAACCCCTGCTCCTATATCCTCCACTGCTCACCATGGTGCTTTCTCAATAGAGTAGCCAGACTCACTCTTTAAATTTGTAAATCAGATTATGTTTCTTGTTGGCTCAAAACCTTCCAAGGCTTCCTATCTCTCAAAAGGAAAGTTTAAGTGTCTGACAGTGCCCTATACAAATTGGCATCTTACTGCCTCTCTGACCTTCTCTTACCATTCCACCACTCACTCATTTGGCTCCACCTTGGCTTCCTTGTTCTTCAAACATTCCAGGCACACCACTGCCTTGGGACCTTTGCACTTGTGTGTCCTCTGTCTGGAACTCTCTTCTTCCAGACAGCCTCATATCTCATTCTCTCCTCTCCATCAAATCTTTGCTCAAATGTCACTTGCCTGATCACCCTTTCTAAAATTGCAAACTTCTTGCACTAGAACTCCCTACTTTCCTTTTTCCTGTAGTAATTTTCATCACTTACACACTATTTTTGTACTTATTTTGTTTATTGCCCCCACTAGAATGTGGGCTATAGTTTTGTTTAATACTATATGTCCAATGCCTAGAGGAGTGCCTGCTACATATTAGGCACTCAAAAAATAATTTTTGAATAATTGTGTAAATGATAGATTTGTGCTAAAGGGAAGAGATCAGCAAAAATGAGAGGGTAAGCAAAAAAAGCTTTGTGTTAGCTGAAGCTGCAGATTCCATGACTGGGAGCAGAAAGGACAGAGAAAGAAAAGTTGGTTGTGGCAGAAGGAGGAGAAGGAATACAGACAGGGAATAGCTGTGCCATCTGAATAGTCCACCCACTACAGGAGGAACAAGCATTTGCACTCTGGGGAGGGACACTTCTGGACACATTGGGGAGTCAGGGAAGCTAATGTTAAGCCACAGAGCAATTCTGTATTTTGAATGACATTTTAGTCTCTGTGACTTCTGAGGTTTCTTTTTGTCTCTTTTATTTTCTTACATATGTTGTATTTGATAATACAAAAGATGCATTATTTACCCCCCAAAGAATTATAACAGTGCCTACGTTATGAATGGAATGTTAAAAATTGAAGATATAAAATAATGGATTGGCCTAAAGGCAGAAGGAAGTTCATATCACCCCACTGTCTCTACTTAACAGTATACATAACTCACATCAAAATAATTTCTTAAATTACTTAATTACTCTGTTAACTCTGATAAACACTTATGCACATTATGAATGAAAAGTGTACCTAGAAAGGTTAGGGAAATGTTGATAGAAAGTCTAATCTGTAAGTCTACTATTGGTAAAGAGTGCACGAAGGACAGTGGCCATGCTGTGACCTCCTAGTGGTGGGTGGGATGATATCACAAAGTAACTTAGTCAAGACTGGGGTTTCACATCTTTTTTTTTTTTTTTAAAGAAAAGTAGCAAAGCACTTTGTCATAGGTAGAATTTTGGTTATTCCTTTCACATTTTAGTTTTATATTTACTGGTACCATAACCCATGGCTCAAAATCAATGGAGACATTGCTACAGTATTAGGTAGATGCTCCCTATTAATGATTTAGTAAAATAAATTAGGGAAAATTTGGTTACTGGCATTTGTTACTGAAACCTGAATAAATCATGAGGATTCCAGAAATCAAGAAGAGAGGGGAGAAGCTGGTAGATGTAACAATATAACAAGAACAAACAAAACAATCTCCACAGTGGCCACATCCACAACATCTTATAAACTTGAATATTAGATAAAAGAAACTCAGAGAATTTAGTAACTATTGAAATGAAAATGTACCAACTATTAGTAACAATATACAGAGGGATTAACTCCTTTGTTGCTACAGACTAATGAGGAGAATTGAGTTATATTGAGCACAAAATATACCCAGTCCACAGTAAATTAAAATCATCAACTTAAATACATTACAATGCTAGGAGAAAAGCTAAGTTTTGTCTTTCATAGATCAGATATACGACCAAAGTTCTTTTGATATTTATTGTGCAAACCAAAAGAAAAAAAGAAAGATGTGGACTCTTTTAAAACGTACAATATGTGCTTGTTAAAACTTTTGGACATGAGAAGGAACACCAAAGAGTTGTGTTAGCATGTGCCAATTTCATGAAAGGCCATTTATAATAGTAAATATTGTATCAAAAGAAAAACTCTCAAATGAAATTTATATGTGTGTCCATGCAAATGGTGGATGAACAAGGATGGAATAAAATTGTTAATAAACAGAGACAGGTCCAGGCAACCTGTTGGGCTTTTTAAAATCTCAGCTTTATTAGTCTGTGCCAAGTGTTTGGAGGATACACTTATTTAGCTGTTAATTCTGAACAGACTAAGGCCAGTCATAAGCTTCAGATGTGAGTGTCCTTATGTGATTTAAAGGATTCAGGAAGAAGGAGTGGAACAGGTGGGTACAAGCCAGGGCTTCTGAAGTAACCCTGACAGGAGGAAGGAAGTGGCCCTCTTTGACAAGCGTGTGAATGAATTAAGACATCGTGGAATGCTGAATATCAAGAGGTAGTGGTAAAATCCCTTAAACATATGGAATTAGCAATGTCTCCACCTCTATGGACAATGATTATTGTTTGAAGATAGTGATAGTTCAGTATCCAGTAGAGAGAAACCAATGATGATGAAAGAGAATTATCTAGATTCTAGCAGTAAGAATGGATTTCCAGGAGGGTGGTTTCCCTGCTTTTGAAGATGAGGGTTTTCTAGTCTTTGAGGATGAAGATTGAAACTTTTGGTACTTTTTTTTTTTCACACTTAATCTGCTTATTACATATATACAAATGATAGTTATTTAAATATAAGTTTCTATTATAATACATTATTTATTATTCCATTTTCCTATTTGTGTTAATGTTAAGGCTAGATTTGTTTTCAGTCATACAGAAGTGTGACTTATTTTCTTCAAAATTATTTTTCTTTTCTTTTTTTTTAAGAATAAAATTTAGTTTTTATTCAGTTTCATAACAAAATGACTGTTCACAAACATGGGTATTTTCACACAAAGGCAAAATCTTGGCACAGTAGTCTTCAAAATTATTTTTCTATATTTTTGTAACTTTAATGATTTGTCTATATATACTAAAACATTATCATTCAGAGTTTTATTTTGCTGCTTGTTTATATAAGTTTTTACTGCTATATTTGCCTTTTATTTCTATTTAGAAGTCAATCAAAGTTATTTTATAATGTGGCTTGCTTTTTAGTCCCTATAATTCACTAGAATACACTAATTTGCTCTTGCAGTGCCCCTGTATAGTATGAAAATTAATTTTCTAGCAAATATGTTCTGTATTGTCACCTAGCATATGTCCATTTTAATCACTATACATTTTCTTTAGCATTGTGATTTAATATTTTCCTTTCAGAATTAATAGGTTATATTATATATCCAGAACTTTAAAATCACTTTAATTTTTTTCAAAAAATTTTCTTAAAAAATTGAGATGCATCTTATATATCTGTACATTTTATATGAAAGTAAATATGATGTTTATAGCAAGCAATTAATAGCTAGGTAATCTAAGAGTATCAATTTTCCTGCAACCTAAAATTGTCCAATTAACACAAGCATATGCACATTGAATTGTATTTATTGTAATGTAATTTTAATCTTGATATAGTTGGTTTGACAATAAAATATTGGTAATAGAGAATTTGAAGACTTATGGACATTTTGCATCTATTATAGATATTGTAGAAAACCAAAATATTAATTCAGTAGCAAACATTACTTTGTCATTTATGAATTCTTCTTTCTTTTTTCCAGGAAAGAAATATTCAATTTATTAACAAATTTAGGGATTAGAAAAATAAAATGCATGTCTGATTTCAAATTTTCTAAGTAAGTTTGTCAAAATTTCTCAGGAAATGTTAAATTTTTTGTCTTGCTATTTTGTGTTTAATGTTTTTAAATTTTAAAAATACAAATACTGAAAATAATGTAACAAAAACTCAGATGTTCACCTTTCAAGAATGCTAATGTTAAATTATTTGTTTCAGTTCATTCTTTATATGAAATAAATAAAGCATAGGGGCACCTGGGTGGCTCAGTTGGTGAAGTATATATCTTGGGCTCAGGTCATGATCCCAGAGTCCTAGGATTGAGCCCCACATCAGGCTTCCTGCTTGGCAGGGAGTCTGCTTCTCCCTCTGCCCCTCACCCTGCTCATGCTCTGTCTCTCTCTCAAATAAATAAATAAATAAATAAATAAGTGTATAGGTAAGGTCAAAGTCTCTTTTGTATCCCTTCTCGACTAACTTTATAACTGGAGAAGAAAAATGATGGATGGAGAACCTATCTGCTGTTTGCTTCTCCTGCTCCCAAGTGGAAGCATTGAAGGCACTGTAGAATTTGGTTGTTAGAAACTGCACTTGTGTCATCTCCACGTTGATTTTTCAGACTTTTGTGGGGAAAAAAAACACAAAAACCACAACAGCCAAAAAGAGATAAATGAGGGTTGGGGCGATCTAAAACCCAGAGATGCTTCAACTTTGGAGTCTACATAATTTGGATCCAGACCATTTTTGCCTCTCACTCTCTCCTTTTAGGTTTATTCAAGAGCCTCCCATAGTCCCAGGTGGATTTCAGAGAGCACTGGGCTTGAAATGCTATTTATCAGAATCATAGGATTTGCAAATTCAAGGCATGGGATTAGATGGCAAATCATCTTCATTTTACAGTTGAGGAAACGAAGGCGCAGACAGTAGAAGAAACGTCTTCAGGACACATGGCTAATTGGTGAATGAGTAAAGCCTGAGTCCATATGACCCCTTTTCCTTCTCCCAATTAATTCAGCTGTTTTCTAATCAATTTGAACCAGAGCCAGCAATTTTAAAATTCAGGAAGTTTCAAGATCATATTTCTTATACCAGATTTAGAATGGAGGGAAAACTGAAGAACTGCCTTAATTTGTCTATTGTCTAGTAGGACTTAAGTTCTTTTTTTAAAAAATATTTTATTTATTTATTTTAGAGAGAAAGAGCATGGGGGGAGGAGCAGAGGGAGAGGGACAAGCAGATTCCATGCTGAGTGTGAAGTGTGACGAGGGGCTGGATCCCAGGAGAGATCACTACCTGAGCCAAAATTAAGAGTCAGTCGCTTAATCGCTGAGCCACCCAGGAACTCCTAATAGGACTTAAGTTCTAAAAGAAGTTGCGTAAAACAGCAGGAAGAAATCCTTGGATATAAAATATCTTTTTCCAAGTGAATATTGTGTGATTAAATGGTTAACAGAGCCAAACTTCCCAGATGTCATGGACAGCCTTCAAAATACTCTTGGGGATGAAAACAGCATTGGCTGAATACCCAATGATAGAAAAACAGTTCGTGCTGCTTGCTAATTCTAGAATGTCCCTATGCCCACGGAGATGTCTTTTATGTAGGTCTTGTAGGAGAATACTATGTGTGTCTTCATGCATTTTTCATCAACTTTTCTTATCATTAATGTAGCCTTAAAGACTGGTCCTCATGGGCAGAAGAGAAGAGCGGCTCTGTCAGGAGGGTCACATGACTTAGCTCATTTACTCTTCACAATAGCCTGAAAGTGCATATTATTTAGCAGATTCATAAGAATTTTAGAGACAACAGCCCAAAGAGAGACTTCCTTCAACATTCAAAATGACTCCTACTCAACTTAATAGGTTGTACAGTAGGGCATATTCTCCACCATCTGGAATTTTGGTTTCTGTGCTATAGATTTGAACATAGTTTATGCTAGTAATCCATTTGGGTACTTCCTCCAAGTTTACCATTTGATAATGTGTTATAGTTACAATACATAAGCTCAGAATAAGAACTGGCACAGTTACATACAACTCAAGGGTGACCTTGAGTTTGTTGTATAATTGCTTATCTGTAAAATGGGCGCAATGACATGCTTATTATGGTGAAAATTAGAATGGGAGCTATTATTGCTATTATGCATACAGTAATACAAAGCAGGCATGGAAAGATGTACAGTTGTGTGGTGGAAACCCATGGGTGGACTATAAATCCCCAGATCCATTGAGTCTTTGCCTAAGTCTACAAAATTGTACTGTTTGTTCTTCACTTTCCGTGTTTGCTTGTTTCCTACAAATTGGACCTATTGAGGAGATCTATTTTTCCTTCAGGTTTTGCACTGTTTCCTTGAGAATTACACTATTGCCAAAATACTGTCATGCTGTTCTTAACTTACCTTGTAATGTTTTGTCATTCTGTGTGGCTCAGAATGGATGAGCTGACTTTTGTTAACTGAGGGCTAGCGTGGAAGTTTCAGATCATTGCAGCTTCTCTCAGCAAGGTAGCCACAACCAGAAAGACTGAGGTTATGAAGAAATCAATCACAACTTTGCTTGAGGCAACCAGATATATGGCAGTATTTGAAACATTGATTTAAGCAACAGGCTTTCTTTGGAAATAAGACAAATCCTTAAAATTCTTGACAGGGCTTGTTTTCATCTTTAGAAGGAAATGGGTTGCTATGTTAATGAGCAATGGACCCACTTATTTTCTTGGATAGGAAAATAAATTATAAGAAAATCTATTCATTTTCCTTCACTGCAATAAATTTATCTCTTCATTTCTTCACTAAGGGAAAAAAAATCACAGTAATAATTCAACATAATGGCAATCCAAAAAGTATTTATATTTGCTTTGGGATTTGTTTTTGGTCTTACATTTTATATGTGCCTGAAGTTCTGTCTGAAATTTCACTTTTTATGAAATAAAGAAGTCCCTCTTCTCCCCCATAAAGCTGGAGAAGAACAGGACAGGCTTAGAAGCTGTTCAACTTCTCTGTCAGCCTCGGTCCAGATGCTCCCTGGCCCCTCAGCCAACTCTGAAATAGACAACATCTTCTTTCAGACTGAAGCTAGCCAAGCAGAACTCCCTGTTCTCCCTCTCTTCTCTCTCAAACATCCCACCTCCACTTCAGAGGGAAGGAGGAAGAATAAACAGACTGAGATGCAAACAAAGGGCTAATGTAAACAGGAATGATGCTGTGACTAAAAACTGAAAAGCAAGATTTGCTCCAGGTATTTTGTGATAGATGTAGTAGATGTGTCACAGGACTATTGGCTATTGGAAACTTACATTTCATTTTCTGACCACTCCATCGCTATTTGAGGATCCCTATGGGGCATTTTAGTACTCCACGAAAGCTTTAACGAGCTCCAACACGTGTATAATAAACGTTAGCTCTGACATTCAATTTTGACTCAGCTTTTAAAATGGCATTAAATGTAACAAATGCAATTTATTTTCCAACTCAGTTTTTTGTATTTTATTTGTAAGTTTTACCACTGAAAATGAGGTTTTCTTAGATCATAGAATCTAGGAATTAACAAGCAGTTTGAAAGATTTTTGTGGGTAACATTTACTAAAATATTTTCCTTATTATTCATATTCTATTTTTCATTCATAGACTTTTTAATAGAAATAATTTATTAAACATATTTCATCAGAATTTATTTTAGAATATCTTAAGATCCTGTCATCTGGCTCTATGTTGCTTAGAAAAAGATTATTTTCTTTTAAAATGGTATTTATAAACGATTTTGATACTTTTAACAAAGTTTAAATGAGTTAATTGTATTATTTTTCATACATGTATATAAATACATACATACATATAATTCTTTGTCATATATGTAGAAAGCATTTAGTGTTCAAAATCAGCGTAAGTTTGTAAGTGCACCTATGATCTGGAATTTGTAGGAAAAGTTATGATAAGTTTCTAGTTTAAATCCAATAACCGTACTTTTTCACAAATACGTAGTGAATTTGGTTAGATGCCCACTTAATGCTGAAAGTTGCAGCATGATTTTTGTGATAGTGACTTCATTTCTATTCCTTGACTTGGCCAGCTCTGTTGAATAGGGGAAGAGAGAGCACTGCGGTGGGGCTGTGAGGAGGGAGGCTGAGATGACTCTGATAGTGAGTTTAGATGACTGCATGTCTAATTTTAGGAGACAGTGGTTAAATCTGCTGGAGAAGGACATCTTAATGGGAACAACTGCATCACACTCACACACACCAGCTCTGAGGAGTTTTCTTTCTTAGAGATCCTTTCTACCTTCCTTCCCACATTATTTATCTGTTAAGGGGGAGGCAGGGAAGAAAAGTTTCCTATTCTTCTTCTAGCTGAGCATTTCCCAATGAACCTTAGATATTGTCTGGCCCCAATCCCCAATCCTCTGGTATTAGAGATAGTAAAGAGTAACAGAATAAAACTTTGGATAATAGCCGACATTTTAAGTTCTCTTTGATTTTTTGACAAAGTAAATGTAAAGAATCCAACACTGCAGAAATAAAGGTCACCTACAATTAAATGTGAAAAAACCTTTGAGGGTAATAATAATTTTGTCAGGATATTAGAAAAATAGATTTCTTAATAGGCATAATGGCATAGAGGGCTTTTTATCTATATAAGTATAAGATGAATTTAAAATGTTCATGGAAGGTTTTTACAAAATATCACATTCACACATTTCATCAGTTCACAACAAAATGCAAAAATGTCTGTTGTATAAAATAAAAGATTTAATCGTAATAACCATGTTAGAAATCTCCCCAGTTGCCCCTGGGAACACTGCCTCCCAGACTGGAGATGTGCCTGTTACTGCCATCTGTTTCAATGTCCCCATTTGGATGCTTCTGGTGATGGATTCCTGTCCAAGACATAGAAGCAGGTAACAAATCCAGACTGGTAAGAAATGGAAGCCCTAATAACTATAAAACCCCAACACAGAAACAAAAGCCTCTCGCTGTGTCTGGCAGTCCTCATTACCTTGTCAGAGTCAGGATGCGGCTCCAGGTTTCCTGCTGTAATGAAATTATATGGGGCTATCACTGGAGAACACGGCCACCACAGAGGACGAGGCAGGGCTCAGGCATGCATGTTTTAGTCAGGTGTCCCTGCCCAAGAAGTCTGTCTCCTGTCAACTTGTCTTACCCAAAGCCTCTACCCTACTGATTTCTAACATCTCCGTTGCTTTAAGAAAAGGCACTTGGAGACTGCTCTTAATTTGTCTGCTTTTGTCACCAACAGTCTTTTGTCTTTTTTCTCTAACCTCTGCATGATGGGAGCTGAAGAGCAGAGGGATCAGATTTCAGTTGAACATGTGTTTCACTGTACTGAAATGTGCACTGCTTAATAGAGTAAACACCAGTATCTCTGAGGGCCAGGAGATGAATTCAGCGATCAGTATCAAAGAGTGCTGGAGCTGTAAACAGTAACTGGCTATTTTCTGAGAAAAGGTAGAGCTCCTTTAAGACAAAGTCTTCCATTCTCAAGGAAGACTAGAGATCACCTTCTAGCATCAACAAGACCAAGAGAATAAATCATTCTCTAATTTTTTTTTCTTTTCTTTGCATAGGAAAGATGGGTTGAACTAGCCTCTTATAAAATGTAAAACAAACAAACTTAAAAAACGCTTTGCTGCCATTTTAAGTTTCTCTTTGATTTTTTGACAAAGTAAAGGTGAAAGATCCTATAGTGCAAAAATAAAGGTCACCTACAATTAAATAAATGTTAGAAGAAACCCGACAAGAAATGAGGAACGTTAATATTCTTTGTATGGGTTTGAAATATATGAGAAATTAAGACTGTTTTATTTAAAAATCAATAGCTTGGATCAATCTTGCAGGCAATGATATATAATAAAGAGGGAGAGGAAAATCTACCCAGCATTGCTTTTGTTATTAAACTGTGTAAACTTTACCATTCTAAAGAGGCAACTGCAGTAGTGAATATAAAAACATACTTTAAATATGGCAATAATAATCGATGTAAACACGTTCCCCTCATCCAGTTTTTCTTTTACTCATAAGTCCTGCTGATAATCCTGAAAATGATATATTCTCCTTTGTAATGATGGATGAAGACCAACTGTCCTCTCCCTTCCTTCTCACTCCTAATAGATGATGAGATTCCTATGTTCAAAGCCCTGTGATGGGTTTCCTGAGCCTGATCATGCTTTGTTAACCTTCAGAAACCAAAGCTCTTTATCTAAACGCAGATTTAATGCAACATTCCTTTCTTCATTGTACTTTGTGTATGTATAAAATGTCCCAAAAGACATAATTTATTTTCCATATCTTCTTTATACATTTCCTTTTAAAATATTTTATTAAAAAGTTAAATGCAGTAACCCAATTTGCATTCTTTAACTCAAAATGTTTATTTATTTACACATAAACTAATTACAAAAATTTTTTGCCCTATGTGATACATGGATATGTTTTGAAATCTCCAGAAAAGAGAATAAAGTACTTCCTGTAAACTTACCCAGGACATATAAATAATAGCAAAATAACTGAAAGTCTAATACAATATATTCATTCATCTGTCCCAAATGAAATTTTTATGTTATTTCTCCTTTTTTTAAACCAGGAGAGAAATTTGCAGTAATGTATATTAAATCAAATATTCACTTCTGAAAATTTCTAAAACTTTCTGTACGGTTAGAGATAATGGTTTAAAAAATGACTAAATGCCTACTAAGAAGACTTTTAAACATAGATTTTGAAGCACTGGTCTCAGGTTTATGGCATTTTATTGACAATTTAAAAATAATTTTAATATTTGTGAAGTTGGAGCACTAAACTATTATATTATGAAGACCATAGAAAAATTTTTATGAATTTTATTTTCACCATCTCTCTGTTTTAAATTAAAAAGAAAATAAAGGAAACTTAGGTTAGGGGAAATATTCAGTAAATGTTAAAATTTCAATTTGAAAGCCACATAAAAATTGAGTAATAATCAAAGAGCAATATGTATGTTAAATAACTCTACTAAAATCAATTTTCACATGTTTCTAAGACTTAGAGGGACTTTATTGTTATTTATACATGTTTTGAATTTTTATATTTATTTTTTTCATTTTTATTCCTCCTCACACATTGCTTTAATAAAGTCTTTATCACTTGTATGTTTTATTCTTTTAAACCGTCTTTCAGATTTTATGTTTTTGTTGGGATTGAAATGAAATTCTTTAGGATTAAGCATTTTCCTTGGGAAAAATAAAAAGTATTAGGAAGGCAACAATTTTGGACAACCTTTTGATTAGGACTAATTCAAAGATTTATAATTTCTAGGAAAAGATTAGGATACTTGAACCCAGCAAAGAGATTCAAATTGCGTTTTATAAAAATTAATAATTATGTTCTCTGTTGAGTATTTTAAGATTTAAGGAGAGGAAGAGTTCCAAGAGACTGATTTTGAAAATACATTATTACATTTGGCCAGCAGGGGTCACAAAAGAATACGCAATGATTTTGGAACAGGTTCTTTTTCTTAAGAACTCCGGTATGGCAAACATTGATCATGCTCTTGATGATAAAAATAAAACCACATTTTCAGAACTGGGAAAAGTGAAGTTTGAACTAGATTCACAAAGTCCCCTAGATTATTGAAAAAGAGAAACAATAGAGATTTGAAGAAATGCTTCTGGATATGGATTTTTTTTTTTTAGGTCTTTAGAAAATGACTTTAGTTATAAAGGACCATATATTGTTTGATTACATTTATATGAAATGTCTCAAATAGGCAATCTGTAGAGACAGGGGGAAGTAGATGGTTGCTTACTGCTGAGGTGTGTGGTGGAATGGAGGTTTGAGGGTGATGGCTCAGGGGAGTAGGGATTCTTCGGGGTAAAAGAACATTCTAAAATTGTGGTGATGGATTTACTACTCTGTGAATTTATTAAAAAACCATTGTGTTGTACACTTCAAATGAATGAATTATATGCTATAAAAACTATGTATCAATAAAGCTCTTGGCTTTAAACATACGGTACTTTCAAAATCTTAATGTGGAAAACTCCAAATTTATTTTCTAATGAGTATTAATGGATTTTTGGATAATCAATTATAATATGAATTAATGATTTAAATTTCTGTCAGTGATTTCATTTCAAACAAATGTAGATTAATTTATGTTATTTCACGTGAACCCAAAATAGTTTATCAGGAGCCCTGGGAGAGAACAAGTCAGCCAGGAGAAACTCCCTGGAGAGAGGAGAGCAGAGCTTCAGGTTTTGAGCCTGTCTTTTGCATGAGCTCACTGGGTGGCTTTGGGTAATTTGCTTTGCCTTTCTGGATTTATTTTTCTTATTTGTAAAATGACTGGTTGAGTTTTATCCTTCAGGTGTCATTTTAGCTCTGCAGATGACATCGAATCTTAGTCCGTTTGCTCATTTGCGACTTAGTGGAAACTTAGAAGCTTGTCTGTTAATTTCCAGTAAACTCTGTATAACATTTATACATTATTTGAGTGAGGATGGAGAAACAATTTTATTGTCTAACATTTGCTAAGCCTGCTTTAGAAGCAGATGTTTGAACCTTGCTAAATTACTTGGATTTGGACGTCTGAATAAAACATTACTTATGTTTTAAAGTTTTAATAAAATTAGCTTTTTATTAAAAATACTTAATTAAAATTATAAGAATTTCCAAAACTGGAATTTTATGTGTAATAAATGATATAGCAGGCAGTCATATTCATATATATATTCAATAAATTATAGTCTAATTATGCCCTTTGACTTTTTAACTCAGCATTTTTAAATTTAGAGAAGTGGTGATATGTATTTTTCTGATATAGGAACATTTTCAGAGAAATGTGTTTTGAATCATAGAAAAAAATTCCAAATTGATTAACTTTTTATTCTGTATTTCTTTTTGAAGAAAGATCTCTTGTGGTTCACTCTTGAATTCTCTCATTTCACTGGATCTTTACACAGCCAGTAATTGTAACATACTAGCTTTTTTTTTTCTCTCTCTCTCTTAAGGATAATCCTTTAAAGACATGAGAACAAAAAGTTATTTGTCTGGCTCTCCCAAATATGTACAATCTCACAGTAATGTCTAGCTCTCCTAGCAAACTGGAGATAAGATGATAAAGTAGGTGAAGTATGCCCTGACAATTTTTACTTTGCCAGTTTTAACTCAGCTCCTCAAATTATTTCCTTTCTTTGTTTTATTGCTTACCAACAGCATCCAGAACGCAAAAAGAAGGTTGAAAACCACCAAAAGCATCAAAGTAGAAAAGGTACAAAGCCTTGAGGAAATAGCCTTCCTTGCTCATGTGTTTATTACATATGTGTTAGTTTGCTTTTCTTTAGCTCATACAGTCTGATGGTAGTGGCCATGTCTGTCTCATCTCTCTTGAGGCTTATTTCTTTGATGTTAAACATTTCAACTCTTTGAATGTGTAGAGCACCTCTCATTTATAGGGAGAATATAGAATCTTAGAACTGGCAAAGTACTTTGAAGCTACCTGGTCAATCTTCCATCCAATAAGACAAGTGCTTTTATTAAACTCATTCTGCATTAAGGATATGGCATTTTTTTTTTCTAGGAACAAGTGGCCACTACACTGCTTTAGAGCGATGAACTGCTTTTGTGTAATTATAGCTAGACCTCTCTCATAACACAGGGGTGACTCTCTAGTTGTCCAGTCTGCTCATCCAGTGCTCAGGGCGTTTAACTCTCCCACTGGAGTATCCCACTACTTCAGAGCCAGACTATGGTGTCTTAGACTGGAGGAGAAGGTCACCACTGAAGACCCTTGTTGCCTGTCCAGGTACAAAACTGCTCATCTGAGCAGTGGTCTCCTATTTACATATAGTACTTATAGTATAATATATAATACTTATTAATAAGGCCAACCCTACTAGCATGTTAAATATATCTTCTTACTTTAGGATTATGAGCACAAATGCATTAGGCACTTGCTGCATGCAATTGCAGTATACTTTTATCAGGAAAAGTTGATTTAAGAAGTTTCTTTGTCACAATCAAAAAGCACTCATTTGCAGTTAAAGGATCTATGATACTCTATGGTTAAAATTCAAAGAATATTGCTTAGATTTAAGTTCTATCCTCTGGTTGCTTATAATTTATACAGTAAGGAGATTTGGAATTATATTGTAATGATTCAGAGATGGCAAAATAACATTTTCTTTCTTTTTTCTTTTTTTTATTATGTTCAGTTAGCCAACATATAGTACATCATTAGTTTTTGATGTAGTGCTCAACGATTCATCAGTTGTGTATAACACCCAGAGCTCATCACAGTTGTGTATGATTAGTTAAATGTTTGTGTGAAAATCATGTTGGGTATTTATGTAAAAATCATCTTACCGATTTAAGCAGTCAAAGATGGTGATTGCATTCTTTTCTCTTTCTATTCTGCCTTCCAGGTTTTTTGAAGTGAATGGAGGCTAAATCATAGAATGAATGAATTAGTGACAGAATAAATGAATGAAAAGTTACACTGTATACATGCCTATATACGGGCAGACAGACATAAACAGCCTGCCTTTCTGATACCCATGCAATAGGAACTACAGGGGCACTTTTCCTTGACCCTGAAGTAGACCAAGAAGCTCAACACATGGAACCTAATGTTGAAGAGTGACAGGAAAAACAAAGTGATTAAGGCATTAGTCTAAGTATTTCAACATTTAAGTGTATATATTCAGATTTCAATGTGAGCATCTGGATGTTAGAGCTTCATTTTCTTTACTACTATTCATTTACATGTCCTAGAGGACATAGATAGAACCTATGCTCAGAGAGAACAAAAATAATGAGCACATGACATTTTAAAATCAGGATTAGGAGAAATTTTGAGAAGTAGAAATAGTGTAATTATGTAAACAATTTTGTTTTACTATTTTAAGAACATGAGATCTTATTGCATATTGCTTTAAAACATACTCCACCCCCCGTGTTTAATTGAAAAATAATTGGCATTCATCACTGTGTAAGATTAAGGTGTACAGCATGATTGTTTGATTTACATATATTGTAAAATGATTACTACAATAGGTTCAGCTAACATCCATCTCATATAGATATAAAAAGAAAAGAAAGAAGAAAAGAATAAAGAGGAAAACATTTCTTATTGTGAAGAGAACTTTCAGGATCTATTCTCTTAACTTTCCTGTATATCACATAGCAGTGTTAGCTCTAGTCCTCATGTTGAACATTACATCCCTAGTAATTACTTATCTTATAACTGGAAGTTTATACCTTTTGACCACCTTTCTCCAATTCCCCATCCCCACACCCTGCCTCTGGGAACCACAAGTCTAATTTCTTTTTCTATATTCATAGAAAATTCAGGTTTTCTTTCTTTTTATTTTTCTGATTCCATATATGAGATCATATAGTATTTATCTGACTTATTTCACTTAGCATAATGCCTTTAAAATCCACTCATGTTGTCAAAAATGGCTGAATAATATTCTATTATGTCCCCCCCCGCCACACACACACCCTATAACTTCTTACCATCCATAAATGAACACTTAGGTTGTTTCCGTGTCTTGACTATTGTAAATCATGCTGCTGTGAACATGGGGATACAGATTTCTTCTCGAATTCGTGATTTTGTTACCTTTAGATATATTCCCAGAAGTGAAGTTGCTGAATCATATGGTAGTTCTATTTTAAATTTTTGAGGATTCTCCATTTTGTTTTCCATAGTGGATGTACCAGTTTACAATACCACCAATGGTGCACAAGGGCTTCCTTTTTTCCACATCCAGGCCAGCATTTGTTATATCTTGTCTTTTTGATGATGGCCATTCTACAAGCATGAGGTGATATTTCACTGTGATTTTAATTTTGTATTTCCCTAATGATTAGTGATGTTGATCATCTTTTCACATACCTGTTGGCCTTTTGTATATTTTTGGAGAAATGTCTATTCAGGTCCTTTGCCCATTTTTTAATTAGGTTATTTGTCTTTTTGCTATTGAGTTGTAGGAGTTCTTTATATGTTTTGGGTATTAACCCTCTATCAGATATATGGTTTGCAAATATTTTTTTTTCATTCCATTGGTGGTCTTTTCATGGTTATTGATGGTTTCTTTTGTTGTGCAGAAGCTTTGTAGTTTGATGTAGTCCTACTTGTTTATTTTTTGTTGTTGCTTGTGTAGGTGTCATATCCAAAAACTCATTACCTAGAGCTTTCTTCCTATTTTTTCTTCTGGGAGTTTCATGGTTTCAAGTATTAAATTTAAGACTTTAATTCATTTCATGTTAATTTTTGTGAGTGGTATAAAATATGGGTCCAGTTTCATTCATACATGTGAATATCCAATTATTTCAGCACCATTTATTGAAGAGACTGTCTTTTCTCTATTGAGTATTCTTGGCTCCCTTGTCAAATATTAGCTGACTGTGTATGCTTAGGTTTGTTTCTGGGCTCTTGATTCTGTTCCATTGGTCTAGTTGTCTGTTTTCATGTTAATACCATACTGTTTTGATGACTATCACTTTATAGTATAGCTTGAAATCAGAAAGTTTGACAATTCCTGCTTTGTTTTCCTTTCTCAGGATTTCCTTGACTATTTGGGGTCTTTTGTGGTTCCATATAAATTTTAAGAGTGTTTTTTCTATTTCTTAAGAAAATGCAATGGAATCTTGATAAGGACCACATTGAATCTATAGATGGTTTTTAGTATTTTAACAATATGAATTCTTCCAATACATGAACACAGGATACCTTTCCATTTATTTGTGTCTTCTTCAATTTCTCTCATCAGTGTCTTAGAGTTTTCAGCATAGAGCTCTTTCCTTATTTTAAAGTATTTTATTGTTTGATGCTATTGTAAATAGAATTTGTTTCTTTATTTCTTTTCAGAAATTTCATTATTAGTGTATAGAAACACTACTGATTTTTGTATGTTAATTTTGTATCCTGTGACTTTACTGAATTCACTGATTAATAATTTTTAGTTGACTCTTAAGGATTTTCTACATATAAAATCATGTCATCTGCAAAAAGAGACAATTGTGCTCCTTTGTTTCCAATTCTGATACCTTTTATTTATTTTTCTTGCCTACTTGCTCCAGCTAGGACTTCCAGTACTATGTTGAATAAGAATGGTGAGAGTGGGCACCCTTATTTTGTTCTTAATCTTAGAGGAAAATCTTCCAACCTTTCACCATTGAGTATGATGTTCACTGTGAGCTTGTCATACATAGTCTTTATTATGTTGAGATATGTTCTTTCCATGCCTAATTTATTAAGTGTTTTTATAATGAATGGACGTTGAATTTTGTCAAACGCTTTTTCTGTATCTACTGAGATGATCATATGATTCTTTTTTTTCATTCTATGAATGTGATGTATCATATTGATTGATTTGCATATGTTGAACAAATTTAGCATCCCAGAGATAAATCCCATTTGATTGACCATTGTGAATGGTCCTTTTAATGTGACGCTGAAATCAGTTTGCTAGTATTTTATTGAGAATTTTTGCATCTGTACTCATAAGAGATATTGGCTTGTAGTTTTCTTTTCTAGTAATGTCCTTGTCTGGTTTTGGTATCCAGACACCTCAAAAAATGAGTTTGGGACTGTTCCCTCCTTTTCAAGTTTTTGGAAAAGTTTGAGAAGGATTGGTGTTAATTCTTTAAATGTTTGATAAAATTCATCAGTGAAGCCATCTGGTCCTGGGCTTTTCTGTGTTGGGAGATTTTTGATTACTGATTCAATTGCCTTACTAGTAATTTGTCTATTCAGATTTTTAAAAAATCTTTTCCTGATTCAGTCTTGGTGAGTTGTATGTTTTTAAGAATTTTTTCCATTTTTTTCTAGGTTTTCTAGTTTGATGGCATATATAGCCTCTTATGATTCTTTGAATTTCTGTGATATCAGTTACAATTTCTCCTTTTACATTTTTAATTTTATTGATTTGGGTCCTTTCTCTTTTATCCTTGGCTAGTTTGGGTAAGGGTTTGTCAATTTTATTTATCTTTTCAAAGAACCAACTCAGTTTAGTTAATCCTTTCTATCGTTTTTCAGCTCTTTATTTTATTTATTTTTGCTCTAATCTTAATTATTTCCTTTCTTCTGTTAGTTTGTGTTCAGTTTGTTCTTCTTTTTCTAGTTCCTTAAGGCACTGAGTTAGGTTGTTTATTTGGGATCTTTCTTGTTTCTTACTGTAGGCATTTTAGTGTTATGAACTTCCCTCTTAGAACTGCTTTTGCTACATCCCATAAGTTCTGGTATGTTTTTGTTTCTCTCAAGAAACTTTTTAATTTTCCCTTTAATTTCCTCTTTGATCCACTGGTTGTTCAGGAAAGTGTTGTTTAATTTTTATGTATTTGTGAATTTTCTAGTTTTCCTCTTGTTATTGATTTCTAGTTTTATACAATTGGGGCCAGAGAAGATGCTTGGTATGATTTCAATCTTTTTGAATTTGCTAAGACTTGTTATATGGTTTAATATATGGTTTATTCTAAAAAATGTTCCATGTGCACTTGAGAAGATGTGTATTCTGCTGTGGTTGGATAGAATGTTTTGTATATGTCTATTAGTTCCTTTTGGTCTATAGTATTGTTCAAATATGCTGTTTCCTTATTGATTCTCTATCTGGATGACCTATCACTTGTTGAAAGTGGGGTTATAGTCACCAACAATTTTTGTTTGACTGTTTAACTTCCTCTTAGCTCTATTAATTTTTAATTCATATATTTAGGTACTCATATTGGGCACATAAATATCTACAATTGTTATATCTTCTTGATGAATTGACCCCTTTATCATTATATAATAACTTTGTCTCTTTTTATCATTTTAAAGTCTACTTTGCTTGATATAAGTATAGCTACTCTTGCCTTTTTTTTGTTAACATTTTCTCAAAATGTGTTTTTCCATTTTTTCACTCTCAGTCTATGTATGTCTTTAAGGCAGAAGTGAGTCTTTTGTAGGTAGCGTATTGTTGGATCTTGTTTTTCATAATTTAATTAATTTATTTTTATCCATTCAGCCATCCATCCTATGTCTTTTGATTGGCCCATTAATTTGGGTATGTTTACAGTAATTATTGATAGATAAGGACTCACTATTGCCATTTTGTTAATTGTTTTCTGGTTATCTTGTAGATCCATTGCTCCTTGTTTCCTAACTTGCTGTCTTTTTTGGTGTGTTCTGATATCAGCATGCTTTGCCTTCTTTATTGTGTTCTTTTGTGTAATTACTACAAGATTTTACCATATGGTTACCATGAGGCTTACATAAAATATCTTAAATTTATAACACCCTATTTTAAACTGATAACAACTTAACTTCAATAGAATTTGTTTGCTTTATACTTTTACATCTCTTCTTCACATTTTAGGTCATTACTATTACAGTTTACATTTTTTTTAATTGTATAACTAATGGCAGATTATGGTACTTTTATTTTTGCTACATTTGTTTATTAAACTTTTAAATTATCATTGTAAATCTAACTATTGCTATATATTCACCATTACCAATGATATTTATGCTACTTTTTTGTGTTTTTATGATGTTAATTAGGTGTTGCTTTACTTCTACTCCTAGATCTCTCTTTAGTATTTATTGTAAGGCAGGTCTAATGGTAATGAACTCAGTCTTGTTTGTTCAGGAAAGTCTCTATCCCTCCTTCATTTCTGAAGAAAAGCTTTATCAGGTATAGAATTCTTGGTTGACAGTTATTTTCTTTCAATCTTTGGAGTATATAATCCCATTCTCTCCTGGCCTGGAAAATTTCTGCTGAGAAATCTGTCAATAATGGGTATTTCCTTGTATATAACTTCTCTTTTTTCTCTTGCTGCTCTTAAAATTCTTTCTCTGTCTTTGAATTTTGAAATTTAATTGTAATGTTTCGTAGTGTAGCCCTACTCAGGTTCAACCTATTTGGGGTTCTTTGGGACTCATGGAACTAGATGTCCATTTCTCTTTCCAGGTTTGGAAGGTTTGCAGCCATATTGGTTGCTTGCTTGCTTGCTTGCTTTATTTATTTATTTATTTATTTATTTATTTATTTTCATTTTTTAAAATTTAAATTCAATTTGCCAACATATAGTAAATCATTAGTTTTTTAATGTAATGTTCATTAGTTGTGTATAACACCCAGTGCTCATCATATCATGTGCCCTCCTTAATGCCCATCACTCAGTTATACCATCCCCCCACCCACCTCTCTTTCTGCAACCCTCAGGCTGTTTCCTGGAGTCAAGAGTCTCATATGGCTTGCCTCCCTCTCTGATTTCTTCCCATTCAGTTTTCCCTCCCTTCCCCTATGATCCTCTGTGCTATTCCTTATATTCCACATATGAGTGAAACCATATGATAATTGTTTTTCTCAGATTGACTCATTTCACTTAGTATAATCCCCTCCAGTTCCATCCATGTCATTGTAAATGGTAGGTATTTGTCCTTTCTGATGGCTGAGTAATATCCCATTGTATATATGAACCACATCTTCTTTATCCATTCATCTGTTGAAGGGCATCTCAGCTCCTTCCAGTTTGGCTATTGTGGACATTGCTGCTGTGAACACTGGGGTGTATGTGCCCCTTCTTTTCACTACATCTGTATCTTTGGGGTAAATACCCAGTAGTACAATTGCTGGGTCATAGGCTAACTCTATTTTTAACTTCTTGAGGAACCTCCTTACTGTTTTCCAGAGTGGCTGTACCAGCTTGTATTCCCACCAACAGTGTAAAAGGGTACCTTTTCTCCACATCTTCACCAACACTTGTTGTTTCCTGTCTTGTTAATTTTAGCCATTGTAACTGTTGTAAGGTGGTATCTCATTGTGGTTTTGATTTGTATTTCCCTGATCAGCCATATTACTTTAAGTATACTTTCTGTCTTCTCTTTTTCTTTTCCTTCTGGGATTCCCATAAAACAAACATGCTTTCCTTTCATTGTGTCCTATAATCCCTGTAGCTTTTCTTCATTTTTTTCTCTTTTTGCTCCTTTGGGTAATTTCCAATTTCCTATCCTCCAGGTCACTGATTCTTTCTCTTGCATGGTCAAGTCCACTTTTGAAACTCTTTATTGAATTCTTCAGTTCAATTATTATATTTTTAAACTCTAAGATTTCTTTTCTTTCTTTTTTTGATGATTGCTATTTCCATGTGAAGTTTCTCTTTTTGTTCATATATTGCTTTCATATTTTTGTTTGATAGTTCATGGGTCTCCATTTCTTTAGGGTCAGTTATTGGAGCTTTATTACTCTCCTTTGGTGGTGTCATATTTACCTGATGTTTTGCAATCCTTGATTTCTGATGTTAGTATCTGTACATTTGAGTAACAGGGTTCTTCTAGAGTTTACAGGTTTGCTTTGACAGAGATAGTCTGTCACCTGTCAGCTCAGTTTGGGTTTCTGGATGTGTTTGCTAGTAATGTGTTTAGCAGGTGGGGCCTGCTATGATGAGGTAACTGTTCAAACTCTGAGGACAGGGGTGGAAGATGAAGTGCCACTGGCTAAGAGCAGTTGCATAGGACTGCTGGCTTGGTAGGATGGGCTCCACAGTTGCCTGAATTCTCTGGTCAGGCTTATTGGAGGGTTGGGACTGGGAACCATATTCAGTCATAGTTGAGGGCTATGAATTAGCTTTCTTGACAGGCAGGACATCATGCCAGGACCTAGAGCCTATACAACTCATTGTTTAGGGTTCCAAATCAGGCCTGAGTATGCATGGAATTCCCTGGTCAGTTAAAAAAGTCTTCAGCCATTAGTCCTTTAAATATACTTTTAAATATATGGTATCACCAGTGTTTCTCTGCAGATGGGGGAAGCCAAAAATCTGTACTTTCTTTTCAAGTTTCACTGTACATAGGGGTGTTGAATATCTATGCAGCTTTCCATGTGCTCTGGTTAGGTTCCCTGGCTGGACAGGCTGAAGACTACATTCAGAGATGAGTGGGGCTATGAATTAGATTCCCTGCTCCAGTGCAGTGGGAGAAGCAGCTCTAGGGCTGGTAAAACTCTTTGTTGTCTTAACTCAAGCTGATCTGCACTCCAAGTTCCTTGGCTGAATAGGGCCACTGGTTTTGTTCTGCAAACTATTGGCTCTATCTGCCCCTTTCTTGGCTCCAGCTCCACTGGGCTGTACAGCTTTTTGATGTTTTTACCAGCCCATCTGGTCAGATGTGGCCAGAAGACATGCTCTACCATGGATGGGGCTATGTCCCAGCCTAGGTGGGAAAGAGACAGGCCACTCTAGGCAACTCTCAATTTCCCAAACAGGATATCCAGCTGGAGGGGCCAGGAGCTACTCTCATGCTTCTCTGTGAATTAATCCCCCTCCCCCTGTATAGCATGGGAAGACTCCATACTTGGTACTGGCTTTGCTCTGGGGGTGATCAGCTCTGCCTGCCCAACTCTCAGCTCAATTGCTGCTGGGCTGCACAGCTACTAGCAGTTGTCACCAGGTTTTCTGGTCAGATGAGGTTGGAAGTCACTCTCTACAGTGGGCTGGGCTGTGACTCAGCACCTTGCCTGGGTGTGGGCAAACTGGGCTCTAGGGCTGGTAAAACTCCTCACTTGAGGATCCAACCAGGCAGATCTACACTTTACTGAGTTCCATGGTCAGAATACACCCCTGACTTGTTTCTGCAGATGAGCAAAACCTATGGTTGGAATTACTACTTATGTGCTGCAGGTATTAACTTGGTCTGCCAAGATTCATGTGCTGGTTGTTGCAAAACCCTCCCTACTTCTCTGTAACAGTCAGATTCCCAGTGGTTGGGCCACCCAGATTCCCCTGCGATCCCCATGGTGCAAGATCAGAGTAGGACCTCCCATAAAGTTACCCGCAATGCTGGAGTAGGAGATGGCACTGGCTGTCTTCCACTCCAAGTTTTTTCTCACTAGAGGATGTGGAGGCTTAGTGGAGCCTCTCTGTGTGTTGCTGCACTGTCATGGGGAACGAGCAATGTGGTCAATGTGTAGCCATTTCTCTTATGCTTCTAATGCAGTCTGTCTTGGTCTCTGAGTTGCAGGAAGGTGCTTCAGCCTCACCCCTGTGTTCTAGGATTCTCTCAGTGGTATCTGGTTCTTGAATAGATGTTAGTTGTTCTTCCTATGAGGGAGCAAAGTCAGGAATGACCTATGCCATTTTGGTGATGTTACTATCTATGTAAACAAATTTTACATAAATATTTGTAGTAGCTTTTAAAGTTAACACTAAAATAAATCCATGAAATAAAATGACAGAAGTAAATTTTCTTCAATATGCTATACAGTAATTTATGTAATACATTGTAAAATAATTATAACTTTTAACAATATCTAATCATTCATAATGTTCCCACCCAACAGCCACATTCAGCCAATGTAGTATAATCTGTTATATTTTATTTATCAATTCTATATCCCACAATTTGCTATAATTTAACCCAATTTCAGAAATTGTATTTTTCACACCAAGAGATATGCACAATTTTCCCTCTGGGAAAAGACAACTGAATTTTTTTAGAGTTGCCAGATGTCCAGTTTTAAATCAGGCTGTCTGGTATTTGAGCTTTTATACTATAAACAAATTAAGAAAACTGTACATGTAGTTATGGAAAATATATTCTAATTAAGTCAGCTTCATCATTACATGACATAACTAGATCTGCTCACTCTCTTGAAGTTCTCGGCGACTGGCCCCAGGACACAGAGTCAAATCCTCCTAGCACCTGGGCCACACTGGTGTAACCTGAATTTAAATTTACACTGCCTTCCCTGCCAGGAAACAGGCAACCTCATGAAAAAGAAGTGTGTTCTCATTCTAAAATTGTGATTCATTAGAGAAAGTTTTCATTTTTCTAGTATATAGCAATATTGTTTTGTGGGTAAAGAATGCCTGATAGCTTTGTTTTAAAAACATGCTGATTGCCATACAACAAATCTTTCTTTCTTTTTTGTCAGAGTTTAAAGTGTTTTCTTTAATTTAAAAAAATATTAATGTTCCTTTTAGTATTTTCTCGTAAAAGTAAAATGTCTGGCAGTGCTTAATTAAATTAAATACACATACTCATTTACACAGCAATTCTGCTCCTGGGCTTATACACCAAAGAAATCACACCTAGCTTCATGAGGCATTATTTGAGGAGGCAGGGAGTAGGGGCAGCCTGAATGTTCATTCTTGGGAGGATGGATTGATTAAGCACGGGGAAGGCATGCCACGGAGCAGTTAAAAGCAATGGACAAGTTGCACACAAGCTGCAATATGGACAATAGTAAAATTATAGTGCTATTTTAAAACATGAGGGTCAGAACATGTAAAACAATATTATTTGTATAAATTAAAGTATATTAATACAAAACACATACAAAGAATGATGCATATTAAAGTCATGAATATGGCTGCCCATAGGGAAAGGTAAATGGGGGGGATGAATAGGGGTAGGAGACAGAAACTCATAAATATGCACATCCATAAAATGAGAGACAAGCTTTGAAGAGACCAATGAAAATATGCTATAAATGGAGGGTCCTTAATGCTCTGAACCTTAGGTTGAAAAAATGCAACAATTCATAAAGATTTAAGTACATAAAGCTAAATGTGAAAATGCTTTGTTTACCCTGGTCCAGTTCCAACTTCTAGAGGTAGCAATTGTTAGCAGTTTGAAACAGTTTGTTTCAGCCTCATTTCTGTGCATAAACAAAATCTAATCTTGTTTTTACAAAAATAGGGTCATGCTATGCCTACTGTTTTACACTTTGTTTTTTCTCTCTCTCACACACATTCTAACCCTAACCCTAACTCTCACACACACAATTATACTATATATAATTGTTATTCTTTTGTGCCTACAGATATAGATTGCTTTCTTCCCCCTCCTCTTCTTGCATCCTGCTCCTTCCTTCCTTCTTTGCTTTTTTCGGAATTTGGTTAATAGGGAACCACTTTGCAATATAAGAAAACTGGCCCAACTGCACTTCTCACATTTGCTATCTTCAGTGTCCAATTTTTGTTAGTAGCATTATTATTTTTACAATGTCAATGTTTTGTAACACTTAGCTTCATTTCCACAACTATAATTAATACAGTTACTCAGCCTTAGTCCTATAGGTTGGCTGATATTCAATGCACACTTTCAGGTGTCTTTTTTTTTTCTGCACTTTAAAAAAAAATTTTATGTTATTAGGCTAATCACCATACATTACATCATTAGTTTTTGATGTAGTGTTCCATGATTCATTGTTTGTGTATAACCACCCAGTGCTCCGTGAAGTACGTGCCCTTTTTAATACCCACCACCAGGCTAACCCATCCCCCACTACCCCTCCCCTCTAGAACCCTCAGTTTGTTTCTCAGATTCCATAGTCTCTCATGGTTCGTCTCCCCCTCCGATTTCCCCCCTTCATTTTTCCCTTCCTACTATCTTCTTCTTCTTCTTTTTCTTTTTTTTTTTTTAACATATAATGTATTATTTGTTTCAAAGGTACAGGTCTGTGATTCAACAGTCTTACACAATTCACAGCGCTCACCATAGCACATACCCTCCCCAATGTCTATCACCCAGCCACCCCATCCCTCCCAACCCCCACCATTCCAGCAACCCTCAGTTTGTTTCCTGAGATTAAGAATTCCTCATATCAGTGAGACCATATGATACATCTTTCTCTGACTGACTTATTTCGCTTAGCATAATACCCTCTAGTTCCAACCACGTCGTTGCAAATGGCAAGATTTCGTGGGTTTTTTGATGGCTGCATAATATTCCATTGTATATATATACCACATCTTCTTTATCCATTCATCTATCAATGGACATCTTGGCTCTTTCCATGGTTTGGCTATTGTGGACATTACTGTTATAAACATTGGGGTGCACATACCCCTTTGGATCCCTACATTTGTATCTTTGGGGTAAATACCCAGTAGTGCACTTGCTGGATCGTATGGTAGCTCTATTTTCAACTTTTTGAGGAACCTCCATACTGTTTTCCAGAGTGGCTGAACTAGCTTGCATTCTCACCAACAGTGTAGGAGGTTCCTTTCTCCGCATCCCTGCCAACACCTGTCATTTCTTGACTTGTTGATTTTAGCCATCCTGACTTGTGTGAGGTGGTATCTCATTGAAGTTTTGATTTGGATTTCTCTGATGCTGAGCTATGTAGAGCACATTTTCATGTGTCTGTTGGCCATTTGGATGTCTTCTTTGGAAAAATGTCTGTTCATGTCTTGTGCCCATTTCTTGATTGGATCATTTGTTCTTTGGGTGTTGAGTTTAAGAAGTTCTTTATAGATTTTGGATACTAGCCCTTTATCTGATATGTCATTTGCAAATATCTTCTCCCATTCTGTCGGTTGTCTTTTGGTTTTGTTGACTGTTTCCTTTGCTGTGCAAAAGCTTTTTATCTTGACAAAGTCCCAATAGTTCATTTTTGCCCTTGCTTCCCTTGCCTTTGGTGATGTGTCTAGGAAGAAGTTGCTGCAGCTGAGGTCAAAGAGGTTGCTGCCTGTGTTCTTCTTTAGGATTTTGATGGACTCCTGTCTCACATTGAGTTCTTTGAAACCATTTGGAGTCTATTTTTGTGTGTGGTGTAAGGAAATGGTCCAATTTCATTCTTCTGCATGTGGCTGTCCAATTTTCCCAACACCATTTGTTGAAGAGACTGTCTTTTTTCCATTGGACATTCTTTCCTGCTTTGTCGAAGATTAGTTGACCATAGAGTTGAGGGTCCATTTCTGGGCTCTCTATTCTGTTCCATTGATCTATGTGTCTGTTTTTGTGCCACTACCATACTGTCTTGATGATGACAGCTTTGTAATAGAGCTGGAAGTCCGGAATTGTGATGCCGCCAGCTTTGCTTTTCTTTTTCAACATTCCTCTGGCTATTTGGGGTCTTTTCTGGTTCCATACAAATTTTAGGATTATTTGTTCTATTCCTTTGAAAAAAGTTAATAGTATTTTGATAGGGATTGCATTAAATGTGTAGATTGCTGTAGGTAGTATTGACATCTTCATAATATTTGTTCTTCCAATCCATGAGCATGGAACGTTTTTCCATTTCTTTGTATCTTCCTCAATTTCTTTCATGAGTATTTTATAGTTTTCGGGGTACAGATTCTTTGCCTCTTTAGTTAGATTTATTCCTAGGTATCTTATGGTTTTGGGTGCAATTGTAAATGGCATTGACTCCTTAATTTCTTTCTTCTGTCTTGTTGCTGGTGTATAGGAATGCCATTGATTTCTGTGCATTGATTTTATATCCTGCCACTTTCCTGAATTCCTGTATGAGTTCTAGCAGTTTTGGGGTGGAGTTTTTTGGGTTTTCCACATAACGTATCATATCATCTGCAAAGAGTGAGAGTTTGACTTCCTCTTTGCTGATTCGGATGCTTTTGTTTCATTTTTTTGTTGTTGTCTGATTGCTGTGGCTAGGACTTCTAGTACTATGTTGAATAGCAGTGGTGATAGTGGACATCCCTGCCATGTTCCTGACCTTAGGGGGAAAGCTCTCTGTTTTTCCCCATTGAGAATGATATTTGATGTGGGTTTTTCATAGATGGCTTTTATGATATTGAGGTATGTACCCTCTATCCCTATACTCTGAAGAGTTTTGATCAAGAAAGGATGCTGTACTTTGTCAAATGCTTTTTCTGCATCTACTGAGAGGATCATATGATTCTTGTTCTTTATTTTGTTAATGTATTGTATCACATTGATTGATTTGCGGATGTTGAATCAACCCTGCAGCCCAGGAGTAAATCCCACTTGGTTGTGGTGAATAATCCTTTTAATGTACTGTTGGATCCTATTGGCTAGTGTTTTGGTGAGAATTTTGGCATCTGTGTTCTTCAGGGATATTGGCCTGTAATTCTCCTTTTTGGTGGGGTCTTTGTCTGATTTGGGGATCAAGGTAATGGTGGCCTCATATAATGAGTTTTGAAGTTTTCCTTCCATTTCTATTTTTTGGAAGAGTTTCAGAAGAATAGGTATTAATTCTTCTTTAATGATTGGTAGTACTCCCCTGGGAAGCCATCTGGCCCTCTTCTCTTGTTTTTTGGGAGATTTATGATTACTGCTTCAATTTCCTTGGTTGGTATAGGTCTGTTCAGGTTTTCTATTTCTTCCTGGTTCAGTTTTGGTAGTTAATACATCTCTAGGAATGCATCCATTTCTTCCAGATTATTTAATTTGCTGGCATATAGTTGCTCAAAATATGTTCTTAGAATTGTTTGTATTTCTTAGGTGTTGGTTGTGATCTCTCCTCTTTCATTCATGATTTTGTTTATTTGGGTCATTTCTCTTTTCTTTTTGATAAGTCTGGCTGGGGGTTTATCAATCTTGTTAATTCTTTCAAAGAATCACCTCCTAGTTTTGTTGATCTGTTCTACTATTCTTTTGGTTTCTATTTCATTGATTTCTGCTCTGATCTTTATTATTTCTCTTCTCCTGCTGGGTTTAGGCTTTATTTGCTGTTCTTTCTCCAGCTCCTTTAGGTGTAGGGTTAGGTTGTGTATTGGAGACCTTTCTTGTTTCTTGAGAAAGGCTTGTATTACTCTATACTTTCCTCCTAGGACCGCCTTTCCTGCATCCCAAAGATTTTGAACAGTTGTGTTTTCATTTTCATTTGTTTCCATGAATTTTTTTAAATTCTTCTTTAATTTCCTGGTTGACCCATTCATTCTTTAGTAGGATGCTCTTTAGCCTCCATGTATTTGAGTTCTTTCTGACTTTCCTCTTGTGATTGAGTTCTAGTTTCAAAGCACTGTGGCCTGAAAATATACAGGGAATGATCCCAATCTTTTGGTACCAGATGAGACCTGATTTGTGACCCAGGATATGATCTATTCTGGAGACTGTTCCATGAGCACTAGAGAAGAATGTGTAATCTGTTGCTTTGGGATGGAATGTTCTGAATATATCTGTGAAGTCCATTTGTTCCAGTGTGTCCTTTAAAGTCTTTATTTCCTTGTTGATCTTTTGCTTAGATGATCTGTCCATTTCAGTGAGGGGGGTGTTAAAGTCCCCCACTATTATGGTATTGTTGTCGATGTGTTTCTTTGCTTTTGTTAGTAATTGGCTTATATAAGTGGCTGCTCCCATGTTAGGGGCATAGATATTTACAATTGCTAGATCTTCTTGTTGGATAGACCCTTTAAGTAGGATATAGTGTCCTTCCTCATCTCTTATTACAGTCTTTGGTTTAAAATCTAATTTGTCTGATATAAGGAATGCCACCTCAGCTTTCTTTTGGTGTCCATTAGCATGGTAAATTGTTTTCCACCCCCTCACTTTTAATCTGGGGGTGTCTTTGGGTCTAAAATGAGTCTCTTGCAGACAGCATATCGATGGTTCTAGGTTTTTTATCCAATCTGATAGCCTGTGTCTTTTGATTGGGGCATTTAGACCATTTACATTCAGGATAACTATTGAAAATTCATAAAGATATGAATTTAGTGCCATTGTATTGCTTGTAAGGTGACTGTTACTGTATATTGTCTGTGTTCCTTTCTGGTTTCCTTTCTATGTTGCTTTTAGGCTCTCTCTTTGCTTATAGGCCCCCTTTATTTCTTGTAGGGCTGGTTTCATGTTTGCAAATTCCTTTAGTTTTTGTTTGTCCTGGAAGCTTTTTATCTCTCCTTCTATTTTCAGTGACAGCCTAGCTGGATATAGTATTCTTGGCTGCATATTTTTCTCACTTAGTGCTCTGAATATATCATGACAGTCCTTTCTGGTCTGCCAGGTCTCTGTGGTTAGGTCTGTTGCCAATCTAATGTTTCTTCCATTGTAGGTTACAGACCTCTTGTCCTGAGTTGCTTTCAGGATTTTCTCTTTGTCTCTGAGACTTGTAAGTTTTACTATTAGATGTTGGGGTGTGGACCTATTTTTATTGATTTTGAGGGAGGTTGTCTGTGCCTCCTGGATTTTGATGCCTGTTTCCTTCCCCAAATTAGGGAAGTTCCCCACTATAATTTGCTTCAATATACCTTCTGTTTCTTTCTCTCTTTCTTCTTCTTCTGGGATCTCAATTATTCTAATATTGTTTCATCTTATGGTATCATTTATCTCTCAAATTCTGCCTTCATGATCCAGTAGTTGTTTATCTCTCTTTTTCTCAGCTTCTTTATTTTCCATCATTTGGTCTTCTATATCACGAATTCTCTCTTCTGCCTCATTTATCCTAGCAGTTAGAGCCTCCATTTTTGATTGCACCTCATTTATAGCCTTTTTGATTTTGACTTGGTTAGATTTTAGTTCTTTTATTTCTCCAGAATGGGTTTCTCTAATATCTTCCATGCTTTTATCAAGCCCAGCTAGTATCTTTAAAATCTTTATTCTGAACTCTAGTTCTAACATCTTAGTAATGTCCATATTGATTAGGTCCCTGTCAGTCAGTACTAAGTCTTGTTCTTTTTTTTGAGGTGAGTTTTTCCATCTTGTCATTTTGTCCAGAGGAGACTAGATGAATGGGAATGAAATGCTAACAGGGTAACAACGACCCCAGAAAAATATACACTAAACAAATCAGAAGAGACCTGAAACCGGAGGAAAAGAAAGAGAAAGAAAGAAAAAAGAGAGAGAGAGAGAAAAAAAAAAGAATATGATCAAATATGATCAGGCTGGTGGATAGATCAGTGCCACACACTAGATTTTGGCATATTTTGGTCTGTTAGAAGAAACTGCCTCCCAAAATTTTAAAGAAAGAAAAACTTATATATGTACAAAACGAAGGGAAAATACAATGAATGGATGGAATATGACTGTAAAGATGAAAATTATAAAAAATTTTATAAAAGGAATTTATAAGATAGAAGTTGGTTGAAAAAAGAAAGAAGAGAAATTTTAAAAAAAAGTGGGAGAGAATGTGATCAGGTAGGAGACTAGAACAAAGCCATACACTAGAGATTTAGGGTATATTTTGATCTGTTAGAAGAAATTGTGTCACAAAATTTTAAAGAGAGAACAACTTAGATATATATACCAAAAATAAGGTTAATTATTATGAAGGGAGAGAATATGACTCTAAAAATGAAAAATAAAAAAGATTTTTAAAAAAGCGATTGATAAGATGTTGACTGAAAAAGGGAGAAAGAAAAATTCAAAAAAAAAATGGAAAAAGAAAAAAGAAAATAAAAAAATTAACTTTGAAAGACTAAAGAATCAGGGGAAAAAAGCCATGAATTCTATGTGCTGTATTCCCCTAGTACTGGTGTTTTGCCCTTCTCATTGATCAGTAAACTTGGTCTTGGCTGGTTGTTCTTGCTGATCTTCTGGAGGAAGGGCCTGTTGCATTGGTTCTCAAATGTCTTTGCCAGAGGTGGAATTGCCCTGCCCTTGCCAGGGGCTGGGCTAAGTAATCTGCTTGGGTTTGCTCTTGGTAGCTTTTGTTCTTGGTAAGCTTTCCATACAGCTTTGGAGGACAAGAGTGAAAATGGTGGCCTCCCAGTTTCTGGCCCTGGAGGAGGCAAGAACTCGGGGCCCAACTCCTCAGTGAGCTCCCAGAGAAAAGCAGACAATCACTCCTCTCTCCCTGGTCTCTGGCTGCACTCCATGCTCACCTGGCCTGTAACCCAGTGTTTCTATCTCTGGCACATCACCCCGTGTGGAGTCTCCAAACCCAGCAGATCCCTGGTGCACCCCCATGCCGCTCCTCCCCTGGGAGGAAGGGGAGTCTCCCCAGATCTGCCGCTTGTTGAGTCCCTGCTGGAAGAGTAGTGGCCCGACTGTGCTGCAGATCACGATTTATGATGACCTCGAGCTGAGAGCCCACTCCTCGGCTCCATCTCTGCACCCAGCTTCCCTGCTCCGATACCTGGGATCTCTGCCGCACTCAGGCACCGTGGTCTTCCTGTGACCCCGAGGGTCCTGAGACCACACTGTCCCGCGAGTGTTCCACCCCCTGCTTAACCACTGGAGTGTCGTCCCTCAGCGGAGTAGACTTCTAAAATTTCTGATTTTGTGCTCCGCTGCTCTATCACTTGCCAGGAGTGGCTGACGGAGGCCCCCTCCCCAGCTGTCTATCTTCTCGAATATCACCTTGGATTCACTTCTCCATACATCCTACCTTCCAGAAAGTGATTGCTTTTCTGTTCAGAGAGTTGCTGCTTTTCTTTTCTTTGATCTCCTGTTGAGTTCGTAGGTGTTCAGAATGGTTTGATCCATATCTAGCTGAATTCCTGGGACCAGATGAAATTTAGGTCTCCTAGTCCTCCACCATCTTGTTCGTCCTCCGCCTGAAATTCTCCTTTTTGGTGGGGTCTTTGCTTGGTTTGGGGATTAAGGTAATTCTGGCCTCATAGAATGAGTCTGGAAGCTTTCCTTCTGTTTCTATTTTTTGAAACAGCTTCAGGAGAATAGGTATTACTTCTTCTTTGAATGACTGGTGGAATTCTTCAGGGAATCCATCAGGCCCTGGACTCTTGTTTTTTGGGAGGTTTTTAAACACTGCTTCAATCTCGTTACTGGTTATTGGCTTATTCAGGTTATCAATTTCTTCCCATTTCAGTCTTGGGAGCTTATAGGCTTCCAGGAAGGTACCCATTTCATCCAGATTGTTCAGTTTATTGGCATATAGCTGTTGATAACAATTTCTAATAATTGTTTCTATTTCCTTGGTGTTAGTCATGATCTCTCCCCTTTCATTCATAATTTTATTAATTTGGGTCCTTTCTCTTTTCTTTTGGATAAGTCTGGCCAGTGGTTTATCAATCTTATTAATTCTTTCAAAGAATCAGCTTCTAGTTTTGTTGATCTGATCTATTGTGTTTCTGGTTTCTAATTCATTGATCTCTGCTCTAATATTCATTATTTCTCTTCTAATGCATGGCTTAGGCATCATTTGTTGCTTTTTCTTTAGTTCTTTAAGGTGTAGAGTTAGTTGGTGAATTCAGGATTTTTCTATTTTTTTAAGTGAGACTTGGATGGCTATGTATTTCCCCCTTAGAACCGCCTGTGCAGTATCCCCTAGATTTAGGACCAATGTGTTTTCATTCTCATTGGTTTGCATGAATTGTTTTAAGTTCTTCTTTGATTTCCTGGTGAACCCAAACATTCTTGAGCAGAGTGGTCTTTAGCTTCCAAGTGTTTGAATTTCTTCCAAATTTTTTCTTGTGACTGAGTTCCAGTTTTAAAGCATTATGGTCTGAGAACATGCAGGGAATAATCTCAACCTTTGGTATTGGTTGAGACCTGATTTGTGACCCAGTATGTGGTCTATTCTGGAGAAAGTTCCATGTGTGCTTGAGAAGAATGAGTATTCTATTGTTTTAGGGTGGAATGTTCTGTATATATTTATGAGGTCCATCCAGTCCAGTGTGTCATTCAAAGCTCTTGTTTCTTTGTTGATTTTCTGCTTAGATGATCTGTTGCTGAGAGTGGAGTATTGAGGTCTCCTACAATTAAGGTATTGTTATCAATTTAACTCTTTAGTTTGGTTAATAATTGGCTTATGTAGATGGCTGCTCCCATGTTGGGGGCATATATTTACAACTGTTAGATCTTCTTGTTGGATAAACCCTTCAAGAATGATATAGTGTCTTTCTGTGTCTCTAACTACAGTCTTTAGCTTAAAATCTAATTTGTCTGATATAACAATTGCTACCCCATCTTTCTTTTTTTTTTTTTTTTAAAGATTTATTTATTTATTTGAGAGAGCGACAATGAGAGAGAGAAAGAGTACATGAGAGGGGGGAGGGTTAGAGGGAGAAGCAGGCTCCTCGCCAAGCAGGGAGCCCGATGCGGGACTTGATCCAGGGACTCCAGGATCATGACCTGAGCCGAAGGCAGTTGCTTAACCAACTGAGCCACCCAGGCGCCCCTCTACCCCATCTTTCTTTTGAGGTCCATTGGCATGGAAGATGGATCTCCATTCTTTCACTTTCAGTCTAGATATATCTTTAGGTTCAAAATGAGTCTCTTGTAGGCAGCATATGGATGGGTCCTGTCTTTTTATCCAATCTGCAACCCTGTGCCGTTTTATGGGAGCATTTAGACTGTTATGTTGAGAATGATTATTGAAATCTATGAATTTATTGTCATCATGTTGCCTGTGAAGACCTTGTTTTTATAGATTGTTCCTATAAATTTCTTTTCTATATCACTCTTCAGGTCTTTCTCCTTTTATGGAAACCCCCTGTAATATTTCTTGCAGTGCCGGCTTAGGAGTCATATATTCTTTCAGTTTCTGCTGGTCTCGGAAGCTCTGCATCTCTCCATCCATTCTAAATGACAGCCTTGCTGGATAAAGTATTCTTGGCTGCATGTTCTTCTCATTTAGTACCCTGAATATGTCTTGCCAGGCCTTTCTGGCCTGCTAGTTCTCTGTGGATAGGTCTGACATTATCCTGATGTTCCTCCCTCTGTAGGTAAGGATTCTCTTCCCCTAACTGCCCTTAAGATGGTTTCCTTGGTTCTAAGGTTTGCGAGTTTTACTATTATAAGTCACGGTGTTGGCCTGTTTTCCTTGATCTTGGGAGGGGCCCTCTCTGCTTCTAGGACACGAATGTTCCATTCCCCAGATTAGGGAAGCTCTGAGCTACGATTTGCTCAAATATATCTTCTAGTCCTCTCTCTCTTTTCACCCCCTCAGGGATTCCAATTATTTTGACATTGGAACATTTCATGGTGGCACTTATTTCTCTGATTCTATTTTCCTGGATTCTGAGTTGTTTTTCCCTGGCCTCTTCTTTTCCCTTTTTATCTATTAAATGGTCTTCCAGGTCACTAATTCGTTCTTCTGCCTTGCTTACCCTAGCTGTTAGATTATCTAGATTAGATTGGATCTCATTGATAGCATTTTTAAGGTCTTCCAATTCAGCTTTCATTTCTGCCCTTAGAGACTCTATGTTGCCATTAATTGATTTCTCCATTCTAGCTATTGTCTTCACAATTGCCAGCCTGAATTCCGTTTCTGACTTTTTGGTTATATCTGAATCCATTTGTAAATCTGTGGCACAAGTAATAATCTCTGAGTCTTTCTTATTTTGGGGGTTCCTCCTCCTAGTCATTCTGTTGAGGGGTGGTTGAAGGAATGTATAGAGTCCAAATTATTGACCACAACCCAAGCAAGATGCACCTGTTTTCTAGGGACCTTAGGGTTGCTGGTCTCTTGTTTTCCCAGCCTGTTTTCTGGGGGAGGGCTTGCTGTGCTGTTACTCAGGCAACCCTTTTTGGGCAGAGTTGCCCTGCCCCCTGTGGCGGGAGATGGACTCAGTGGAAACCGGTTTTTGGGGGCTTTTGTTCCCTGGCAGCTTTCCCTGGTGGTGTTCTGCATCTCTTCCAAGAGTCAGAGCAGAAGAGACTGTTTCCAACCCTGTGCCTCAGAGCAGAGAGATCACAGTCTGTTCTTCAGTGAGCTCTCCAGGCCACACTACCTCCGTTTCTGTCTGTGCTGCTATAAACTGCAGCATCCTGGGTCATGTGTCCCTCAGCAGCATTCCCAGTCCTTGCCCCCAGGTCAGGCACGTCTCTGCCCTTTGTGCTTCTAAAATCACCAGCCGCCCCCAGTTTGCACTTGCGGCCCTGCCGCTCTGGGTTTCAGTCCGGGGGGGCTGCCCTTATATCCTTTCCCCACTGTTACCAGTCTGTGAGTCTGTGCCTGGTCCCCAGTGCGGGAGGCTATAGCTCACTGGTGGTGTAGGATCCCGAGGGCTAGGCTCCCTCCCCCTTCCATTTATCCTCTGATATCTGCCCTCAGAATCATGGCTCCCCACTTCATTCAGAGTGGTTTGGTAGATATCCAGCTCAATTCCGGGGACTGGTTGGAATAGGGTCCCCTATTCCTCTGCCCTCTTCCCCCCGCAGAGTATTCTTTTCTTTTAAAGATTTATTTATTTATTTGAGAGAGAGAGAGAGAGAGCACAGGAGCATGGGTGGGGGCAGAGGGAGAAGTAGACTCCCTGCTGAACAGGGAGCTTGACCTGGGTCTCAATCCCAGGACCCTGAGATCATGACCTGAGCCAAAGGCAGATGCTTAACTGACTGAGCCACTCAGGTGCCCCAGATAGAGTATTCTTAGTTGCAGATTTTTCCCACTCAGGACTTTGAATGTATCATGCCACTACCTTCTGGCTTGGAATGTTTTTCTTGAGAAATCTCCAGCTAGCCTTACCAGTTTTCCCTTATAACCTAAGGACTTTTTTTGTTCTGCTGCTTTTCAGATTTTTTTCTTTATTATTATATTTTGCAAATTTAACTACAATTTGTCTTGGTGTTAGCCTGCTTTTGTTGATTTTAATGGGAGTTCTTTGTGCCTTTTGGATCCGGATGTCTGTTTCCTTCCCAAGATTAGATAAGTTTTCTGCTATTATTTCTTGAAATAAATTTTCTTCTCCCCTTTTCTTTCTCCTTCCAGGACTCCTATATTATTAATGTTATTACATTTGATGAAGTCACTGAGTTTCTCAAGTCTATTCTTGTGTTGCATAATTCTTTCTTTTGTTCAGATTCATTATATTCCATTATTTTGTCTTTTAAGTCACTAATTCTTTCCTCTGTTTCTTCCAGCTTGCCTTTCATTGTATCAAGCCTGTTTCTAGTCTTTTTTATTGCACTCTTTATCTTTGGTTGATTCTTTTTAAACTCTTATCTCTGTGGTAAAGGTCTCACTGATGTCTTCTATACTTTTCTCAAGTCCACTGAGTATCCTAATGATCATTGCTTTGAAGTCTCCATCAGGCATGTTAGTTCTGTCTGTTTCACCTAGATCTTTGGTCATGACCCTTATCTTGTTCCTTCATTTGGGATGAATTCCTCCATCTTGGCATTTTGTTTAAGTCTCTACCTTCTTCTCTGTGTTAGAAAATCCAGTTATGTCTCCTGCTCCTGAAAGTAATGGCCTTATGAAGATGTTAAGTAGTGCCCAGGGTCTGGTGCTTCAGAGTGTGTCTCCAGTGTGTGCAGTGTGCAGTTTGCTGTTGTGTTTTGGTTGGTCTATCCTTGAGGCCAGTCATCTGGAAAAGTTTTTTTTGCCTGCTATGGGCAGTGTTTCGTTCCTGGCTTGATGGTGGTGAGTTTTGAGTAGGTATGCTCTGGTCTGCTTGTGAAATGAGACCTGACACTAACTCCACCTGAGGCTCTGCTGATCTCTCTGTTTGGGAGATGTGGTGTAGGCAGGGGTTTGTGTTGGTCTTCTGGGGGAGGGACTGGGACTGAAGCAAGTTTGACTGAGAAAGGCAGTCCTGACAGAGCACAAGGGGGTGGGGCTTGGTGTAAGGAAGTTAGGCAGCCAGTTTGGTGCTGCCCTGCTTCCCACAGGTGGCTCGGAGTTTATGGTGAGGGACAGGGGAGGGAAATGGTGCCAGCCAGTTCCTTTGTGTACCACATTTTCTTTATCCATTTATTTGTACATGGATATTAGATTGCAGAGGAATTTTTATGTAGGTACAAAATTTGGGAGATTTTGCAATGTAATTTCCATTCACTAAATTAGAAGCCAAGAACAAGCTGTCCACCAGTGCTGTGGATGGAGATATAGTAGCCACTGTTGGTAGACAGAAATATTCAGATTTGTGTTAACAGAGAGGCAGAACATTATGGGATTTTAGCTTCTTGCAGACAGCCAGATTTTGAATTTGTTTAGATTTGGGACATGGTATTTTGGCTCTTGTTCATTTGAGCAAGTGTTAAATCCCTAACTCCTATGATCTGGAGCACTACATCTTCACATCATACTTACTGCTAGGTGTTCCTGCTTCCATTAAGGTTTCATTTAATGCTTTAGAGATTAGGTCTAAATATTTTATATTCTACTAGGTATTTTTATCTGCCCAGAGAGTAGTAGAAGGATTTCCATATGTGCTCTACCTGCCATCTTGACCCCAAGAACAAACCATAAACTATCTGGAGTCACAAGACAATGGTTGAGCAGAACCAGGGCCTAGAAATAATAGATATTAATTGATATATTGTAGTTTTAGACTATGCATGCATAAAATAAAGCTCAGGGAATAAAGAAAATGTATAGATGAAAACATGTGAGTGAAAAAGTGAAAAGCTACATCTCAAGTCTGGCACTGCCATTAAGCTTGGAAAAGAACCAGAATAATATTGAGAAAACAAATAAAAAAGAATTGTTTTCTAGGTTAAAGGGAAAAACATTCAGCATCCCAAGAATAGTGTATTTGCACCATCAGAGCATGAAGCATCTCAGAGAAATGGAATAACTCTCAGTGAAACCACCTAAGTTTTTGTAAAAAGCCAGATGTTCTTTATGGAAATATTTACCTACTATAATCGAGGCTTTTGGATACATTACTGCTAAGTGTTGGAAGAAATGATACCTAAATTTGGTGAATAAATATCACACCACACCCTTCTTTGCAAAAGTACTTTTGTGAGTTAGGGGTGAGGCTTTAAAAGGACATTCATAAGCATTTCACAATTTTTAAAAGACATAGTCATCTTATTATAGTTTTTAAACTTTTTGAGCTTTTATTTATTGATTTGAAACTTTTTGAGCTTTTAAAGCTTTGATTTGTCTATTGCTTGAGAGCTGGGAATGTTCATAAGAAAATTAGTGACTAACAAACAGAGAAAGACATGTATCATATGACCTCACTGATATGAGGAATTCTTAATCTCAGGAAACAAACTGAGGGTTGCTGGAGTGGGGGGTGGGGTGGGAGGGATGGGGTGACTGGGTGATGGACACTGGGGAGGGTATGTGTTCTGGTAAGCGCTGTGAATTGTGCAAGACTGTTGAATCTCAGATCTGTACCTCTGAAACAAATAATGCAATATATGTTAAGAAAGAAAAAAAGAAGAAGAAGAATATAGCAGGAGGGGAAGAATGAAGGGGGGGAAATCGGAGGGGGAGAAGAACCATGAGAGACGATGGACTCTGAAAAACAAACTGAGGGTTCTAGAGGGGAGGGGGTTGGGAGGATGGGTTAGCCTGGTGATGGGTATTGAGGAGGGCACGTTCTGCATGGAGCACTGGGTGTTATGCACAAACAATGAATCATGGAACACTATATCTAAAACTAATGATGTAATGTATGGGGATTAACATAACAATAAAAAAAAATTTAAAAAAAAAAAAAAAGAAAATTAGTGACTAATACCTAAAAATCCTCTTCATTTCTACAGAATAAAGTTATGAAGGAGATAGTGGAGAGAGTTATATATATTGAATATTGTATTTTAAATTAATGAAAGAAAATTTATTTACAACTTTAGTTTAACATAATGTACACAGACTCAGAGAGGTAGACATGATTGTCAAATGATTATTCAATGTAATTAGTTCATTTTACAGTGGATAAACAGAGACCCTGGAGGGACTACATGATTTCTATAAGGTTATGTATTCAATAAAAACATCATACTAGAAACCAGGTTCTTCTGTTCACAAACAACCTTATAGCTTTATATTAATTTATTTTTCCCATTTTATCCTTTATCTCATCATCAGTTTATCTGACTCTGGGATAGTGGACATTACTTTTTAAAAATGATGTATGCCAGAGAGTTCTTTGGTTCAGGGCCAATGATTCTTTCTTTGCAGCTTTTGAAGGCACCGTCTTTCCTTTCTGAGCCTTTTCTACTTTAAATTCTATGGGTCATGTTTTCTTGATCCTTCTTCATTTCTGAACACTCCTAATAAGTGTTTCAATTGGTGCCTCTTTTAAAGATGTTCTGAAATAGAGACATTTTGTAGGCTTGTGTCTTTAACTGGATTCTCTTTTGTAACCCAACTTCTCCTAATTAATTCTCTGCATTAACTCACAGATCTTCATGTCTAGCCCCAATATTTGCTAAGCCTAAATACTGCTGTATTGAAACTTGCCAACACTTCAATCTCAATACTTCCAGAACTGATTTCATCATCCTTCAGGACAACTTCCTTCTGTCCTCAAGTCTTGATTAATGCTACTACCAGCAGGGCTAGAAACCTTTGCATCATCTTCAATTTGTCCCTCTTCTTTTGTAATACTAGTCACTGCTTGATTTATATCAACTCTACTTCCTAAACACACCTTATATCATATCTTTTTAACCTATACTATTGCTTCATTAGTTTGGGTAATTAATGTCTTAGCCTGATCTTTATTAGGTTTGCTATAATCACAGTATTTAGTCTATCCTTTCCCAATTCATATTCTTTAAGTCACCAACATTCTTTCTAAAATTCAGGTTGAATTATGCTTTTAAATATTTTAAATATTTTAATAGTACAGTTGACCCTTGAATGACAGGTTTGAACTGTGTGGGTGCACTTATACATGGATGTTTTTTGGATACATACAGTACAAAAATTATGGTTTTCTTAATAACATTTTCTTTTTTCTAGCTTACCTTATTATAAGAAAACAATACATAATAAACATAACATACAAAATATGTATTTACTGTTTATGTTATCAGGAAGGCTTCTAGTCAACTTTATAGTTGCAGCTATTAATAATTAAGTTTTTGGGGAGTCAAAACTTATACATAGATTTTGGACTGCAAAGGGGTTCAATGTCTCAATCCCTACATAGTTCAAAGGCTAATTTTACTCCATTGCCTAACAAAGGGAAGAACTTACATTTATTTATTTATTTATTTATTTTTTATTTATTTATTTTGTTTTTTTATAGGAATTCTTTTTTTATTATGCTGTTAGCCAATATATGCTATATCAATAGTTTTTGATGTAGTGTTCAAGGATTCATTAGTTGCGTATAACACCCAGTGCTCATCACCATATGTGCCCTCCTTAATTCCCATGACCATGCTACCCCACCCCACACTGCCTTCCCTTCTGTAACTCTCAGTTTGTTTCCTGGAGTCCAGAGTCTCTCATGGTTTGTCCCCCCCCCGATTTCTTTCCATTCAGTTTTCCCCTCCCTTCCCCTGTGGTCCTCCATGCTATTCCTTATATTCCACATATGAATGAAACCATATGATAATTGACTTTCTCTGCTTGATTTACTTCACTTAGCATAATCCCCTCCAGTTCCATCCATGTCTATGCAAATGGTGGGTATTCATCCTTTCTGATGACTGAGTAATATTCCATTGTATATACGAACCCCATCTTTATCCATTCATTTGTTGAAGGACATCTCAGCTCCTTCCACAGTTTGGCTATTGTGGACATTGCTGCTATGAACATTGGGGTGCATGTGCCTCTTCTTTTCACTACATCAGTATCTTTGGGGTAAATACCTAGTAGTGCAATTGTTGGATCATAGAGTAGTTCTATTTTTAATGTCTTGAGGAATCTCCATACTGTTTTCCAGAGTGGCTGTACCAGTTTGCATTCCCACCCACAGTGTAAGAGGGTTCCCCTTTCTCCACAGCCTCACCAACATTTGTTGTTTCCTGCTTTGTTAATTTTTGCCATTCTAACTGGTGTAAGGTGGTATCTCATTGTGGTTTGATTTGTATTTCCCTGATGCCAAGTGATGTTGAACATTTTTTCGTGTGCCTGTTAGCCATTTGTATGTCTTCTTTGGAGAAGTATCTGTTCATGTCTTCTTCCATTTTTTGAATTGATTATTTGTTTTTTGGGTGTTGAGTTTGAGAAGTTCTTTATAGATTTTGAATACTAGTCCTTCATCTGATAAAACGTTTGCAAATATCTTCTTCCATTACTAGGGTTGCCTCTTAGTTTTGTTGACTATTTCCTTTGCTGTACAGAAGCTTTTTATTTTGATAAAGTCCCCAAAGTTCATTTTTGCTTTTGTTTCCCTTGCCTTTAGAGACGTGTCTTGAAAGAAGTTGCTGTGGCCAATGTCAAAGAGGTTACTGCCTATGTTCTCCTCTAAGATTTTGATGGATTCCTGTCTTACATTGAGGTCTTTCATCCGTTTTATCATTTTGTATGGTGTAAGAGAATGGCCCAGTTTCATTTTTCTGCATGTGGCTGTCTAATTTTCCCAGCACCACTTATTAAAGAGACTGTCTTTTTTCCATTGGATATTTTTTCCTGATTTGTCAAAGATTAGTTGACCATAGAGTTGAGGGTTCATTTCTGGGCTCTCTATTCTGTTCCATTGGTCTTTGTTTTTTGTGCCAATACCATGCTGTCTTGGTGATCACAGGTTTGTAATATAGCTTGAAGTCAGGCATTGTGATGCCTCCAGCTTTGTTTTTCTTTTTCAATATTCCATTGGTGATTTGGGGTCTTTTCTGGTTCCATACAAATTTTCGGATTGTTTGTCCAGCTCTGTGAAAAATGTTAATGGTATTTTGATAGGGATGGGATTGAAAGTGTAGATTGCTCTGGACAACATAGACATTTTAACAATGTTTATTCTTCCAATCTATAAGCATGGAATGTTTTTCCATCTCTTTGTGTTTTCCTCAATTTCTTTCAGAAGTGTTCTGTAGTTTCTAGAGTATAGATCCTTTACCTCTTTGGTTAGGTTTATTCCGAGGTATCTAATGGTTTTTGGTGCTATTGTAAATGGAATCGATTCCTTGATTTCTCTTTCTTCAGTTACATTGTTAGTGTATAGAAATGCAACTGATTTCTGTGCATTGATTTTGTATCTTGCCAGGATGCTGAATTGTTGTATGCGTTCTAGTAATTTGCGGGTGGAGTCTTTTGGGTTTTCCACATAAAGTATCCTGTCATTTGTTAAGAGAGAGAGTTTAATTTCTTCTTTGTCAATTTGAATGCCTTTTATTTCCTTTTGTTGTCTGATTGCTGAGGCTAAGACATCTAGTACTATGTTGAACAATAATGGTGAGAGTGGGCATCCCTGTCGTGTTCCTGACCTTAAGGGAAAAGCTCTCAGTTTTTCCCCATTGAGAATGATATTTGCCATGTCTTTTCATAGATGGCTTTTATGATATTGAGGTATGTTCCCTCTATCCCCATACTTTGAAGAGTTTTAATCAGGAAAGGAACTGTATTTTGTCAAATGCTTTTTCCACGTCAATTGAGAGGATCATATGGTTCTTGTCTTTTCTTTTATTAATGTGTTCTATCATGTTGATTGATTTCCAAATGTTGGGCCACCCTTGTATCCCAGGAATAAATCCCACCTTGTCATGGTGGATAATCCTTTTAATGTACTGTTGGATCCTATTGGCTAGGGTCTTGTTGAGTATTTTGGCATCCATATTCATCGGAGATATTGGCATCCATTTCTTCCAGGTTGCTTAATTTATTGGCATATAGTTGTTGATAATAATTTCTAGTAATTGTTCCTATTTCCTTGGTGTTAGTCATGATCTCTCCCCTTTCATTCATAATTTTATTAATTTGGGTCCTTTCTCTTTTCTTTTGGATAAGTCTGGCCAGTGGTTTATCAATCTTATTAATTCTTTCAAAGAACCAGCTTCTAGTTTCGTTGATCTGATCTACTGTGTTTCTGGTATCTAATTCATTGATCTCTGCTCTAATATTCATTATTTCTCTTCTAATGCGTGGCCAAGGCATCGTTTGTTGCTTTCTCTCTAGTTCTTTAAGGTGTAGAGTTAGTTGGTGAATTCAGGATTTTTCTATTTTTTTGAGTGAGGCTTGGATGGCTATGTAGTTCCCCCTTAGGACCGCCTTTGTGATATCCCATAGGTTTAGGACTGATGTGTTTTCATTCTCATTGGTTTCCATGAGTTGTTTAAGTTCTTCTTTGATTTCCTGGTTGACCCAAACATTCTTGAGCAGAGTGGTCTTTAGCTTCCAAGTGTTTGAATTTCTTCCAAATTTTTTCTTGTGATTGAGTTCCAGTTTTAAAGCATTATGGTCTGAGAACATGCAGGGAGTAATCTCAATCTTTGGTATTGGTTGAGACCTGATTTGTGACCCAATATGTGGTCTATCCTGGAGAAAGTTCCATGTGCGCTTGAGAAGGATGAGTATTCTATTGTTTTAGGGTGGAATGTTCTGTACATATCTACAAGGTCCATCCGGTCCAGTGTGTCATTCAAAGTTCTTGTTTCTTTGTTGATTTTCTGCTTAGATGATCTGTCCATTGCTGAGAGTGGAGTGTTGAGGTCTCCTACTATTAATGTATTACTATCAATAAGTTTCTTTATTGTGGTTATTAATTGGTTTATATAGTTGGCTGCTCCATGTTGGGGGCATAGATATTTACAATTGTTAGATTTTCTTGTTGGATAGACCCTTTAAGTATGATATAATGAATAAGAGATACATCTCTTACTATGGTCTTGGGTTTAAAATCTAATTTCTCTGGTGGCGCCTGGGTGGCTCAGTCGTTAAGCGTCAGCCTTCAGCTCAGGTCATGATCCCAGGGTCCTGGGATCGAGCCCCGCATCAGGCTCCCTGCTCCGCGGGAGGCCTGCTTCTCCCTCTCCCACTCCCCTTGCTTGTGTTCCCTCTCTCCCTGCCTCTCTCTCTGTCAAATAAATAAATAAAATCTTTAAAAAAAATAAAATAAAATCTAATTTCTCTGATATGAGGATTGCTACCTCAGCTTCCTTTTGAGGTCCATTAGCATGGTAAATGGTTCTCTATCCCCTCACTTTCAATCTGGAGTTGTCTTTAGGTTCAAAATGAGTCTCTTGTAGACAGCATATGGATGGGTCTTATTTTTTTTTATCCAATCTAAAACCCTGTGTCTTTTCATGGGAGCATTCAGATGCTTAACCGACTGAGCCACCCGGGCGCCCACATGGGAGCATTCAGCACATTTACATTCAAAGTAACTATTGAAAGATATGAATTTAGTGCTTTTGTATTGCCTGTAAAGTTCTTGTTTCTCTGGATTTTCTCTGTTTCTTTCTGGTCTATGTGACTGTTGGGGTCTCTCTTTACTTACAGAATCCCCCTTAATATTTCTTGCAGGGCTGGCTTGATGGTTACATATTCTTTCAGTTTCTGCCTGTCCTGAAAGCTCTTTATCTCTCCTTCCATTCTGAATGACAGCCTTTCTGGGTAAAGTATTCTTGGCTGCATGTTCTTCTCCTCTAGTACCCTGAATATGTCTTGCCAGCCCTTTCTGGCTTGCCAGGTCTCTGTGGATAGGTCTGATGTTATTCCAATGTTCTTCCCTCCATGTGTAAGGAACCTCTTCTCCCTGGTTATTCTCAGGATAGTTTTTTTGGCTGTAAAATTTGCAAGCTTCACATTATATGTCAGTGTGTTGATCTATTTTTATTGATTTTGGGAGGGGTCCTCTCTGCCTCTTGGACTCAAATGCTTGTTTTCCTTCCACAGATTAAGGAAGTTCTCAGCTATGATTTGCTGAAATATACCTTCAAGCACCCTCCCCACCCTCTTAGAGAGCCCAATAATTCTGATATTGGAACATTTCATGGTATCATTAATCTCTCCAATCCTTTTCTCATGTGCTACTAGCAGCCTATTTCTGCTTTCTTCAACTTCCTTGCTTTCCATCAACTTATCTTCTAGATCACTAATTCTCTCTTCTGCCTCATTTATCCTGGCTGTTAGAGTATCCAGTTTAGACTGCATCTCATTCATAGCATTTTTTAGTTCAGCCTGATTAGATCTCATTTCTGCTCTTAGAGATTCTATATTGTCACTAATGCTTTTTTCAAGCCTAGCTATTGACTTTATGATTGCTATCCTCAATTCTATCTCTGACATCTTGCTTATATCCATATCCATTAGTTCTGTGGCAGAGGACATTGCGACTGTTTCTTTTCTTTGTTGAGAGTTCCTCCTCCTAGTCTTCTTGTCAAGGGATGGTGAGTGAATGAGCAGAGTCCAAAATATCAACCACAACCCAAGCAAGATGCCCCCTAGCAAAATCCAGAGTGGTCAGAAGCCACCACCAAAAAAACAAAGCCAGAATGAAACACAAGAATAAAATTTAAAATTTTTTTAAAATGGTAGGGAGGAGGAGGGGGTTATAATCTCTCATTGTGGACATAGCAGGGTGTTTCAGTTGTTCCTGGGTGTATTTTGGTCTTTGTGTTAGAGGATACTACTTCCTAAAATTACAAGGAAAGTAAAACTTGTATATTTATAAAGGTAAAACTGAATAGAGTGAAATATTTATTGTAATAAAGCATATATGTATAAAAATATAGGTGTGAAAAATACAATTTAAAAAATTACTATGAAATATAAGTTGATATAATAAACATCTAGTTTAAATAGAAGGTAAAAAGGAAAAAAGCAGGGAAAAAGCATAAGAAAAAGAAAAAAAGAAAAAAGAAAAGGAGAATTTTATCTGAAAAATAAAAAAGTTGTGTGGCCACAGTCATTAGGCCACACCTGGAGCTCAATATATAATTTTCCCCTGGCGTTGGGATTTTACAGTCTTATGGAATCCATAGGATTGTCATCCACCTCTTCTTCCAGTCTGTCTTCTGGGGGAAGGGCCTGCAGTGCTGTTTCTCAGGTAATCCTGCCTGAGTGGAGTTTTCCTGCCCCGTTAGGGGGATGGGCTCAGTGGAAACTAGTCTTCTGTGGGGGTTTTGTTCCCTGGGGTGCTTTCCTCACCTTTTCAGAGGATCAGAGCAAAAATGCCCACATCCAAACCTCTGGCCCAGAGCAGAAAATGCACAGTTTGCCCTTTAATAAACTCTCCAGGACAAAGAGTCACCACAGAAAACCACAGCCTCTTGCTGTGTGTGCCCACAACAACTCTGTCAGGTAGTTCCAGGGGCCTGGGAATGCCACTGCCCTTTGTGATTCTAAAACCCCAAGCAGCCACGGGCTTGCTTGCACACCCAAAGCTCCTGGATCACGTCTGGGTGCCGCTTTAAACCCCTTTCCAGGCTGCAACCTCTCTGTGAAATTTTGCCTAGTCACAGGCGCAGGTTCCAGATTTCTTCTGGCTGCCCAAGAGAAGAGTTATTATCGACCTGCCCAGCTCTTGGTTTATGGTGATCTGAGCTCCTTCCTAGGATCCCTGACCATAACCTGCTTCCTGGCTCCACTGCTTGGACACTGTACTGGTTCAGGAACCCCCTTTTGCCCTGTTGTTCCTCGTATCCTGAGACCACAATGCCCTACCTAGAATTCTGCCTTTTCATTTCCAGAGCCCCTTTCAAAGAGGGATGTCTCTCCCTAGAGCAGATTTCTAAGGGTTCTGATTTTGTGCTCTGGAATTCTATAACTTTCCAGGAGTCAGCTTATGGAGGCTCCCTCCCACTTCTGTTTATCTTTTGATATCTCCCCACAGATTCACGGCTCTGCTCATCTTACCTTGCAAAAAGCAGTCACTTTTTAGCTTGTAGAGATCCAGATATATATTTTTACATCTCAGGCTGATTTCATGGGTGTTCAAATTGGTTTGGTAGATATCCAGCTAAATTCAGGGGACCAGGTGAAGCAGGGTCCCCTATTCCTCTGCCATCTTGCCAGCTCCCTCATTCATTTATTTTAGAGAGAGAGAGAGTGTGCACATGCATGGGCATGCACAAGTGAGTGGGGGGAGGGACAGAGGGAGCGAGGAGAAAGAGAATCTTAAGCAGGCTCAACACCCAGCGCAGAGCCTGATGCAGGGCTCCATCTCAGGACCGTGATATCATGACCTGAGCTGAAATCAAGAGTCAGACACTTAACCAACTGAGCCACCCAGGCACCCCAAGAACTAACTTTAATGTGAATTTCAAAGCTCTCTATGATCAGACCACAACCTATAATTACAACCTAATCTCTAGTACTCACACATTCTACAACCACTCTTTACTAGTACTAAATATTTCCTTCCCTTCTTCCTTCATTAACTTGTGCAATAAACATTTATTGAGTTCCTGTTTTGTTTCTAATAATTTGGTAAGTGTTATACATAAAAAATGTATACTTTCCTAAATAGTCCAAATTTTCTCTGGACATGTGTCACTTTAATAATCATGAGAAAATAGTTAAAAACCTACACATAATAGTGAAAACAGGAAGAAAACAGATGATTAGGATAAAGTATGGGTGTTAGGATACCTAAAAGTTAGGTGTTAGGACAGAGTTAAGCATAGCACATTGGAGATGATTATATGTAGGGAGCCAAGTGCAGATTGATAATGAGGCAAATGGTGATAGGTAAATATAGACTTCCAGAAAGAGAAGGTACCTGATCATACGTAAATGCAAATGGAAGGAACCATTATAGAGAGAAATTACAAATGATGGAGAAACAGCCCTGAGAATGGAAGAAGAGAGGGCCCAGCACATAGAGCAGGAGGAAGACTTACACTGTAGGAGGCAGGAGGAAAGGATAAACATCATATCAGTTAGGAAAGCTCTCAGCTCAATTAAGATAAGCTTAACTAACAAGGTTTAAGCACTAATGACATTTAATTGTCTCATATATTGAAAGTTCTAAGGGTAGGTCATTCAGAGGTTGGAAAAAGGAATTTAACACTCCTTTCTTTCTAAACTGCCATCCTTATTGTGTGAGCTTCTCATCTTTAGCCTCATTGTTTTGTGTATTCATCTTCTTAAGTTTATCTGCAGTTACCAACAATGTCCTAATTTTAGTGGCTTAAGACAACAGAGGTTTATTTCTTACTCATATTATATTGTCTTCGTGTTTTCATTCCAGGATATAAATTTGAGGAACAGCCTTCATGTAGAACATACTATTCTTATGAAAGAAGAAAAAAGAGTCAGAATTGAATCATAGAACAGGCTCTCTCTTTTTTTAAATATTTACTTATTTATTTTTGAGAGAGAGAGAGAGAGCACAAGTGGGAGGAGGGGCAGAGGGAGAAGCAGACTCCCCACTGAGCAAGGAGCTGGATGCAGGACCTGATCCCAGGATCCTTGGATCATGACCTGAGCTGAAGGCAGATGCTTAACCTGACTGAGCCACCCAGGTGCCCCAGAACCAGATCTTAAATCTCACATTGGATATGGCACATGACATGTTCCATTATCCAAAACAATTCATGTGTCCACATCTGAGCATTGAAGAGTGGATATGTGTTCTCCCATAGGGGACACTGAACGTTCCATGGCAATCAGCAGGAATATGTTATCCTCTAATAGGAAAACACAAATAATTGGGTACATTAGTATAACCTACCATACCTTTTAGGATTGCAGAATTTCTGCACAATATTACCTTTCACAAGAGGGATGGGAATTGGAATAAGGGGCAAAATTTCTCCCTCTACTTCTTCATGTCAAGGAGCAATATGTATTTGCAATGCATGGATGAATAGTGTCATAGTTTGATGCTATTCTCATTAGTATATCAGATTCTTAAATACAGAGACAAACTGATAGTTGCCAGAGGGGAGCTGGGAGGGGAGATAGGTGTAATAGATAAAGAGAGTTAAGAGGTACAAACTTCCAATTATAAAATAAATCAGTCAAGGAGATAAAAAGTACAGCATTAAGGAATATAGTCAATAATATTGTAATAATTTCATATGGTGACAGATGGTGACTATACTTATGGTGAACATTCAGTAATGTATAGAATTGTCGAATCAATATGCTGTACAGCTGAAACCAATATAACATTGTATATATACTTCAATAAAAAACAAACACAAACCAAATGTTTCTCAAAAAAGGTGTCAGGGAATACAATATGATTTCAATACAACAAATTTCTAAGAAAACACAAAAAACAAAGAAATAGTTATTATTTATTGCCTAAATTCCTTTAGAGTTTATTTATGCCAATTCCCAAAGCATAGCAATAATTGCATTCTTTCAGGGTCTGCTCAATTTCTAGTGTAACTTTTCTCCCTACAGTCAGTCATTTTGAGTTTTCTGGAAAAATACAATTCATTGTAATGAATTCAGGCATTAAATGGCTCTCTTTAAAATCTTGGACATTGACTTCAAAATTTGTCATGTCAGCACATGTTAGAGAATATAAACATCTAACATTCATCTCCATTGAATATAATTCTTAAACATTAATCTGTAATAGTAAAATCTACTGAACAGGTTTCGTGTAAATTGATAAAATCTCTCTTTTGGTAGCCAAGAAATTCATCAATACCTCTGTGGCATTAAAGTTTAGAGTAAAGACAGGCCTAATTTGTAAATCTTTTCCTATACAATCTGAAGATATCAGATTGTATTGTGTTATGTCCCCCAACTATTCTGCAACTTCTTCAGTCAAATTATACTATTAACTTCTTGATGCTCTAAATAAGCCCAAATTAAAATGGAGGAAGTGTCCATTAGAGAAACTTCATGAAGACTTCACACTATTCCACACAGAAATGTTTTGTTTGGAGTGATCTCATTGTTATTTTGGAAAACAGTCATCATGTGATTTTGATAACAACACATGCAGAATAGCTTAGAATTGTTAATATGAATATTAAATATAAAACCATCTTGGAGCCTGTCATGGATTTTGAATCTGAAAAGATGTGAAGGTGTATAATATGTATACTGGGCTATTGGATACTACTTGCAAAGTAGCTTTTATTCATGTTGACCTTTGGGAAAAGAAGCACTTGTTTTACTCTATGGTTGGCATGAGAGCCTATGTTTGATCAGATGTTGATAAAGGATATATGGGGCTAGGGTCAAGAGTCAAGCCCACTAATAGAGAAGGGTTTGAGATACCTACATGAATAGATGCATAAAAAATGCACAAAACATTTGATTTTAGGGGAGGAATTTCAAAACACCTATTAATGTGATTTGAAATAAATTACATCAAACAACCATTTGTATTGAAATCTTTCCCTTCTCTGAGTGTGTAGCAACTTAGACAAAATCTAGCACTGAAATGTAGAGAATTAAGCTATTTCAGTTCATACTTCTTCAGTTCTTTAGGCTACACATTAAGAGTGCTCTGCTACTTCTTAGTATATGAGCCAGAATAGTTTTTTTTTTCTCCAGGAACTAATGCCAAGAGTTTCAAGCAAAACATATTAGTAATATTTTTAAAAAGATTGTTGTGAAGTGCTTCCAAATGGGAAAGATTTAAAATCTTATGACTAAACCCAGGTGTACATTTATACAACCAATTTTTTTTATTACAATGAAGGGAAATAAGAACCACTGAAATTCATAGTTGCCCATAAAATCCCTAATTTTAGTTTTTATATAATTATCTTACTTTCCAATCTTTTGTAAGAACTATTGAATATCACTGAACCAGAATTTGATGGATTTTATATTTTTTCTTTGACCTTGCATACCTTCTATTTATAACCCATGATGAAATGACCAAATTTCAGCAGTCTGAAGGAGGAGGTTCCTTGATAATTCAGAGGCTCTACATTACTAAAGTTTCTATCTATTGGTCTATATATCAATCTATTCTCTACCTTTTTATCTCTATTTAGGGAGGCACTGAACTTCAGAGTAGACATCAAAATTCCAACACAATCTGTCTTCAGTTTTAGCTTGAGTCTCGGCTTTTAGAAGACTAAATAGAAAATGCCTATTTAGTGTCATTTCTGACATTCCTGACTTGTGTGATCAATGATATTGTTATTGGTCATCATACTTAATAGGCTTTATAATGTCTATGTCACAAATGAGGCATTCATGTTTATTGTTAATATCTGAATGTTTCCATTTAGATAAAGTGATATTCAAAGTTGTAAGTTAGAGTAAAACAATATCCTTATGTGCTTTATAGGTTGAAATTATAATGGTCAGCTAAAGTATAAATGCATATTTATAATTGCACAAGTAAAATGCTTTAATAATTAATGACTATTGTATGGAGGCCATCGGCCTCTGATGCAAGCAATATTCTTTTTTTTTAAAGATTTTATTTATTTGAGAAAGAGAGAGAGTGAGAGAGATTGAGAGCACGAGTGGGGTGAGGGGCAGGGGGAGAAGTAGGCTCCCAGCCGAGCAGGAAGCCCGATGTGGGGCTCAATCCCAGGACTCCAGGATCCTGACCTGAGCTGAAGGCAGATGCTTAACCAGCGGAGCCACCCAGGTGCCCCTGCAAGCCATATTCTTTGGTCCAGTTTTTATCAGTATGAACATAGTCATTTTATGCTTTCATCTCTCTCTCAGTTGGTTCTGAACCTGCAGATGTGTTAAAATTTTTGATTGAGTAAAAACTTACAGAGCAGATGAGATGTACTTGTTGGGCCCCTCAACACCTAAACTCCATGAATTGTTTGAAACTGAGATTTCTGGGAGTTTCTTGATCTGTTACCTCACTTTTATTCCCCTTATATCTTGGGATTTGTATCCATGAAATAAACCGTCATTTACCTGAACTCATTTAAGTAGGTTTCTGTTGCTTGCACTAAACTTGACACACCAGGCTAAGTATCTTTTATTTCACAAAGCAACTATAGTTTTTTCAAGAACTCTATAAATGTGTTTGACTCATTGGTGATGAAGACTGTGATTTCCAATGAATTGAGAAGAACACTAAAAGCTGAAACAGTGAAGTAACTTTTCTAGGGTCACATAAAGGAGCTGAAAAGGGACTCTGAAAAAGAGGTGTATTTTGATATCCATCACTGACTTTGTGTATGAGTTCACAGATGAATATTTTCCTCTTTCTCAAGGGTAGAGTCCAGTGTACTATGACTGCACTTGGACCAACTGCAGGGTGCTGTGGCCATTCACCTAGCTTGAAGCTGGTGGCCCTCAGTGCTTAAGGATTATAGGATAGGTTTTAGCAGGAGACTTCTAGGCATAATGACTTAATTTTTCACTTAGCTTAAAAATTTTTTATGTAGTTGTTTACAATTTTATTATCTACTACCACATAACAAATTGCCCCAAAACTTCGTGGTTTAAAACAATGTATTTGTATTATCTCACATAGTTTCTGAGGATCAAGAATTTAGGAGTGGTTTAGTTGGATGATTCTGTCTTGGGATTTATCATAAGGCTGCAGTCAAGATGTTGACTGATGCAACAGTTCTCTGAATGCTTCAGTGGGACTGCAGGATTCACTCCCAAGGTGGTTCATCCACATGCCTTGCAAATTAGTGCTAGTTGTTGGGAGGTGGCCTTAGTCCTTCCCCACATGGACCTTTCTCCACAGGGCTATTTGAGTGTCTTCATGACATTGGGGCAGGCTTCCTCCAGAGTGAGGGATCCAAGAGAGGGCAAGTTGGAAACTGCAATGTTGTGCCCTAACCTTGCATAAAAATCTTGACCTATTTTGTGTAATAGCAATAGTTGTAGGAATTTAAAAACTTAAATAGGGGGTTTAATGTTAACTTTGTTACTCCAGGTGTCTTTACTTCAAATGGTGAAGAATTGGCAAGATCTAAAATTAACTTTTTAGGAAAAAAAGCATTTATTTATATTGGACCAGTCTAGGATTTTTATTTCAAAGTATCATAAGATAATGTAGTTATTACTGTAGCCATTCAGTCTTACAAAGGCAAATGCTGGGAGTCAGGTGGTGACTGTTTTTCTTGACTTAGTTATAACTATTAGCATTTTGGGGAGGGCCAGAAATAGCACCTTTTTCCCTCCTTCTGTGTTTGGAATCAAGAGAGAGATAAGGCATGGGAAACATCCGGGTGGAAATTAGAATGCCAGATATGTTGCTGAAGGAGCCAACTGGAGACAGGGCTTTAGGTCTATGGCCAAATGGGCTCGATTGTAAATGTACCTACTCACTTCCAGGCACAGCTAGACAGCTGCAGTTCCCTTCAACTTACCACATGGCTACAACTCCCCTCATGTGCAGGCAGAGAGATCTGAAAGACAGAAGGGACAGCTGAGCTGAGCTGGCTCAATTTTTTCTCCCAAACTCACTAATCTGGTAATTCAGCTTCTGTCTCAAGGGCAGGAGTGAGTGAGGGCTGGGGCAGAGAGCATCTATGTTGATCAGGTGCTACTTCTGGGAAAAGGAAAGGTATTTCAAAGAATCTATGCTAATGATAGTAGGTCATCAATAATCCTGCGATTAATTAGTGAGTCATGATTGTGGGGTTAGTACAGATATACTACAAATAACAAAGGTAACAGAAAGCATTCTCGCCCCTGAAACAGTAGCTGTTCAGACAGATCATACACACACACACACACACACACACACACACACACACACATGAAAATTTAAATGTCTGGGTCTGATCTTACTGTTGAAAAAAATCAGGAATTAACAAGAGGTAAGTTCTGTAGTGTAGAAGAAATGATCACCAGATACCTCAGGAGGTCTTTTCACTCAAACATTTTTTTCTGCTTGATTAAGTTTGAAAGACAGCTGTGAAAGAGGTCTGTTCTTCATAAGTGATGGTCAACAATGCTCTGTATTATCTGTCTTTTTTTCAGATGATTTGACATCTGAATAAAAAGGGAATGCACCTCCTAGGGTTAGCTAATGCTTAGAGATAGTAAACAACTCTTCTGGGGAGTGTGCCTTTCAAATGAAAAACAACAAATCCAGAGCCTAACCTCTGCCAGCTGTGTCCCACAGGTCACTGAAATTATTCACCCTAGAGAATACGAAGCCTATGTACCCTGCCTCATACATTCGTTCCCTGTGGAAACCCAATAGAGTCTCTTGCCCATGTTTCCCCTTTGCGCCTTCTGTCTGCTGACCTATCTTGGTGCTTACCTGTGTGGCCCTGCATGGCAGGGCATGCCCCCTACTCTTAGGAACTGTGAGTAATAGTGGCCATCATCTCTTGAACTTTGGCCTCACTATACCTGAATGATAATAAAACCTACATTTAAAAACACATCCTTCTCCCTCTGCCTTAGAACACAGTTTGTATGTGTCAGGGTTAGTGTTTAAGTGTATTTTTTGTTACTAACAAGATTTCTGTTGTATTGAAAGTGAAGTTTGGGGTATTCTAAAGTATTTTAGATAGACTTGATATTTATACATCACCTACCTTTCTTTCTTTTATAAACCTTCCTGTTTAACATCTTAAATATATCCAATTTTTTTCAGTTACTTTTTTATTTTGAGACAATTGTAAATTCACATGAGTTGTAAGAAATAATGCAGATGGATTCCATGCACTCATCACCCAAATTCCCCCAGTGATAACATTTCGAAAAATTATGGCATAATATCACAACCAGGAAATTGACACTGGTATAATCTACAGATCTTACTCAGATTTCACTGTTTTACCTGTACTCTTTTGTGTGTGTGCATTTTAGTTCCATCATGCATGTAGATTTCTGTGACCAGCACCACAATCAGGGTACAGAGCAGAGAACAGTTCTATCATAAGGGTCCTTTGTGTTACTATTTTGGAGCCCCAACCGACTTCTACCCCACTCCCTTCCCTAACTCTGATGAGGGAGCGGAAGGCTGGCTGAAGACAAAGCATAAGCGGACATCCTGCAACCTCCCCCAACACCCACTCCTGGGTGGGACATGTTTGACATTCTTCCAGGAATCTCCCAACTGTCTTCATGTTAATGCCTTGCTAGAGGGGAAAAACAACCTTAACTTGACAATGGCAAGGCCTCAGGTATCTTGTAAGTCCTCTTTAGCATATGAAAGTTATTTTGAAACCTCCCTATTTCCTTACCTCCCCCAACCCCATAGTATATAATCAGCCAACCCTCACAACCCTGGTGCAGCAGCTCTTTCTGCCCATGGGTTCTGTCCCTGTGCTTTAATAAACCACAATTTTGCACCAAAGACGTCTCAAGAATTCTTTCTTGGCTGTCAGCTTCAAATCCTAACATCATCTTTCCTACATCAACTCTTGGCAACTACTAACCCATTCTCCGTCTCTATAATTTTGCTATTTCAAAATATTGTATAAATGGAATAATACAGTATTTGACCTTTTGAGTTTTTTTATTCAACATATTTCCCTTGAGATCCATCCAAACTGTTGTGTATATAAATATTTTGTTTCTTTTTATTGCTTAGTAGTATTTCATGGTGTTGATGTAAAAAAGTTTGGTTAATCATATAACCATTGAAGGACATCTGGGTTGTTTCCAGCTTTTTTTTTAAACATACATTTGTCATCTATATTAATCACCAAGACTCCACAATTATTTCCTCAAACTTGTCACTATTAACAGTTTTATTCTTATTCTTCCATGTCTGCTGTGACATTCCTCTGTTCCTACAAGTGTCTTTGGTCACTTTAAAGGAAGAAACCTTTTCTAAAATCAGAGTACAAATTCTTCTTTAACCTCAAAATAATTATTTTCTTTGTGCTTCATTCCTTGGGATAATTACTCATTTTCTCTTTGCTTCATTTCCCCTTCCCTATATGAAGCTATTAAATGTCTCTATCTCTAGTGTTGAAAAGATTAATGTGATCACTTTTGTTTAAACAGCCTGATAAAAAGGTTATATAAATTATTTAGACATATAGATGTGAGTCAGCTCTGCCCCCAACTAGAGCTGAAGTTATAGAGAATCAAATATAGCTCCCTCAGCTGCCTGCCATTTTTTCTGGGCCAGGCCCTTTTCCTGGTAATATCTAATTTCCATAATCCTGTCTTTCCAGGGATCTGGTGCTGAGACTGTTCCGGTACAAACCACTTATAGTTGGCAGACATAATAGATTATTCATTATCAACTACTCAAGAAAGAATTAGCTGGACCTGCATAGGATTGGACTTGTAACTCAATTAAGATATTAATTAGACTTGATGAAGTTGAGGCAGAAGCCACACACATCCTCTCTTCAAGCTAAAAGTTTGCCTTTATTGTAGACCCAGTGCTTAATATGTCTTATTTATATTCAGCCAAGTACCAAAAAAGAATGCTGATGCATTTAGAGCCATCATGCTAGAAATTTTGGAAATTTAGACTCACTGGAATTCCAACCAGGCCTACCTCTGAATGAGGACAGAATGCCCCAGGCTGAAATATCACCATCTGAACACCCTGGTTCTACTAGCCATAAGTTGGAGGGAAATTGAAGGCCTTCTTCTGGGTTTGCAGTCTCTGTTGTGCAGCATGATCACTCTGGGGGTGTGCATTGTACAAGGAATCTGATTTATAAATTTTCCCCAGTGATTTTGATGATCAGACAGCTTTGGAGAACCTGTACTAGTTGACATTGCCTCTTGAGGAAAGCCTCTTCTAAGTCTGTTTCCTCCTTGAAACATACAGGGTCAGGAAACAACATAGAGACCAGAGGAGCCTGGTGGTGAACTTGAAATTTCTGAAGTTGGATGTCTCAGACAGAAGCATGGTAACACTGCTGATGGACTCAGTGCTAGATCACCTGGCTCTGAGGCAGAACAAGCATGAACTTGGCAAGTGCTTAGCCTCCATCAGCCTCTCTGGGGGAGGTTAGGATGGATGCTCTCTTAGGTCACTTCTAGATCTGTAGTCTGTTTGGGAACAAGCTTCCTTGTACAAATCAATAGGACCCAAAGTAAGAGCACAGTCTGACTCTGGGACCCTGGGGGACTGAGTAGAGGGAAGCACAGGCTGATGTGAGAATAATTGAATACATGACAGATGGTTTATAAATGTTAGTGAAGGAAGGTATAGCTGAATTAATGAATAGATAGGAGGGGAGTCCTCCTTCCCTGAGAAGTCTGCAGTACTGTGATCCCTTTCCAAGCCTGTCTCTCAAAGATCCTAACCTGGCTCTACCTAGAACTGAAGTCCAGGGAGAGGCATACGAAGTTTGCTTAGATAGAATCCTTTCTGTTTGAGAAAGACATGTATCATATGACCTCACTGATATGAGGAATTCTTAATCTCAGGAAACAAACTGAGGGTTGCTGGAGTGGGGGGTGGGGTGGGAGGGATGGGGTGACTGGGTGATGAACACTGGGGAGGGTATGTGTTCTGGTAAGCGCTGTGAATTGTGCAGGACTGTTGAATCTCAGATCTGTACCTCTGAAACAAATAATGCAATATATGTTAAGAAAGAAAAAAAGAAGAAGAAGAATGTAGCAGGAGGGGAAGAATGAAGGGGGGGAAATCGGAGGGGGAGAAGAACCATGAGAGACGATGGACTCTGAAAAACAAACTGAGGGTTCTGGAGGGGAGGGGGTTGGGAGGATGGGTTAGCCTGGTGATGGGTATTGAGGAGGGCACGTTCTGCATGGAGCACTGGGTGTTATGCACAAACAATGAATCATGGAACACTATATCTAAAACTAATGATGTAATGTATGGGGATTAACATAACAATAAAAAAATTAAAAAAAAAAATCCTTTCTGTTATTTCTATGTTGTTGGAAGAGGCTTCACTATAGATAAATAGATCAATAAATGAGTTCGTTTCTGAAACTCTGCAATACTACATACTGGCCTGGTGGTAGGGTTCATGAAAAGAAAAAACAGCCTCTATATGCCTCTATTATGTCATCTAGCACACTGACTAAGATCATAAGGTTTCTGCCCCTTAAGCACTGGTAACACTGTCAGAGGGGATGTATATCCTTTCTCAAATTCTCATTGAGGCTATGCTCTGAAACTCTGAGGCACAGGACATTTTTTTTAAAAAGTAGTAAGTCATATACTGATTAAGAAAAAAGAGAGTTGTCACCTCTCTATCTTTATAATCCTCAACTATAACCATTTGACTCTCATCAGAGAAAGTGTGGCAACAGTTCTCCAGTGCTCTCTATAAAGATAATGTAAATATGCACATAGCAGGGAGGGTATATTTAACTAAGGAACAGAAAATCTTGCAAACTTGTTTTCTGAAGAGCTAATATTATGTTCTATACTAGGCTGGTACATACCTCAGAGCATCAAATATGAAAGAATGTACTGAAGCTTAGAGTAGTATTATGCATTAAATAAAACAAAAATTCTGAGTAACTAGCTTGTTTGCCTTTTGGATACCTAGCATAAGGGAGACACTTTGTTGAAAATCAGGATAAGCTTTTACAATAATTGCCATAGAACATTATTACAGATTTGAATGACATTCGTAGAGCTCTGATTTCTAGAAAATTAAAAACAGGGAAAATATTATAAAAAAGGAAAAGTTTTATGAACATTGAAATGGAAGTAATGATAATTGGTAAGACTTTGTATTTTCAAAATCAATTTATTATTTGGCATATATACCATACACCTTGGTTTGTTTCTCAAAATTCAGGACAAATAAATTTAAAAGTAAAATTGTTATAGATAATTATCAATCTGCTAATTTGATATGCTTTTGAAGTTTCCTTACTTAGGTGCAAGTCTTTGCATTTTCTGCAACTTCTGAAAATCACCTTTCCATCAATATGAAGCCACAATGGCTTATTTTGTAATGCAGTCAAACTTTGTGTGAGTATCACTTGCATTTCCAGTTTTGAACTTCTTAGATGCTCAATATATATTTCTGAGTAAATATGTAAATTAATAGGGTTGGCTGCCAGCAATAAACTGGTGCTGTTTTGTATTTATTTTGTTTTAGAGAGAATAGAGTTACCTAGTAAGAATACAGATTACATTACACATACAATGGCAGAAAGAAGTACTTAATTGTTCCAAGTATCTGACCATATTCTCTGGACAAGTGCAAGCTCATGTATGTTTCATCAGTTAAAGAACCAATATTTTCTAATCATTCTTGACTCACTGTTTTGGGCTTTACTTTTCAAATTCCATAGCTGTGATACGTGCGAACCGTGATACAGTATCATAGTTGTCTTTGAAGTAAAGTTCTCCAGCATGCAGGAAATACAATGTTTTGTTTTTCTCAATTTACATCATTCTTTTAATTCTTTTACCAGAACTCTTTTCCTCCATTCCTAGAATATTTCCTGGTGGGAAGCTGGACCCTTAGGATGATGCAGTAGATCTATGTCCTGTGGGACATTAATAGCTGATCCTCCCAACAAGTCATGTCCTTCCCAATGCCAGTTGACAGTTTTTTTTTTTTAATCTCTCTCTCTTTCTGTTGCTCCATCTCTATCTATGTTAGGAAAACTGTACACATTTACAGAATTATTGCTTACAAATATGTGACAGTCTTCTTTCCAGAAGCCAGGAAGAATGCATGCTCTGCTTTCTTGTACTGCTGATAAGTAGCTCTAATCAACTAGCTGTGGAAGTACTTCTGTGTTCCCTCTAAGAGTCCCTGGAATGCTAGAGGTATTTTATCTTTAATTTTGTAACTCAGATATCTTCTGAGGCTTGTAAGATTTTAGCAACAATGACATGTCCTGTGACTATAGCTTTTCCCTTGTACAGGTTTCTTCAGAAATCTGCTCACACCAGGCATGAATGAGTTCTGGTATGACTGATAAAAGTCTACATAGGAGAAGAACCATCTACCCTGTCTCCTAGGAGCCCTCTCTCTCCTTTTCCTCCTGTGTCTCCCTTCAATACACTCTAACCCAAATTGCTAACCAATCTTCCACCTCCCTCTAAACTCCAGATCCTTATTTCTTCCTCTGACATTCTCAGCACTCCATCCTTCCTGTGGAAACTCATTGGGCAGCCAACCACAAGATCTAGCTTCTCAAAACAGTCCTTATAAAACACACACACAAAAACAAAACAAATGAAAGAATAAAATTCTCCCTGAGAGGGATTTTGATTATTTTTTTCCACTTTGACAAACCTCCAGCCAGAAAGAGGAAGGGCCCAAATAAATAAAAATCACAAATGAGAAAGGAGAAATAACAACCAACACCACAGACATACAATTATAAGAGAATATTATGAAAAAATATATGCCAACAAATTGGATAACCTGGAAGAAGTGGATAAATTCTTAGAAACATATAAACTACCAAAACTAAAACAGGAAGAAGTAGAAAACTTGAACAGACTGATAACCATCAAAGAAATTGAGTCAGGAATCAAAAAACTCCAAACAAACAAAAGTCTATGGCCAAATGATTTCATAGGAAAATTCTACCAAACATTTAAAGAAGAGTTAATACCTATTCTCAAACTATTCCAAAAAATAGAAAAGGAAGAAAAACTTCCTAATTCATTCTATGAGGCCAGTATTACTGATACAAAAACCAGATAAAGACTCCACTAAAAAAGAGAACTACAGGCCAATATTCCTGATGAACAGGGATGCAAAAATTCTCAATACAATACTAACAAACTGAATCCAACAATACATTAAAAGACTCATTTTCCATGATCAAGTGGGATTTATCCCGGGGTTGCAGGGGTGGTTCAATATTCATAAACCAATCAACATGATACACCATGTTAATAAAAGAAAAGATAAGAACCATATGATCATTTCAATAGATGCAAAAAAAAATTTGAAAGTACAACATCCATTTGTGATAAAAAACACTCAACAAAGTAGGATTAGAGGGAATATACTTCACATAATACCCATATATGGAAAACCCACAGGTAGTATTTCCCTTAATTGGGAAAAACTGAGAGCTTTTTCTGGTCATGAACAAGACAAGGATGTACACTTTGATTACTGTTATTTGACATAGTACTGGAAGTCCTAGCCACAGCAATCAGACAACAAAAAGAAATAAAAGGCATTCAAATTGGCAATGAAGAGAAAGTAAAACTTTCACTATTTGCAGATGACTTGATACTCTATATAGAAAACCCAAAAGACACCACCAAAAAAACTGCTAAACTGATAAATGAATTCAGTAAAAATCAATGTACAGAAATCTATTGCATTTTTCTTTTTTTGAAAAGATTTTATTTATTATTTGAGAGAGAGAGAGAGCAGTGGAGAGAGAGAGCACAAGCAGGGGGAGGGGCAGAGGGGGAGGGAGAAGCAGACTCCCCGCTGAGCAGGGAGCCCAAAGTGGGACTCCATCCCAGGACCCTGGGATCATGACCCTGGCATCATGATCAGATGCTTAACTGACTGAGCCACCCAGGCACCTTATTGCATTTCTATACACTTCAAGCAGCAGAAATAGAAATTAAGGAATCAATCCCATTTACAATTGTATCCAAACAATAAGATATGTAGGAATAAACCTAACCAAGGAGGTGAAAGACCAGTACTCTGAAAACTATAAAATATTTATGAAAGAAATTGAAGATGACACAAAGAAATGGAAGACATTCCATGGCCCATTGATTAGAAAAACAAATATTGTTAAAATGTTTATCCTACCCAAAGCAATCTACACATTTAATGCAATCCCTATCAAAATACCACCAGGATTTTTCACAGAGCTAGAATAAGCAATCCTAAAATTTGTATAGAATAGCAGAAGACTCCAAATAGCCAAAGCAACCTTGAAAAAGAAAAAAACAAAGCTGGAGGCATCACAATTCCAGACTTCAAGTTATATTACAAAGCTGTAGTGATCAAATCAGTATGGTACTGACAAAAACAGACAGATTGATCAATGGAACAGAGCAGAAAACCCAGAAATAAACACACAACTATATGATCAAATAATCTTCAACAAAGCAGGAAAGAATATCCAATGGGAAAAAGACAGGCTCTTCAAGAAACAGTGTTGGGAAAACTGGATAACAACATGCAAAAGAATGAAACTGGAGCACCTTCCTACACCAAACACAAAAATAAATCCAAAATGGATAAAAGACCTAAATATGAGACATGAAACCATAAAAATACTAGTGGAGAACACAGGCAGTAACCTCTTTGACATCAGCAGTAGCAACTTATTTCTAGATATGTCTCTTGAGGCAAGGGAAACAAAAGCAAAAATAAATTATTGGAACTTATCAAAATAAAAAGCTTCTGCACAATGAAAGAAATAATCAACAAAACTAAAAGACAACCTACAGAATGGAAGAAGATATTTGCAAATGACATATATGATAATGGATTTGTATCCAAAATACATAAAGAACTTATAAAACTCAACACCCAAAAAACAAATAATCCAATTAAAAATGGACAGAAGAGATGAATAGACTTTTTTTTTCAAAGAAGACATACAGATGGCTAACAGACACATGAGAAGATGCTCAATATCACTGATCATCAGGAAACTACAAATCAAAAACACAATGAGACATCACCTCACACCTGGCAGAATGGGTAAAAATCAACAACACAAGAAACAACAGGTGTTGATGAGAATGTGGAGAAAGGGGTACCATCTTGCACTGTTGGTAGGAATGCAAACTGATACAACCACTGTGGAAAACAGTATGGTGATTCCTCAAAAAGTTAAAAATAGAACTACTCTAAGAACCAGTAATTGCATTACTAGGTATTTACCAAAAAGTACAAAAACACTAATTCAAAGGATTACATACACCCCAATATTTATAGCAACATTATTTACAATAGCCAAAATATGGAAACAGTCACATGGATGGAGCTAAGTGAAATAAGTGTAATAAGTGAAATAAGTCAGAGAAAGACAAACACCATATGATTTCACTCTTATGTAGAATTTAAGAAACAGAACAAATGAGCAAAGGGGGGGAAAAGAGAGAGAGGTAAACAAGAAAGAGCCTCTTAACTACAGAGAATAAACTGATGGTTACCAGAGGGGAAGTGGGTGGGAGGATGGGATAAATAGGTGATGGGGATTAAGGAGCGCACTTGTCCTGATGAGCACCAGGTGTTTTTTTCTCTTTTTTAGGGGGTTTCTAAGACAGCCTTAGTTTTTCTTTTTTAAAATTTGAAATTAAATTAATTAACATAATGTAATATTAGTTTCAGAGGTAGAGTTCAGTGATTCATCAGTTGTATATAACACCCACTGCTCATTACATCATGTGTCCTCCTTAATGCCTGTCACCGAGTTACCCATCCCCTCACCCTCCTCCCCTCCAGCAATCTTTAGATTGTTTCCTATGATTAAGAGTCTCATATGGTTTGTCTCCCTCTCTGATTTCATCTTGTTTTATTTTTCCCTCCCTTCCCCTATGATCCTTTCTTTTGTTTCTTAAATTCCACATATGAGTGAAATCATATAATTGTCATTCTCTGATTGACTTATTTCACTTAAAATAATACACTCTAGTTCCATCCACGTTGTTACAAATGGTAAGATTTCATTATTTTTTTTTTATGGCTGAGTAATACTCCTTTGTATATATAAATAAGAAATCCTTATCCATTCATCTGTTGATGGACATCTGGGCTCTTTCCATAGTTTGGCTATTGTGGACATTGCTGCTATAAACTTTGGGGTGCAGGTCTCCCTTCAGATCGCTACATTTGTGTCTTTGGGGTAAATACCTAATAGTGTAATTGCTGGGTTGCAGGGTAGCTCTATTTTTAACTTTTTGAGGAACCTCCATACTGTTTCTCAGAGTGGCTGTATCAGCTTGCATTCCCACCAGCAATGTAAGAGGGTTCCCCTTTCTCTGCATCCTTGCCAACATTTCTTGTTTCCTGACTTGTTAATTTTAGCCATTCTGTCTGATGTGAAGTGGTATCTCATTGTGGTTTTGATTTGTATTTCCCTGATGCTGGGTGATGTTGAGCATTTTTTCATGTGTCTACTGGCCATTTGGATGTCTTCTTTGGAGAAATGTCTGTTCATGTCTTCTGCCCATTTCCTGACTGGATTATTTGTTTTTTGGGTGTTGAGTTTTGATGATTACAGCTTTAAAATACAGCTTGAAGTCGGGAATTGTGATGCTGCCAGCTTTGGTTTTCTTTTTCAACATTCCTTTGGCTATTTGGCATCTTTTCTGGTTCCATACAAATTTACGATTATTTGTTCCAGGTCTATGAAAAATGTTGATCGTATTTTGATAGGGATTGTGTTGAATGTATAGATTGCTCTAGGTAGCACAGACATTTTAACATTATTTGTTCTTCCAATCCATGAGCATGGAGTATTTTTCCATTTCTTTATGTCTTCCTCAATTTCTTATGTAAGTGTTCTATAGTTTTCAAAGTACAGATCCTTTGTCCCTTTGGTTAGATTTATTAGTAGGTATCTTATGGTTTTGGGTACAATTTTTTATTTTAAATGAATGACATTGTTTCTTTTTTTTTTTTTAAGATTTTATTTATTTATTTGACAGAGAGAGACACAGCGAGAGAGGGAACACAAGCAGGGGGAGCAGCAGAGGGAGAGGGAGAAGCAGGCTTCCCGCTGAGCAGGGAGCCTGATGTGGGGCTCGATCCCAGGACCCTGGGATCATGACCTGAGCCGAAGGCAGACGCTTAACGACTGAGCCACCCAGGTGCCCCGGTTTTGGGTACAATTGTAAATGGGATCGACTCCTTAATTTCTCTTTCTTCTGTCTTACTGTTAGTGTATAGAAATGCAACTGTTTTCTGTGCATTGGTTTCATATCCTGCCACTTAGCTGAATTCCTGTATGAGTTCTAGCAATTTTTGGGTGGAGTCTTTTAGGTTTTCCACATAAATATTCATGTCGTCTGCAAAGAGTGAGAGTTTGACTTCTTTGCTGATTTGGATGCCTTTTATTTCTTTTTGTTGTCTGATTGCTGAGGCTAGGACTTCTAGTACTATGTTGAACAATAGTGGTGAAAGTGGATATCCCTGTTATGTTCTTGACCTTAGGCAAAAAGCTCTGTTTTTCCCAATTGGGAATGAAATTTGCTGTGGGCTTTTTTACATGGCTTTTATGATATTGAGGTATGTTCCCTCTATGCCTACACTGTGGAGAGTTTTTATTAAGAAAGGATGCTGTATTTTGTCAAATGTGTTTTCCACATCAATTGAGAGGATTATCTCGTTCTTGCCCTTTCTTTTATTAATGTAGTGTATCACATTGATCGATTTGTGGATGTTGAATGATACTTGCAGCCCAGGAATAAATCCCACTTGGTCGTGGTGAATAATCCTTTTCATGTACTGGTGGATTCTATTGGCTAGTATTTTGGTGAGAAATTTTGCACCCATGTTCATCAGGGATATTGGTCTGTAATTCTCCTTTTTCATGGGGTCTTTGTCAAGTTTTGGTATCAAGATAATGCTGGCCTCATAGGAATAGTTTGGAAGTTTTTCTTCCATTTTGATTTTTTGAAACAGCTTCAGAAGAATAGGTATTAATTCTTCTATAAATGTTTGGTAGAATTCCCCTGGGAATCCATCCAGCCCTGGACTCTTGTTTGTTGGGAGACTTTTGATTACTGCTTCAATTTTCTTGCTGGTTATGGGTCTGTTCGGTTTTCTATTTCTTCCTGGTTCAGTTTTGTTAGTTTATATATTCCTAGGAATGCATCCATTTCTTCCAGATTGCCTAATCTGTTGGTGAATTTTTGTTCAAAATATGTTCTTATAATTGTTTGTATTTCTTCACTGTTGGTTGTGATCTCCCCTCTTTCATTCATGATTTTATTTATTTGTATCTTTTTTCTTTTTGATAAATCTGGTTAGGGGTTTATCAATCTTATTAATTCTTTTGTAGAACAAGTTCCTATTTTCTTGGATCTGTTCTACTCTTCTTTTGGTTTCTATTTCACTGATTTCTGTTCTAATCTTCATTAATTATCTCCTGCTGCTGGGTTTAGGCTTTATTTCTGTTCTTTCTCCAGCTCCTTTAGGGATAAGGTTAGCGTGTGTATTTGAGGCTTTTTTTGTTTCTTGAGAAAGAATTGTGTAGCTATATACTTCCCTCTTAAGACTGCCGTTGCTGCATTCCAAAGGCTTTGAACAGTTGCATTTTCATTTTCATTTGTTTCCATGAATTTTTTAAATTCTTCTTTAATTTCCTGTTTGACCCATTCATTCTTTAGTAGGATGTTCTTTAACCTCCATATATTTGTGGTCCTTCCAAATTTCCTCTTGTGATTGAGTTCAAGTTTCAAACCATTGTGGTTTGAAAATATGTGGGGAATGATCCCAATCTTTTGGTACCAGCTGAGACCTGATTTGTGATCCAGTATGTGATCTATTCTGGAAAAAGTTCCATGTGCACTTGAGAAGAATGTGTATTCTGTTGCTTTAGGATGGAATGCTCTGCATGTAACTGTGAAGTCCATTTGGTCCAGTGTGTCATTCAAAGCCCTTGTTTTCTTGTTGATCTTCTGCTTAGATGATCTGCCTATTACTGTGAGTGTGATGTTAAAGTCCCCTGGTATTATTGTGTTATTATCAATATGTTTCTGTAATTTTGTCATTAATTTGTTTATATAATTGGCTGCTCCCATTTGGGGAGCATATATATTTACAATTGTTAGATCTTCTTGTTGGATATAGCCTTTAATTATGATATAGTGTCCTTCCTCATCTCTTATTACAGTCTTTGGTTTAAAATCTAATTTGTCTGATATAAGGATTGCTACCCCAGCTTTCTTTGATGTCCATTAGCATGATGAATGCTTCTCCACTCCCTCACTTTCAATCTGGAGGTGTTTTGGGTCTAAAATGAGTCTCTTGTTGACAGAATATCAATGGGTGTTCCTTTTTTATCCAATCTGATACTCTGTGTCTTTTGATTGGAGCATTTAGTCCATTTACATTCAGAGTAACTACTGAAAGATATGAATTTAGTGCCATTGTATTGCCTCTAAAGTCATTGTTTCTGTATATTTTCTCGGTTACTTTCTGGTCTATGATACTTTTGGGCTCTATCTTCACTTAAAGGATCTCCTTTAATATTTCTTGCAAGACTGGTTTAGTGATCACAAATTCCTTTAGTTTCTGTTTGTCCTGGAAGCTCTTTATTTCTCCTACTACTCTGAATGACAGTCTTGTTGTATAAAGTCTTCTTGGGTGCATATTTTTCTCATTTAGCACCCTGAATATACCATGTCAGTCCTTTCTGGCCTGCCAGGTCTCTATGGATAGGTCTTCTACCAGCCATATGTTTATACCTTTGTAGGTTTAGGACCTCTTCTCCTGAGCTGCTTCAGGAGTTTCTCTTTGTCTCTGGAGTTTGCAAGCTTCACTCTTATAGGTTGAGGTGTTGACCTATTTTTATTGATTTTGTGGGGGATTCTCTGTGCTTCCTGGACATGAATGCCTGTTTACTTCCCCATATTAGGGAAGTTCTCAGACATAATTTGCTCAAATATACCTTCTGCCCCCACCCTTCTTTCCTCTTCCTCTGGGACCCCAATGATTCTAAAATTGTTTCACCAAATGGTATCACTTATCTCTCAAATTCTCCCCTCATGATCAAGTAATTGTTTACCTCTCTTTTTTTCAGTTTCTTTATTCTCCATCATTTTGTCTTCTATATCACTAATTTCTCTTCTGCTTCATTTATCCAAAAGTTACAACCTCCATTTTTATTGCATCTCACTAATAGCCTTTTTTATTTCAATCTGATTAGATTTTAGTTCTTTTATTTCTTCAGAAAGAGATTCTCTAGGGTCTTCTATGCTTTTTTCAAGCCCAGCTAGTATTTTTATAGTCATTATTCTGAATTCTAGTTCTGACATCTTACTTATATCCATACTGCTTGGGTTCCTGGGAGTCAATACTGTCTCTTGCTCTTTTTTTGGTGGGTGAGTTCCTCCGTCTTGTCATTCTTGCAAAAAGTGGTTCCTTTTCTATTTGTAGAATTGCATCAATTCTTTTCTTAGATCTCTGGTTGAGTTCGCAGGTGTTCAGAATGATTTGATCACTTATGTAGCTGAATTGAAGGGGCAAGATGAAACTAGGGTCCCCTATTCCTCCGTCATCTTCTGAGTTCAGTTTTTAAAATTAGTTTCCACATTTGAGTGAGAGCATATGGTATATTTCTTTCTCTGTCTGATTTTTTTAGTGTAATACCCTCAAGGTCTATCCATGTTGCTACAATGGCAAGATTTCCTTCTTTCTATGGCTGGATAATATTCCATTATATACATATAAATAGCACATTTTCTTTATTCATTTATCAATGGACACTTAGGTTGCTTTCATGTCTTGATTATTATAAATAATGCTGTGATAAACATGGAAAAGCAGATATGTTTTTGAGTTAGTGTTTTTGTTTCTTTCAGATAAACCGAAGTGGAACTGGTGGGTCATATGATAGCTTTATTTTTATTTTTTTGAGCAATTTCCTTTCTGTTTTCCGTAGTGGCTGCACCATTTATATTCCCAACAGTGCACCAGAGCTCCCTTTTGTCCACATCCACTCCAACATTTGTTATCTCTTGTCTTTTTAATGATAGCCACTGTAACAAATGTGAAGTGATATCTCATTGTGATTTTAATTGGCATTTCTCTAATGATTAAAAATGTGAGCACCTTTAGCCAAAGATTTAAGACAACTTTAAATTTACTGTCTTAAATATGCTCAAGGAGCTAAAGAAAACCATGGGCAAAGAACAAAGGAAACCAGGAGAACAATGTCTCAACAAGTAGAGAATATTAAAAAAATAAAAATTATGAAAGGAATTAAATTGAAATCATAGGACTGAAAAATTCTGCCCTTTTGAAATGAAAAATTGACTAAAGGGGTTCAAAAGCAGAATTGAGCAGACAAAAGAATTGGTGAATTTGAGGACAGGTCAAATGAAATTAGTCTGAAGAGCAAAAAAGAAAAATAATGAAGAAAAATAAACAGAGCCTAAGAAGTCTATAGGACACATAAAAAATACCAACATATGCATAATGGGAGTTCCAGAAATTGATAGAGAGATACAGAAGCAGAGAAAATATTTGAAGAACTGATGGTTGAAAACTTACCAATTTCATAAAATACATAAAGCTTCCAAGAAGCTTGAGAGTATCAAATTGATTAAAGACATCTGCACTGAGTACCACTATAATCAGTCAAAAGCCAAGGATAAAAAGAGAATTTTGAAAGCAAAAAGAGTATCGACTCATTATGTACAAGAGATCCTCAATTAGATTAAAAGCCCAACAGAAACCATGAAGATCAGAATGTAGTGAGATGACATATTTAATGTGCTAAAAGGCAAAAAAAAAAAAAAAAAAAAGAGTTCAGTCAAGAATTCTATATTCAGGGATGTCTGGGTGGCTCAGTTGGTTAAGCATCCGCCTTTGGCTCAGGTCATGATCCCAGGATCCTGGGATGGGGTCCCTCATCAGACTTCTTGCTCAGCAGGGAGCCTGCTTCTCCCTCTGCCTGCCACTCCCCCTGCTTGTGCTCTCTCGTTCTCTCTCTCTTTGACAAATAAATAAAATCTAAAAAAAAAAAAAAAGAATTCTATATTCAGCAAAACTAGGCTTTAAGAAGTCAATCCCTCTCTAGGTAATCAAAAGCTGAGGGAGATCATTTCTAGTATACTTGCTTTACAAGAAATGCTAAAGGAAATCCTTTAGGTGGAAATGAAAGGACACTAGGCAGTAGCTTGAAGCCATAGGAAGAAACAAAAAGCATTGGTAAAAATAATTACATAGGTAAATATACAAGCCAGTATTATTGCATTTTTGGTTTTTAACTTTATTTTTATATAGGATTTAAAAGAAAAATGCATGAAATGATAATTTTTTTATCTATTTTAATGGGCATATAATGTATAAAGATGTAATCTGTGACAATAGCAATGTAAAAGAAGAGGGACAGCTGTATAGAAGTAGAATTTTGTATACTTTTGAGACAAGGTTGATATTAATTCAAACTAGGTTGTTATAAGTTTAAGATGCTAATTGTAATCCCCAAGGTAACCACAAAAAGGAAGATGTGGTTCATATATACAATGGAGTATTACTCAGCTATCAGAAAGGATAAGTCCCTACCATTTGCATTGACATGGATGGAACTGGAGGGGATTATGCTAAGTGAATTAAGTCAAGCAGAGAAAGGCAATTGTCATATGGTTTCACTCATGTGGAATGTAAGGAATAGTGCAGAGGACCATAGGGGAAGGGTGGGAAAACTGAATGGGAAGAAATCAGAGAGGGAGACAAACCATGAGAGATTCTGGACTCCAGGAAACAAATTGAGGGTTGCAGAAGGGAGGGGCGTGGGAGGATGGGGTAACTGGGTGATGGGCATTAAGGAGGGCACATGTTGTGATGAGCACTGAGTGTTATATGCAACTAATGAATCATTGAACACTACATCAAAAACCATATATGTACTATATGTTGGCTAATTGAACTTAATAAAAAAAGAAAATGATAAAAAATGTACTTTTTACAAATAAAATATTATGAGTAATACGAAATTAAAACACTATAGAAGAAAATGGAGCTGTCCTTTTTTAGGTGTGGAGAGCCATATTCATTCTACTCTGGTGGCTCCTAATTTGGAATGCAGGTTAGAGATTATTTAAATGAAATTGCATATGCTTACATATGTGAAAGCATTTTTCCTAGTTGTAAAGAATTATAAAGTGTTTGTTAAAGTATTGTTGGAAGAAAACTATTTCTGGACAAAAGAGTTTTAGTAAAATTGAAAAATACTCGTCAAAAATGTATTTAAAAAGGAAATAAGAAAAGAATCAAAATAATGCACTACAAAAATTAATTAAACATAAAAAAAGCAGTAATGGAATAACTGAAGAACAAAAAAAACATGACATAACAGAACACAAATAGTAAAATGGTAGATATGAAAGATCACTAAACCTTGTTCTGCTTATCATGAAGAAAGAGGCACAATGCTGAATGGGCCTCTGAATCTTATAGGCAACATATATTACATTTGAGCATGCTTCTCTGTAAATCTGCTGAGTGGAGCTCATCTTAAGAAAAAATTGTGTATGGGGGGGCGGAGCAAGGTGGCAGAGTAGGAGGAGACCTGGATTTCATCTGGTTTCAGGAGTTCAGCTGGATAGGGATCAAACCATTCTGAACACCTAGGAACTGAACAGGAGATCGAAGAAAAGAATAGCAACAACTCTCTGAACAGAAAAGCGATCACTTTCTGGAAGGTAGGATGTGCAGAGAAGTGAATCCGAGGCGATATTCGGAAAGATAGACGGTGGGGGAGGGGGCCTCCGTCCGCCGCTTCTGGTAAGTGATAGAGCCCCAGAGCACAAAATTGGAACTTATAGAAGTCGGCTCCCCTGAGGGACGTCGCTCCACTGGCTAAGCGGGGGGTGGAACCCTCACAGGACTGTGTGGTCTCAGGACCCTCGGGGTCACAGAAAGACCGGGGGTGCATGAGTGCAGCAGAGCACCCGGCTATCAGAGCAGGGAAGCTGGCTGCAGAGAGGGAGCCGAGGTGCAGGCTCTCAGCTCGGGGTTGCCATAAACTGCTCCGCAGCACAGTCGGGCCACTGCTCTTCCAGCAGGGACCCAACAAGTGGCAGATCCGGGGAGACTCCCCTACCTCCCCAAGGAGGAGCAGTGCAGGAGCGCACTGCAGGGATCTGCTGGGTTTGGAGACTCCAAACGGGGTTGTGTGCCAGAGATAGAAACACTCGGACACCGGCCGGGTGAGCACGGAGTGCCACCGGAGACCGGGGAGACAGGAGTGATTGCTTTTCTCTGGGGGCTCACTGAAGAGCGGGACCCCGAGTTCTTGGCTCCTCGGGGGTGGAGATTAGGAGGCCGCCATTTTCACTCTCATCCTCCAAAGCTATAGGGAAAGCTTGCAGGGAACAAAAGCTCCCGAGAGCAAACCCGAGCAGATTACTTAGCCCGGACGGGCAAGGGCAGGGCAATTCCACCTCCGGCAAAGACATTTGGGAACCACAGCAACAGGCCCCTCCCCCAGAAGATCAGCAAGAACAGTCAACCGAGACCAAGTTTACCGATCAATGAGAACGGCAGAACTCCAGCGCTAGGGGAATACTGCACAGAGGATTCATGGCTTTTTTTTACCATGATTCTTTAGTCTTTCAAAGTTAATATTTTTTAATTGTCTTTTTTTAAAAATTTTTCTTTTTCCCTTTTTCAACTAACATCTTATCAATCCCTTTTTAAAAAAACTTTTATTTCTCATTTTTAGAGTCATATTCTATCCCTTCATAGTACTTACCCTTATTTTTGGCATATATACATAAGTTGTTCTCTCTTTAAAATTTTGAGATACAGTTTCTTCTAACAGATCAAAATATATCCTAAATCTCTAGTGTATGGCTTTGTTCTAGTCTCCTGCCTGATCACATTCTCTCCCTTTTTTTGTCTTTTTTCTTTTAAATCTTCTTCTTTCTTTTTTCAAACAACTTATCAATTCCTTTCATAAAATTTTTTATAATTTTCATCTTTACAGTCATATTCCATCCCTTCATCGTATTAACCCTTATTTTTATACATATATAAGTTTTTCTTTCCTTAAAATTTTGGGGGGCACTTTCTTCTAAGAGACCAAAATACACCCAAAATCTAGTGTGTGGCACTGATCTATGCACCAGCCTCATCATATTTGATCATATTCTGTTTTTATTTTTATCTTGTTCTGTTTTTGTTTGTTTTTGTCTTTTTCTTTTTTCTTTCTTTCCCTTTCTTTTCCCCCAGTTTCAGGTCTTTTCTGATTTGTTTAGAGTATATTTTCTGGGGACGTTGTTACCCTGTTAACATTTTGTCCTCTCATTCATCTATTCTCCTCTGGACAAAATGACAAGATGGAAAAAATCACCTCAATAAAAAGAACAAGAGGCAGTACCGACTGCCAGGGACCTACTCAATACGGACATTAGTACGATGTCAGACCTAGAGTTCAAGACAAGAGGTCTGTAACCTTCAATGGAAGAAACATTAGATTGGCAACTGACCTATCCACAGAGACCTGGCAGGCCAGAAAGGACTGGCAGGATATATTCAGAGCACTAAATGAGAAAAATATGCAGCCAAGAATACTATATCCAGCTAGGCTGTCATTGAAAATACAAGGAGAGATAAAAAGCTTCCAGGACAAACAAAAACTAAAGGAATTTGCAAACACAAAACCAGCCCTACAAGATATAAAGGGGGCCTCTAAGCAAAGAGAGAGCCTAAAAGCAATATAGACCAGAAAGGAACACAGACAATATACAGTAACAGTCACCTTACAAGCAATACAATGGCACTAAATTCCTATCTTTCAATAGTTACCCTGAATGTAAATGGGCTCAATGCCCCAATCAAAGGCACAGGCTATCAGATTGGATAAAAAAACAAGATCCATCGATATGCTGTCTGCAAGAGACTCATTTTAGACCCAAAGACACCCCCAGATTGAAAGTGAGGGGGTATAAAACCATTTACCATGCTAATGGACACCAAAAGAAAGCTGGGGTGGCAATCCTTATATCAGACAAATTAGATTTTAAACAAAGACTGTAATAAGAGATGAGGAAGGACACTATATCCTACTTAAAGGATCTATCCACAAGAAGATCTAACAATTGTAAATATCTATGCCTCTAACATGGGAGCAGCCAATTATATAAGCCAATTACTAACAAAAGCAAAGAAACACATCGACAACAATACCATAATAGTGGGGGACTTTAACACCCCCCTCACTGAAATGGACAGATCATCTAAGCAAAAGATCAACAAGGAAATAAAGACTTTAAATGACACACTGGACCAAATGGACTTCACAGATATATTCAGAACATTCCATCCCAAAGCAACGGAATACACATTCTTCTCGAGTGCCCATGGAACATTCTCCAGAATAGATCACATCTTAGGTCACAAATCAGGCCTCAACTGGTACCAAAAGATTGGGATCATTCCCTGCATATTTTCACACCACAATGCTTTGAAACTAGAACTCAATCACAAGAGGAAAGTCAGAAAGAACTCAAATACATGGAGGCTAAAGAGCATCCTACTAAAGAATGAATGGGTCAACCAGGAAATTTAAGAAGAATTAAAAAAATTCATGGAAACAAATGAAAATGAAAACACAACTGTTCAAAATCTTTGGGATGCAGCAAAGGCGGTCCTAAGAGGAAAGTATATAGCAATACAAGCCTTTCTCAAGAAACAAGAAAGGTCTCCAATACACAAGCTAGCCCTACACCTAAAGGAGCTGGAGAAAGAACAGGAAATAAAGCCTAAACTCAGCAGGAGAAGAGAAATAATAAAGATCAGAGCAGAATTCAATGAAAGAGAAACCAAAAGAACAGTAGAACAGATCAACGAAACTAGGAGCTGGTTCTTTGAAAGAATTAATAAGATTTGTAAACCCCTGGCCAGACTTATCAAAAAGAAAAGAGAAATGACCCAAATCAACAAAATCATGAATGACAGAGGAGAGATCACAACCAACACCAAAGAAATACAAACAATTATAAGAACATATTATGAGCAACTCTATGCCAGCAAATTAGATAACCTGGAAGAAATGGATGCATTCCTAGAGATGTATCAACTACCAAAACTGAACCAGGAAGAAATAGAAAACCTGAACAGACCTATAACCACTAAGGAAATTGAAGCAGTACTCAAAAATCTCCCAACAAACAAGAACCCAGAGCCAGATGGCATCCCAGGGGAATTCTACCAAATATTTAAAGAAGAATTAATACCTATTCTTCTGAAACTGTTCCAAAAAATAGAAATGGAAGGAAAACCTCCAAACTCATTTTTTGAGGCCAGCATTACCTTGATCCCCAAATCAGACAAAGACCCCATCAAAAAGGGGAATTACAGACCAATATCCCTGAAGAACATGGATGCAAAAATTCTCATCAAAATACTAGCCAACAGGATCCAACAGTACATTAAAAGGATTATTCACCACGACCAAGTGGGATTTATCCCTGGCCTGCAAGGTTGGTTCAACATCCGCAAATCAATCAACATGATACAATACATTAACAAAAGAAAGAACAAGAATCATATGATCCTCTCAATAGATGCAGAAAAAGCATTTGACAAAGTACAGCATCCTTTCTTGATCAAAACTCTTCAGAGTATAGGGATAGAGGGTACATACCTCAATATTATAAAAGTCATGTATGAAAAACCCACAGCGAATATCATTCTCAATGGGGAAAAACTGACAGCTTTCCCTCTAAGGTCCAGAACATGGCAGGGATGTCCACTATCACCACTGCTCTTCAACATAGTATTAGAAGTCCTAGCCACAGCAATCAGACAACAAAAAGAAATCAAAGGCATCCAAATCGGCAAAGAGGAAGTCAAACTCTCACTCTTTGCAGATGATATTATGCTTTATGTGGAAAGCCCAAAAGTCTCCACCCCAAAACTGCTACAACTCATATAGGAATTCAGTAAAGTGGCAGGATATAAAATCAATGCACAGAAATCAGTGGCATTCCTATACACCAACAATAAGACAGAAGAAAGAGAAATTAAGGAGTAAATCCCATTTACAAATGCACCCAAAACCATACGATACCTAGGAATAAATCTAACCAAAGAGACAAAGGATCTGTACTCGGAAAACTATAAAATACTCATGAAAGAAATTGAGGAAGACACAAAGAAATGGAAAAATGTTCCATGCTCATGGATTGGAAGAACAAATATTGTGAAGATGTCAATGCTACCTAGAGCAATCTACATATTCAATGCAATCCCCATCAAAATACCATCCACTTTTTTCAAAGAAATGGAACAAATAATCCTAAAATTTGTATGGAACCAGAAAAGACCCCAAATAGCCAGAGGAATGTTGAAAAAGAAAAGCAAAGCTGGTGGCATCACAATTCCGGACTTCCAGCTCTATTACAAAGCTGTCATCATCAAGACAGTATGGTAGTGGCACAAAAACAGACACATCGATCAATGGAACAGAATAGAGAGCCCAGAAATGGACCCTCAACTCTATGGTCAACTCATCTTCGTCAAAGCAGGAAAGAATGTCCAATGGAAAAAAGACAGTCTCTTCAACAAATGGTGTTGGGAAAATTGGACAGCCACATGTAGAAGAATGAAACTGGACCATTTCCTTACACCACACACAAAAATAGACTCAAAATGGGTAAAAGACCTCAGTGTGAAACAGGAGTCTATCAAAATCCTAAAGGAGAACACAGGCTGCAACCTCTTTGACCTCAGCCACAGCAACTTCTTCCTAGGAACATGGCCAAAGGTAAGGGAAGCAAGGGCAAAGATGAACTATTGGGATTTCATCAAGATAAAAACCTTTTGTACAGCAAAGGAAACAGTCAACAAAACCAAAAGACAACCGACAGAATGGGAGAAGATATTTGCAAATGACATATCAGATAAAGGGCTAGTATCGAAAATCTATAAAGAACTTATCAAACTCAACACCCAAAGAACAAATGATCCAATCAAGAAATGGGCAGAAGAGATGAATAGACATTTTTCCAAAGAAGACATCCAAATGGCCAACAGACACATGAAAAAGTGCTCAACATCGCTCAGCATCAGGGAAATCCAAATCAAAACCTCAATGAGATACCACCTCACACCAGTCAGAATGGCTAAAATTAACAAGTCAGGAAATGATAGATGTTGGCAGCGTTGTGGAGAAAGGGGAACCATCCTACACTGTTGGAGAGAATCCAAGGTGGTGCAGCCACTCTGGAAAACAGTATGGAGGTTCCTCAAAAAGTTGAAAATAGAGCTACCCTATGACCCAGTGATTGCAGTACTGGGTATTTACCCTAAAGATACAAATGTAGTCACCTGAAGGGGTACATGCACCCCGATGTTTATAGCAGCAATGTCCACAATAGCAAACTGTGGAAAGAGCCAAGATGTCCATCGACAAATGAATGGATAAAGAAGAGTTGGTATATATATATATATATATACACACACACACACACACACACACACACACACACACACACACACACACAATGGAATATTATGCAGCCATCAAAAGGAATGAGATCTTGCCATTTGTAACGACGTGGATGGAACTGGAGGGTGTTATGCTAAGCAAAATAAGTCAATCAGAGAAAGACATGTATCATATGACCTCACTGATATGAGGAATTCTTAATCTCTGGAAACAAACTGAGGGTTGCTGGGGTGGTGGGGGGTGGGAGGGATGGGGTGGCTGGGTGATAGACATTGGGGAGGGTATGTGCTATGGTGAGCACTGTGAATTGTGCAAGACTGTTGAATCACAGATCTGTACCTCTGAAACAAATAATACAATATATGTTAAAAAAAAAAAAGAAGATAGCAGGAGGGGAAGAATGAAGGGGGGGAATCAGAGGGGGAGATGAACCATGAGAGACGATGGACTCTGAAAAACAAACTGAGGGTTCTAGAGGGGAGGGAGGTGCGGGGATGGGTTAGCCTGGTGATGGGTATTAAAGAGGGCACGTTCTGCATGGAGCACTGGGTGTTATACACAAACAATGAATCATGGAACACTACATCAAAAACTAATGACGTAATGTATGGTGATTAACATAACAATTAAAAATTAGAAAAAATTGTGTATGACTTTAGCTTCTATACAAGCTGTCTTGCTTCTTACGTGTTATAAACCAGCAAATACAAGTTACCCTGTGACAGATAGGGATGCTGAATGAAGGCCTGGAAAATAACAATAGGAGACTCACGGAGTAGATGCTTACGGTCTTAGGCTTTGCCCTCTTCTAGCTAAAGTTATTTTCTATTTGAAAAGCATCAACTGACTTGCTAGTGGTTTTTGTGGACACCAAACACCTAACCATGAGAAACCAAGTGATAATGTGATAGACCCAAGATGCCCATTGTGAAGTGGCTATTATATTATTAATTGAATCATAAAGTTAAGCTGCACAGTATTTAATTCAATTATTAAATGAATTGGTGTATATGAGACTGGATTTGAGCAGGTGTAAAAGGCATTGTAAAAGGTATACATGGATAGGTGTATAAATACCTATGATACTTTTTCCTACTGCCTCACTATCTCTCCTGTAGGCTGAACCTATGCCTTCATTGGGAGTTCCCCATATGAAATTAATCAAGTAGGAAAAACCAGATACCTGGTTAATGGATGCTGCTTGTAAAAAAAGTACAGACTTCAGCATGAAACAAGGTTTTGGCATGAAATAGACACTCTCTGTAAGTAGTATGTGTTTACAGGTGGGTAGGCAGAGTTAAGGGAAAAAAGTTAGTACCCCAGGACTAACAACGAGGGAAAGCTGATAATATTCTAGGCCTGAAAGGAGAAGAAAAGGGATGGCTATGTGAATCTGAAGAGATCTGAAGTTGACAGAGAAGGCTGCCTCCCAAAAAATCTGTGGATTTGGGTGAAGTTACTATCACCGCTATACTATAATCCTGGAGAGAGAAGATTCAGAGAATAAATGCCTTGACCTCTCTCATCATCCAAATTCAAATTCCCTTCTGATGCCTCTATAAGGAGTTCAAGGGATTTAAGGCTTATCTAGGGAAAAGATATGACCACGAGAGGCTGTAACACTCAACAGGCTTTATTGGGTGGTTCATGGACAGGGTTGTATGAGAGGGAAAGTCCCTCACAGCAGGGGTCTGTCCAGAAGACCATTGAGATGGGGTCACCATCCAGAAGGAGAGGAGGGCAAGGGAACTCCTGGGGAGAAGGAGCTCACATGTCTAGGAGATATTGCTCAGCAGTAGAATGAGGAGTCTGTTTGTTTCGAGAGCTCTGACAGGCCCTAGCAGCATGGTGGTTTTATCTTATCAATGGTAAGCAGATGTGGGGTGAGGTTTCCTCACTGATTCAAAGCAGGCAGACTCTAAATAGACAAAAATGTGCTTAGGTTATTTTTTAAATAACTGGATTTGCAAAAATTGTAATTTGGCACCTGTGGGTTTTTGAGCTAATGAATCTCAGCCTGCAGTGAAGAAATAAACAACCCAGGAGCAAATAGAGGCCATTTTTAACTATTTAGGTAACAGCCCCAAGTTGGCCAAATTTAATTGGAAGCCAGAGAGCTAGGGGGTCTATTCAATGCATTTAATGGAGGTCTGGCCCCTTGAACATGGAGTAAAGTGGACAGCAGATCTGAGAAATAAAGAATGGATAGCAGAAGCCTTCAGGACCAGCACAGTGCCAGCCAGAAGTAGTAACAGCAACTTTATCACAATCCCACTCAAGTGGTCCTGAAAATATGTTGTGAATTTAACTGGGTCAAATTTTGAGTGATACATCTGATTTTCTATTTACTCAAGGATCAATATTTTGTGTAGTGGATAATAGGTTGGCTGGTTGGTGAGAGATGTGGAAAGAACAAAGTGGTAAGATTAGGACAAGTAGGTCTGGGGAAGTGGCACTGGACACTCTTCTCAGATATTAGTGTCTTAAACTGCTTTTATCTTGTGACTTCATCATTGTAGTGTAAGACTTCCTTCTCAACTACTGAAGTAGAAGAAGAGATTCATGGGGGATTTCACACTAACAATTCAATGCACATATCACTTCCACTCACAACTCTTTGAAGGGTACTAGTGACATGTACCTGCCTGTGAATGGGAACTTATAATTCACTATAGGTGAATCCAATAAGGATCTTCCACATACATACACCATTTTACTTCAGCACTGTGATGATAATTTCTCAAAAACAGTTGTGAAGTATTTAAGAATATGGGTTCTAGAATCATATTCTATGAGTTTAACTCATTTCTTACTTGCTAGTTTGGTGCCTTGGCTAAGTTACTTAACATCTTTTAGTTTCAGTTATTGCATTCATAAAATTGGGATGATAATAATAGAACTTGCTTCATAAAATTGTTGTGAGGATTATGTCAATGAACATATTCAGAGTAATTAGCATAACACCAACAACTTAGTAAATTTTCAATAATTCATATTATTATTTTTTAAAACATTTTATTTATTTATTTGAGAGAGAGAGCATGAAAAGGGGGAGGGGCAAAAGGAGAGGGAGAAGCAGACTCCCCTGCCGAGCAGGGAGCTTGACCCAGGCTGATCCCAGGACCCTAAAGCAGACGCCCAACTGACTGAGCCACCCAGGTGCCCTGTTCATATTATTTTTTGAACTGATTTTTCTGAATGGACACATATTGGAAGATAAATGGAGAGTTGGAATAGAATTTGAAAATTTATTGTCATTTGAATATGGGCTGTCTTCTTTATATACATACTTACTGAAAAATATTGTAAGTGGTATCATTCCAATATATTTAATCATGGGGGATTTATGCCTGGTTTTAGTTTGATGCATTCACCACAATTACAGGCATACTTCAACCATACTGCTGGTTTGGTTCCCAAACCATCGTAATAAAGAGTGAATATCACAATAAAGTCAGTCAATTTTTTTTGTTTGTTTCCCAGTGCATGTAAAATATTTACACTGTACTGTAGTCTATTGTGAAATAGCATTATGTCTAAAAAACTATGTACATGCCTTATGAAAAAATACTTCATTGCTAAAAAAATGCTAACCATCATCTGAGCTTTCAATAAGTCATAATCTTTTTGCTGGTGCAGGGTCCTGTCTCCATGTTGATGGCTGCTGAATGATCAGGGAGGTGGTTGCTGAAGGCTAGGGTGCCTGTGGCAATTTCTTAAAATAAGACAATAATGAAGTTTGTCACATCAGATGACTCTTCCTTTCATTAACGATTTCTCTGTAAGATGCAATGTCCTTTGATAACATTTTACCCACAGTAGAACTACTTCCAAAATTGGAGTTAATCCTCTCAAATCTTGCCACTGCTTTATCAACTAAATTTAGGTAGTATTCCAAGTCCTTTGCTGTCATTTCATCCATCTTCATCACATCTTCACCAGGAATAGGTGCCATCTCAAAAAAATATCTTTGCTCATCCATAAGCAGCAACCCCTCACCCATTTTTTATCATGAGATTGCAGCAATTCCTTCATATCTTCAGACTTCACTTTTAATTCTAGTTATCTTGCTATTTCCACCACATCTGCAGTTACTTTCCCCACCAAAGTCTTTACCCTCTCAGAGTCATCCATGAGAGCTGGAATCAACTTGTTCCAAACTCTTGCTAATGTTGACATTTTGACCTCTTCACATGAGTCATGAATTTCTTAATGGTATCTGATGGTGAATCCTTTCCAGAAGGTTTTCAGTTTACTTTCCCGGATCCATCAGAGCAATCACTATCTTTGGCAGCTACAGCCTCACAGAATGTATTTCTTAAATAATAAGACTTGAAAGTTTAAAGGACTCCTTGATCCATGGGCTACAGAATGGATGTTGTATTAGCAGGCATGAAAACAATGTTAATCTCATTGCACATCTCCATCAGACCTCTTGGGTGACCAGGTGCCTTGTCAATGAGCAGTAACATTTTGAAAGAAGTCTTTTTTCTGAGTGGTAGGTCTCAACAGTGAGCTTAAAATATTCAGTAAACCATGTTATAAATAGACATCCTGTCATCCAGGCTTTGTTGTTCCTTTTATAGAGCACAGGCTTAGTAGATTTAGCATAATCCTTAAGGGCCTTAGGATTTTAGGAATGCAAATGAGCATTGACTTCAACCTCAAGTCACCAGCTGCATTAGCCCCTAAGGAGAGAGCCAACCTGTCCTTTGAAGCTTTGAAGCCAGGCATTGACTTCTCCTCTCTAGCTATGGAAGTCCTAGATAGCATCATTTTCCAATAGAAGGCTGTTTCATCTACAGTGAAAACCTGTTGTTCAACTTAGTCACTTTCATGAATTATCTTAGTTAGATCTTCTGGATAGTTTGCTGAAGCTCCTATGTCAGCACTTGCTGCTTCCTTGCACTTTGATGTTATGGAGAGGGCTTCTTGCCTTATATCATGGACAAATCTCATGAACAAACTCTGCTAAGTTCCACCTTGTCTTCTATAGCTTCTTCACCTCTTTCAGCCTTCATAGAATTGAAGAGGGTTAAGGCTTTTCTCTGGTGTAGGCTTTGGCTTAAGGGAATGTGACTGGTTTGATCTTCTATCAAAGCCACTAAAACTTTCTCTACATTAGCAATAAGGCTGTTTCACATTCTTATAATTCATGTGATTACTGGGGTAGCACTTTTAGTTTCCTTCAAGAACATTTTATTTGCATTCACAACTTGGCTGTTTGGTGGAAGAGGCCCAGCTTTCAATTGATTTCAGCTTTTGACATGTCTTCCTCATTAAACTTAATCATTTCTAGCTTTTGATTTAAAGTGAAAGACATGTGACTCTTCCTTTCACTTGAATACTTAGAAGCCATTGTATTGACCTGATTTGAATACTGTTGTGTCACAGGTAATAGGGAGGAATAAGGAGGAGAGAGACAGGGCAACTACTATTCAGTGGAGCAGTCAGAACATATACAACATTTATCTATTAAGCTTGTTGTCATACAGGTATGATTTGTGGTGTCCCCAAATAATTACAATAGTAACATCCAAGATCACCATGCACAGATTATCATTACAAATATAACAATAATGAAAAAATTTGAAATATTGTGAAAATTACCAAAATGTGACACAGAGGCACAAAGGGAGAAAGCGCTGTTAGAAAAATCTTGCAGATAGATTTGCTGGACCCAGGGTTGCCACAAACTTGCAATTTGTAAAAAAAAAAATGCAATATTGGCAAAGTATAATAAAGTGAAACACAATAAAATGAGATTTGCCAGTACTTCTCCCCTAGACCTAGAAACAATTTTTCTAAATGTTCAGATTTCCTCAAAACAAGATAGGATTTTAACAGCCTGAGAAGACCATCTATATTCAGGAGATTTTAGATTCAAATTGGCCTCCTAAGAAATTCTCTTTCTTTCTTTCTTTCTTTCTTTCTTTCTTTTCTTTCTTTCTTTCTTTCTTTCTTCTTCTTTCTTTCTTTCTTTCTTTCTCCACAGGGAAGATTGCAAGTGAGGCCTTAAGCAAAGTAACAATAACTATGATGCCCCTGTTCTGATTTTTCTCAGTACAAGAAACAGTAACACCAGACAGATTTGAGGGTCTTTGGTTCTCATGGAATTCCAGGAAGACTGGTCTCCATACTTCCCATTAATTTAAAATGAATTAGCTTAATGTTCACGTATTTGTCTTCAAAACTATGTTTTAATTGGGATTTACACGGAATTCATTCTATAATTACACATCTCCCATCCCTCCGAAGACTCCATTATTGGAAAATGTTTGGGTCCTGGGTGTCTGAAAAAGACTCTTATCAAAAGGGCTAAACTTTATTCCTTATCACCACATAAAGCAGAAATAATCTTCATTTATTAATTTCTTTAAGATCTTTAGGTATAAGATTTCATTTGAAGGATTTTACAGGGATATTATACACATGATGAATGTTCCAGTGGCTCTTCTTGCCTTATTCTAGGGTTTTATAGCTGCTTTTGGTTATGCATGTTACTATATTTACAAAATCTTTTATCTGTTGCAAAATCCCAGGATGATTCTCACCCAGAGGAAATCTTTAGACCAGTAAACATTTGAATGTGACTACTGCTAAATCAAGACTTCAAAAGAAAATTTGTTGTACTAGGCTTTTTTTTTGTTTTGTTTTTTGGTCTAGATCCAACTGAGGAAATCTATGTGTAGCTTGTCGGTTGGTTCTGTGTGCACACAGCCTGGATGTTTGAGGATCTGCCCCGTCCCCTAAAGCTGTATTTATTCCAAATTTAAGGAAATTCGCACCATTAAAGAAAATTGCAAGGGCAAAGAATTTGCATTAAATAACATTAAAATATAAATAAAATCCACAAAAATATGTGGGTAGTGCAGATAAAAAGATAAAAATAGAGCAAAGTAGATTACTGCCCAATATTTGCATCAATTTAAGACTCATAGTAGTATTTAGAAAATTTACTAGACAGAAAAAGCAAGTCCAATTTTCATGGGAAGGTTCTGGAGAAATAATATGAAGGTAAAACAAATTATTATAGAAGAGAGGAGAGACACACATGAAGGAGATACCAAGGGGAGCCATGGTCATCACTCAGAAATTGCTAGACATAAGCAGAAGCAACTCAAGAGCTCTAATCTCTGAGCTTCTGTTGACTACATTTAGAAATCTGAGCTCAGTTATTATTTGAGCAGTTTATAGATCTGAAAATAGCAGTATTTTTATTTTCCTTTAAACATCTGGCTACTTGACTACTGTAGCTTCATTTCAAAGATCCCTTGCAGTTGTATGATACAAAGCAAAACAAAACAAAAGCATAGATATTTCTAGCTGATTTAATGAACAATCTTTCATACTCAGATGTTGGTTTTGCTTTAATTTTCATAGTGTGGCAATGAATACAGACAGGTTTGAGAGATTCTGCCTTGTATCCTAGCACAGGCTGACCTGAACCATGCTGACCAATGACCCATTTGTTTTTGCTTTTCAAACGTTAAATTAAGTTGTGAATCCCATCTATGCCTAATGCCATTACCAGCTCTTTGTATATACCTTCATAAATTGGTTGTTAAAATATATGACCTGAATACTTGATACTTTTTATGACACGGAAGAAGTCTACAACTTTGATTTATGTTTCTAGCTATACCTCCTCATATGGGTGAAATGGTAGACAGTACCCATTTGGAAGGTAAAACAATTTTAGAAAAGAGGAGAGATACACATGCAGGAGATACCAAGAGAAGCCCATGGTCATTATGAACATTTCATGAAGGGGAAAGTATTTTTATTCTGGCAATGTGAGTTGACCAAAAATGGGTTGGTTGGGCTTGGTGGGGAAGGGCTAGATTTTTATGTGGAGACATATCCCATTTTAACATATTCATGAGGAAGTTTTGTGAACTTTTCCTGGATTTCCAAGGTTGTTAATAATATTGCTAATTCATATTAACTCATCCAACATTTGCTTTCTTCCCCTCCCCTTTTTCTGTCCCTTCTTCCCTCCCTGCCTTCACATATTGGCTGTTTATTTCTGCCAGGTGCTCTCTGATAAGCTCTTGGAAGAAACAAAGAGGAAAAACTGTTCTTGACTTAAAAAGCAAGAGCAGTGGTTATAGAGAAATATGCATCATAACACAACACAGGCTATGGTGGAGCCTGCATAGGATGCTTTTGGAGCAAGGCAGGGGAGGAGGAGCAACTACAGTGGGTTGCAAAATGTTCAGGAAAACTTCATGTGTCTGTTGGCCATCTGTATGTATTCTTTGTGAAAATGTCTATTCACATCTTCTGCCCATTTTTAATTGATTATTCATTTTTTGGGTGTTGGGTTTTATAAGTTCTTTATGTATTTTGGATACTAACCCTTTATCAGATATGTCATTTGTAAATATCTTCTCCCATTCCATAGATTGCCTTTTACTTTCATTGATTATTTCCTTCACTGTGCAGAAGCTTTTTATTTTGATGAAGTCCCAATAGTTTATTTTCACTTTTGTTTCCCTTATCTCAGGATCAACAACACAAGAAACAACAGGTGTTGGTGAGGATGTGGAGAAAGGGGAACCCTTTGCACTGTTGGTGGGAATGCAAACTTGTGCAGCCACTCTGAATAACAGCATGGATAGTTCTTTAAAAAGTTAAAAATAGAACTACTCTACAGTCCAGCAATTGCACTACTCGGTATTTACCCAGAGAATACAAAAACACCAATTCAAAGGGACACATGCAACCTGATGTTTACAGCAGTATTATCTACAATAGCCAGACTATAGAAACAGCCCATGTTTATTGACTGATGAATGGATAAAGAAGGTGTGGCATATACATATACAATGGACTATTATTTAGCCATAAAAAGAATGAAATCTTACCATTTGCAATGACATGGACAGAGCTAGAGAATATAATGTTAAGTGAAATAAGTCAGTCAGAGAAAGACAAACACCATATGATCTCACTCATATGTGAAATTTAAGAAACAAAACAAATGAGCAAAAGAAAAAAAAGAGAACGGCAAACCAAGACACAGACTCTTAACTATAGAGAACAAACTGATAGCTACCAGAGGGGAGGGTTAAATGGTTGATGGGGATTAAGGAGTGCACTTGTGATGGAAGTGTTGACTCACTATATTGTACACCTGAAACTAATATTACACTGTATGTTAACTGAATGGAATTTGAATAAAAATTTTAAAAAAAAGGTTCAGGAAAATTTAATGGAGGAGGTGACATGTGAATTGCATTTTAAAGGTCACAGTGGTTCTGCAAAATGAGGGTAAGAAACAGCATCTCTGGCCAAGAGAAGAGCCTGGAGTGTGAAACAGGAGGCTGAAGATGACAAGAGATTACAAGTAATCAAGAGCTGCCTGGGCTATGTGGCAACTTGACTGAATGGGCATTCACCTACTCTTACTTGGGATTTGGGGTTCAATTGTTATGTGGTGACACATGCCACTTAGATAACAGAAAGTATTTCCAGAGTCTTTGTTCTGCCTTGTACTATCACTGCCCTATGTCCATAAGAATTTCTGGGGCAGAAATAACAGTATCTTCCTGTTGTAGGGATTTTTTACCCAGGCTCCTTGGCTATTGCACTGGGATTAGATCTGCTGGTTTTACTGCAGTAGTTAAGTCAATATGGAAGTTGGGAAATTAAAGCAATGTGATTTGTAACAACAAATTGGAATGACATTGACCTTTTCCTTATATAGACTTAGAATCTGATCTGTGAGATTCTATACATTTTTATGTGCCCTTTTTGGTCAGTATTCACTCCTTGATAGGCTCATATAATATATATATTAATATAACCATATAATATATATTATAAGATTATAATTATAATTATATTTATATATGTAGAAGTTACTTTGGGATCCTTTAGCATAGTTTCCCAAACTACCACCATAAGAATCAATGAGGGTGTTGTTTATTAAACAGATTATAAGGGTTCTTCCCTGGAGATTCTAATTCATTTAGTCTGTCTGAAGGAGGGCCATGAGTACTTTTTAAAAAATAAGTGCTCCAGGCATTTCTTATGGTCAGGCTAATTTGGGAAACACAGAGCACTTAGCATATTACTGGATAGTAGGCAGTAAACAAATACTTCCATCTATACCATGCAAGATAAGCATAATGATGATGAAGAAGAAGATGGTGATGATTATGTACATTTTACAGATTAAGTTAAAGCTCACAGAGAATCACTTACATAAGAGCACATCATTAGCAGTGGAATGACTGGCCTTGAATCCAAAGTTTCTGTGTTCCATTACATTATAGACTGAATGACAGACATTAAAATGATAAGATCTGATTGTGATTTATGTTAGGACTTGAGAATTAACTTTTTTTTTGGAATTAACTTTTCTTTATTGGACTTCATTTTTTGTAGGTTGCACTACTTCAGATGTCCCTAGTTTTAAGGTAGTGACTGAAAAGTGTTGAGAGCAAATCAAGCTAAACTGAGTCTGTTGGAATTTGACTTTTTGAATTCAGAGACAGCTGACTCAGTTAAAAGTGTTCTTTCCAAAGAAGGCTATATGTTGTTTAAAAAGATAAAAGATATGTTACATAAATGTGTTTGTCTTTTTTCAAAGTAAAGCAAACCAAACATAAATCAGTGAAATAAATCAATACACAAAGGTATACTAGAGAATTATTTATGTCAATCAAATTAGTTCCTGTCATGAATAATTCCTTACAAACCATCTCTTTCTGGTATTTGCTAAGTAATACTAAATACTTAATTTAGCCCACCCTAATTTGTGATAATTTTATTAGAGCCAGATTGAAATTTGCCTCTGAATTACTTACTAGAAAACTATTTTCTCAGCAGATCGGTAACAAAGAGCTTTGGTGAAAAAATGCATTTCCCCCCAAGATCTTCTATAGAAATAGAATTAATTACAAATCACTCAGCACAGACCATGTAGAACCTGTACATAGTAACTGTACTATTTATTAAAATGTTTATAGTAAAAACTGTACTATTTATTAAAATGTTTATAGTAAAAAAGAAATTTTTTAACATTTTACATTACGTTCTATGATATATTCACTTTAATTCACTATTTCTCTCTGATTAGTTCAACATAGAAAAATTTTACTAAACTATGATAGAAGAAGTTGCTTTAAATATTTTAGTCATATATGAGACAGCATTGGATTTTCTGGATTAATTAAGGAAAAATGTAGTTATAATATTAATAGTGGAGCTATATTTATGTATTTAAACTAGGTTCCTTGCTAAGACATTGGAATACAGAGATGAACAAATCATTGATCTTGCCTTTTAGGAGCTCAGCCTATTATAAGGGAGACAGATGCCCAACAGTCATATAGTGTGTCAAACCTCCATTATGAATATCCCCAGCTTAGAGAGGGAAATAACTACCTTAGCTTGGAAAGGCTGGGAAAGGCTTTCCAGAGAAAGATGTTTTAAAGACATGCAATATGACCCAACTGGAAAGTTTGAACCTAGGGAAGGTGAGGGGCTGGGATGATGGGAAAGACAGAAGTCCAAGGGTTGGTATGGCAGCCTATCCCCCTACCAGTTAATGTGTTTTACTCTACTTTCTTTTGATTCATTATTATAGCTGCATAATCTAAACTTTCATTTTTCCTTGTGGAAACTTCTGTTTACCTTATGGTAGCATATTGGTTTCATAATACTTGAAAATTCCTAGGGTTATTTAAACATCACTCTCCTTGATTCTAATATTGATAAAGTACAATGATATGTTCTAATTAATTACTCTTGGGAGTTACCACTACTAACTGGAACTTTCCATTTATTGGACATCTCTCAAAGCTAGAACTCCAATTTTCAGTGTTTGTTCTCCCAATGTTTTATATGCTTTAAATTAGAATACCTTTGGTAATTTTGGACTATTTTCTGTAGCAGTTTATTTTAGCACTATGAGAAATGAATTTTGGACCACTGATAGTATTCCCTGACAAAGTAGTCATAAGAATGATTCTAGTTAAATAGTTCTGCTGCAAAACAGTTCAATTTTGAAAAATATGACCTAGTTTAATTGATTTGCAGGAGAACTGGAGCAAGGTATTCCATGTAGAGTGGTAGTTTGTTGGGGATCTGCCTTTTACAAGTGGAGTTGAGTGAAAGCTCCCCTCTCTTGTCATCCCACTTGCAATATTTAGATGCAAAGGTGGGCTTTACATTCATGAACATATGCTGAGTCATAGATTAAGCCCCTCAACTAACTTTTTTCACTGCCCTTGACCTCCAAACCATGCAGGAAATCCCTTTGTAAGCAAATTCCCATTCGTAGTCCCCTGGCTGTTTAGTCTATACCGGGTTAAGCATGGGCTTACTTATTCCTTTGATTGGCAAGCCTAGTACTAGTAAAAACAAATGTATGGAGCAACTCTCACCAAAAGTTCCCTGCCCTTCATCCTCCCAATCTGCAAACTCTTGCAGCTTTATTTGGACTGAAACTTGACGAGAGCTTCACTAGACAGGAAACATACCCCTTCTACAAATGCCAGTGACAGGAGGACATAGTTTCTCACAGATGTAGCTTCCATGCTGTAGGGACCTAAGCTACTCCACAGCTTGGGAATTTTGACTACTGTCAAAGAAAGAAATGCCTTAAAGTATTTATTTTCACTGAAGGTGAAACTAATTGTTTGATTAAAAACTACAGTTCCAATGGCACATGGACTTGGTGAGTAAGATGGCAGAAACATTAAGCAACTCATGACACCCGTGATATACAAGAAGAAAAAAAGAAAAAGATCTGAAGATTAGGAAAATTAAGAAAAAAAGTAATTTCACTTAAAAAAAAAGCACAAATGACAGAAGAAAAAAATAGATAAACTTCATCAAATTAAAAGTTTGTGCTTGCAAAGGACACCATAAAGAAAGTGAACAGACAACCCACAAAATGGGACAAAATATTTGCAAATCATATATGTGATAAGAGACATGTATCTAAAATATATAAAGACATTCTTCAGGTCAATGTTCACAAGATAACCCAGTTAAATCAGGAAAAGTATATACAGTTCTTCAAGAATGATATAAAAAACATCAATAAGCACATGAAAAGATAATGATGTTCAACATATTAACCATTAGGGAATACAAATCAAAACCACAATAAGAAATTACTTCCCACCCACTGGGATGGTCATAATTACAAAGGTGAACAATAATAGCAATTCCACTCTTACTTAGGTAGATAGATACATGAGATTTGAAAACATAGGCCCACACAAACACTTGTACATGAATGATCATAGGAACATTATTCATAATAGCTAAAAAGTGGAAACAACATAAAAGTCCATCATCTGATGAACATATAAATAAAATGTGATATATCCATACAATAAAATATTATTCAGCCATAAGAAAGGGATAAAGTACTAATATATGCTACAACATGGATGTACCTTGAATACATATTCTAAGTGTAAGAGGTCAGTCACAAAAGGTCACATACTGTGTGATTCCACCTATAAGAATGTCCAGAAAACAAATCCATAAAGTTAGAAAGTAAGTGAGTAATTGTCAGAGGATTAGGGGAGAGGGAAATGAGGAGTGACTGCTAATGCATATGGGTTTGTTTTGGAGTGATGAAAATATTCTGGAATTAGTAGTGATGGTTGCATAACTTTGTGAATATTCTAAAAACAATTGGAATTGTGTATTTTATAAGGGTGACTTTTATGCTATGTGAATTATATTTCAATTAAAAAAACATATATGAAGGGAGTAAAAAATTGTAAAAGTAATCCCTTAAGCCACAGATTCAGAGAAAATAGTTGCAAAAGACATCTGATGAAAGATTTTTGTTTTGTTCCGATTTGGTATTTTTTTTTTTTTTTTACAAAACTCAACAACAACAAAAAAACAAACAACTAGTTTTTCTTTTTTTAAATTTTATTTTATTATGTTATGTTAGTCACCATACATTACATCATTAGTTTTTGACGTAATGCTCCATGGTTCATCGTTTGCATATAACACCCAGTGCTCCATGCAATACATGCCCTCCTTAATACCCATCACTGGGCTAAATTTTCCCCCATCCCCGTCCCCTCAAAAACCCTCAGTTTGTTTCTCAGAGTCCATCGTCTCTCATGCTTTATCTCCCCCTCCAATTACCCCCCCTTCATTTTTCCCTTCTTACTATCTTCTTTTTTTTTTTTTTAAACATATAATGTATTATTTGTTTCAGAGGTACAGGTGTGTGATTCATCAGTCTTACACAATTCACAGAGCTCACCATAGCAGATACCCTCCCCAGTGTCTATCACCCAGCCACCCCATCCCTCCCACCCCTCACTACTCCAGCAACCCTGTTTGTTTCCTGAGATTAAGAGTCTCTTATAATTTGTCTCCCTCTCTGGTTTCATCTTGTTTCATTTTTCCCTCCCTTCCCCTATGATCCTCTATCTTGTTTCTCAAATTCCTCATATCAGTGGGATCATACGATACTTGTCTTTCTCTGATTGATTTATTTCGCTTAGCATAATACCCTCTAGTTCCATCCACATCGCTGCAAATGGCAAGATTTTGTGTGTTTGGTTTTTTTTTTTTTATGGCTGCATAATATTCCATTGCATATATATACCACATCTTCTTTATTCATTCATCTGTTGATGGACATCTTGGCTCCTTCCATAGTTTGGCTATTGTGGAAATTGCTGCTATAAACATTGGGGTGCACGTACCCCTTCGGATCACTACATTTGTATCTTTGGGGTAAATACCTACTAGTGCAATTGCTGGGTCATAGGGTAGCTCTATTTTCAACTTTTTGAGGAACCTCCATACTGTTTTCCAGTGTGGCTGCACCAGCTTGCATTCCCACCAACAGTGTAGGAGGGCTCCCCTTTCTCCGCATCCTCACCAACATCTGTCATTTCCTGACTTGTTAATTTTAGCCATTCTGACTGGTGTGAGGTTTTGATTTGTATTTCCCTGATGCTGAAAGATAACAACTAGATTTTTAAAATGAGCAAGGGATTGGAATAGACACCTCACTGAAGAAGATATACAGATGGCAAATAAACAAGTGAAAAGATGTTTAACATCATATGTCATTAGGGAGTTGCAAATTAAAACAGCAATAAGATACCACTATATATGTATTAAAATGGCAAAAATCCAAAACACTGAGAATACCAAATGCTGGTGAAGATGTAGAACGGCAAAAACTTTCATTCACTGCTGGCAGGATTGCAAAATCGTACAGTAAAATAAGTAAATGATAGTTCCATATGTATTACTTGCAGGCTTTCATAACAAAATAGCACAGCCTAGGTGGATTAAACAACGGAAATTTATTTTCTCAGCTCTAGAGCCGGCAAGTCTGTGATTAAGGTGCCAGCAGGTTTTTCTTGTGAGATCTCTCTCTTTGGATTACAGACTTCTCACTGTGTCCTCCTATGGTTTTTATTTCTCTGCACTACTTGTAGACTGAGGGAGAGCTCTGGTAGTCTCTTTCTCTTCTTATAAGAACACCAGAACTATCGGATTAGGGCCTCACCCTTATGATCTCATTAAACCTTTCTTACCTCCCTAAAGGACCTATAGTTAAGTACGGTTATATTGGGTATTATAGTTTCAAGATGTGAATTTTAGGAACACAATTCAGTCCATAGCACTATATGTTCCTTGGTATTTACCCAAATAAGATAAAAACAGGTTTGTAGCAGCATTATTCATAATTGCCCAAACCTGAAAGCAACCAAGATGCCCTTCAACAGATGGACAGTAAAGATGGTAATTTTCTGAAGAACACAATGGTTTGATTATTTTTGTTCTTAAATATCTAATTAAACAATCTGATATGCGATATCTCTCTTCATTTTGAGTCTATTTTTGTGTGTGGTGTAAGGAAATGGTCCAGTTTCACTCTTCTACATGTGGCTGTCCAATTTTCCCAACACCATTTGTTGAAGAGACTGTCTTTTTTCCATTGGACATTCTTTCCTGCTTTGTCGAAGATGAGTTGACCATAGAGTTGAGGGTCCATTTCTGGGCTCTCTATTCTGTTCCTTTGATCTATGTGTCTGTTTTTATCCAGTACCGTACTATCTTGATGATGACAGCTTTGTAATAGAGCTTGAAGTCCGGAATTGTGACGCCACCAGCTTTGCTTTTCTTTTTCAACATTCCTCTGGCTATTCGGGGTCTTTTCTGGTCCCATACAAATTTTAGGATTATTTGTTCCATTTCTTTGAAAAAAGTTGATGGTCTCTTGATAGGGATTGCACTGAATGTGTAGATTGCTCTAGGTAGCATTGACATCTTCACAATATTCTTCCAATCCATGAGCATGGAACATTTTCCCATTTCTTTGCATCTTCCTCAATTTCTTTCATGAGTATTTTGTAGTTTTCTGAGTAGAGATTCTTTGTCTTTTTGGTTAGATTTATTCCTAGGTATCTTATCGTTTTGGGTGCATTTGCAAATGGGATTGACTCCTTAATTTCTTTCTTCGGTCTTGTTGTTGGTGTATAGGAATGCCACTGATTTCTATGCATCAATTTTATATCCTGCCACTTTACTGAATTCCTATATGAGTTGTAGCAGTTTTGGGGTGGAGTCTTTTGGGCTTTCCACATAAAGTATCATATCATCTGCAAAGAGTGAGAGTTTGACTTCCTCTTTGTTGATTCGGATGCCTTTTATTTTTTTGTTGTTGTTGTCTGATTGCTGTGGCTAGGACTTCGAGTACTTGTTGAATGGCAGTGGTGATAGTGGACATCCCTGCCATGTTCCTGACCTAGTGGGAAAGCTCTCAGTTTTTCCCCATTGAGAATGATATTCGCTGTGGGTTTTTCATAGATGGCTTTTATGATATTGAAGTATGTACCCTCTATCCCTATACTCTGAAGAGTTTTGATCAAGAAAGGATGCCATATTTTGTCAAATGCTTTTTCTGCATCTACTGAGAGGATCATATGGTTCTTGTTCTTTCTTTTGTTAATGTATTGTATCACATTGATTGATTTACAAATGTTGAACCAACCTTGCAGCCCAGGGATAAATCCCACTTGGTCGTGGTGAATAATCCTTTTAATGTACTGTTGGATCCTGTTGGCTAGTATTTTGGTGAGAATTTTTGCATCCATGTTCATCAAGGATATTGGTCTGTAATTCCCCTTTTTGATGGGGTCTTTGTCTGATTTGGGGACCAAGGTAATGCTGGCCTCAAAAAATGAGTTTGGAGGTTTTCCTTCCATTTCTATTTTTTGGAACAGTTTCAGAAAATAGGTATTAATTCTTCTTTAATTGTTTGGTAGAATTCCCCTGGGATGCCATCTGGCCCTGGGCTCTTGTTTGTTGGGAGATTTTTGATGACTACTTCAATTTCCTTAGTGGTTATGAGTCTGTTCATGTTTTCTATTTCTTCCTGGTTCAGTTTTGGTAGTTGATACATCTCTAGGAATGCATCCATTTCTTCCAGATTATTTAATTTGCTGGCATATAGTTGCTCAAAATATGTTCTCAGAATTGTTTGTATTTCTTTGGTGTTGATTGTGATCTCTCCTCTGTCATTCATGATTTTATTTATTTGGGTCATTTCTCTTTTCTTTTTGATAAGTCTGGCTGGGGGTTTATCAATCTTGTTCATTCTTTCAAAGAACCAGCTCCTAGTTTCGTTGATCTGTTCTACTGTTTTTTGGTTTCTATTTCTTTGATTTCTGCTCTGATCTTTACTTTTTCTCTTCTCCTGCTGGGTTTAGGCTTTATTTGCTGTGCTTTCTTCAGATCCTTTAGGTGTGGGGTTAGGTTGTGTACTTGAGACCTTTCTTGTTTCTTGAGAAAGGCTTGTATTGCTAAATACTTTCCTCTTAGGACTGCCTTTGCTGCATCCCAAAGATTTTGAACAGTTGTGTTTTCATTTTCATTTGTTTCCATGAATTTTTTTAATTCTTCTTTAATTTCCTGGTTGACCCATTCATTCTTTAGTAGGACGCTCTTTAGCCTCCATGTATTTGAGTTCTTTCTGACTTTCCTCTTGTGATTGAGTTCTAGTTTCAAAGCATTGTGGTGTGAAAATATGCAGGGAATGATCCCAATCTTTTGGTACCAGTTGAGGCCTGATTTGTGACCTAAGATGTGATCTATTCTGGAGAATGTTCCATGGGCACTCGAGAAGAATGTGTATTCCGTTGCTTTGGGATGGAATGTTCTGAATATATCTGTGAAGTCCATTTGGTCCAGTGTGTCATTTAAAGTCTTTATTTCCTTGTTGATCTTTTGCTTAGATGATCTGTCCATTTCAGTGAGGGGGGTGTTAAAGTCCCCCACTATTATGGTATTGTTGTCGATGTGTTTCTTTGCTTTTGTTAGTAATTGGCTTATATAATTGGCTGCTCCCATGTTAGAGGCATAGATATTTACAATTGTTAGATCTTCTTGTGGATAGATCCTTTAAGTAGGATATAGTGTCCTTCCTCATCTCTTATTACAGTCTTTGTTTAAAATCTAATTTGTCTGATATAAGGATTGCCACCCCAGCTTTCTTTTGGTGTCCATTAGCATGGTACATGGTTTTCCACCCCCTCACTTTCAATCTGGGGGTGTCTTTGGGTCTAAAATGAATCTCTTGCAGACAGCATATTGATGGGTCTTGTTTTTTTTTTTATTCAATCTGATAGCCTGTGTCTTTTGATTGGGGCATTTAGCCCATTTATATTCAGAGTAACTATTGAAAGATAGGAATTTAGTGCCATTGTATTGCCTGTAAGGTGACTGTTACTTTATATTGTCTGTGTTCCTTTCTGGTCTATGTTACTTTTAGGCTCTCTCTTTGCTTAGAGGTCCCATTTCAATATTTCTTGTAGGGCTGGTTTCGTGTTGGCAAATTCCTTTAGTTTTGTTTGTCCTGGAAGCTTTTTATCTCTCTCTCTTTCTATTTTCAATGACAGCCTAGCTGGATAAGGTATTCTCGGCTTCATATTTTTCTCATTTAGTGTCCTGAATATATCATGCCAGTCCTTTCTCGCCTGCCAGGTCTCTGTGGATAGGTCAGTTGCCAATCTAATGTTTTTACCATTGTAGGATACAGATCTCTTATCCTGAGCTGCTTTCAGGATTTTCTCTTTGTCTCTGAAACTTGTAAGTTTTACTATTAGATGTCGGGGTGTTGACCTATTTTTATTGATTTTGAGGGAGGTTGTGTGCATCCTGGATTTTGATGCCTGTTTCCTTCCCCAGATTAGGGAAGTTCCCTGCTATAATTTGCTCCAATATACCTTCTGCCCCTCTCTCTCTTTCTTCTTCTTCTGGGATCTCAAGCATTATGATATTGTTTTATGGTATCACTTACCTCTCGAATTATGCCCTCGTGATCCGGTAGTTGTTTATCTCTCTTTTCTCAGCTTCTTTATTCTCCATCATTTGGTCTTCTATATCACTAAATCTGTCTTCTGCCTCATTTGTCCTAGCAGTTAGCACCCCCATTTTTGATTGCACCTCATTAATAGCCTTTTTGATTTCGACTTGGTTAGATTTTAGTTCTTTTATTTCTCCAGAAAGGGTTTCTCTAGTATCTTCCATGCTTTATTGAAGCCCAGCTGATATCTTTAAAATCGTCATTCTGAACTCTAGTTCCAACAGCTTACTAATGTCTGTAATGATTAGGTCCCTGGCAGTCGGTACTGCCTCTTGTTCTTTTTTTGAGGTGATTTTTTCCATGTTGTCATTTTGTCCAGAGGAGAATAGATGAATGAGAGGACAAAGTGCTAACAGGATAACAACGACCCCAGAAAAATATACACTAAACAAATCAGAAGAGACCTGAAACCGGGGGGAAAGAAAGGGAAAGGAAGAAAAAAGATAAAAAGAAAAATAAAAAGAAAGAGAAAAAGAAAAAAAGGATATGATCAAATATCATCAGGCTGGTGAATAGATCAGTGCCAGACATTAGATTTTGGGTATATTTTGGTCTGTTAGAAGATACTGCCTCCCAAAATTTTAAATAAAGAAAAATATATATACAAAAATAAGGGTAAATATGATGAAAGGAATGAATATGACTGTAAAGATGAAAATTATAAAAGATTTTATAAAAGGAATTGATAAGATAAGAAGTTGGTTATAAAAAGACAGAAGAGAAATTAAAAAAAAAGGGAGAGGATGTGATCAGGCAGGAGACTAGAACAAAGCCATACACTAGAGATTTAGGGTATATTTTGGTCTGTTAGAAGAAACTGTATCCCAAAATTTTAAAGAGAGAACAACTTATATATATAAACCAAAAATAAGGTTAACTACTATGAAGGGATAGAATGTGGCTCTAAAAATGAAAAATAAAAAAGATTTTTAAAAAAGGGATTGATAAGATGTTGAAAAAGGGAAACACAAAAATTTAAAAAAATTGAAAAAGAAATAAAGGAAAGTAAAAAAATTAACTTTGAAATACTAGAGAATCGGGGGAAAAAAGCCATGAATTCTATGTGCTGTATTCCCCTAGTGCTGTTGTTTTGCCCTTCTCATTGATCGGTAAACTTGTTCTTGGCTGGATGTTCTTGCTGATCTTCTGGGGGAGGGGCATGTTGCAATGTTTCTCAAATGTCTTTGCCGGAAGCGGAATTGCTCCACCCTTGCCAGGGGCCGGGCTAAGTAATCTGCCTGGGTTTGCTCTTGGTAGGTTTTGTTCCCTGCAAGCTTTCTGTACAGCTTTGGAGGACGAGAGTGAAAATGGTGGCCTCCAAGTCTCTGGCCCTGGGGGAGCCAAGAACTCGGGGCCCCACTCCTCAGTGAGTCCCCAGAGAAAAGCAGTCAATCACTCCATCTCCCCAGTCTCCAGCTGCACTCCTTGCTCACCTGGCCTGTGACTGAGCATTTCTATCCCTGGCACCTGACCCCGTTTGGAGTCTCCAAACTCAGCAGATTCTTGCAGTGCGCTCCTGCACCACTCCTCCCAGGGGAGGAGGGGGAGTCTGCCTGGATTTGCCACCTTTTTGGTCCCTGCTTGTAGAGCAGTGGCTCGACTGTGCCGCGGATCACAGTTTATGGCAACCCTAAGCTTAAAGCCTGCTCCTTGGCTCTGTCTTTGGAGCCAGCTTCCCTGTTCTGATACCTGGGAGCTCTGCCACACGCAGGCACCCCCGGTCTTTCTGTGACCCTGAGGGTCCTGAGACCATCCTGTCCCAGCGAGGGTTCCACTGCCCACTTAGCCACTGGAACGACATCCCTCAGAGGAACAGACTTCTAAAATTTCTGATTTTGTGCTCCGCAGCTCTATCACTTGCCAGTAGCGGCTGATGGAGGCTCCCTCCCCACAGCAGTCTATCTTCCTGAATATCGCCTCGGATTCACTTCTCTGCACATCCTACCTTCCAGAAAGTGGTTGCTTTTCTGTTCAGAGAGTTGCTGCTATTCTTTCCTTCAATCTCCTGTTGAGTTCGTAGGTGTTCAGAATGATTTGATCCCTATCTAGCTGAATTCCTGGGACCCGATGAAATTTAGGTCTCCTACTCCTCTGCCATCTTTCCAGGTATCTGACCCAAACATTCTTAAGCAGAGTGGTCTTTAGCTTCCAAGTGTTTGAATTTCTTCCAAATTTTTTCTTGTGATTGAGTTCAAGTTTCAAAACATTATGGTCTGAGAATATGCAGGGAATAATCTCAGTCTTTTGGTATCAGTTGAGACTTGATTTGTGACCCAGTATGTGATCTATCCTGGAGAACATTCCATGTGAGTTCTCAAAGAATGAGTATTCTGTTGTTTTAGGGTGGAATGTTCTATATATATCTATGAGGTCCATCTGGTCCAGTGTGTCATTCCAAGTTCTTGTTTCTTTGTTGATTTTCTGCTTAGATGGTCTGCCTATTGCTGAGAGTGGAGTGTTGAGGTCTTCTACTATTAATGTATTATTATCAATATGTCTTTTTATTTTGGTTAACAGTTAGCTTATGTGGATGGCTGCTCCTATGTTGGTGGCATAGATATTTACAATTGTTAGATCTTCTTGTTGGATAGACCCTTTAAGAATGACATAGCATCCTTCTGTATCTCTTACTACAGTCTTTAGCTTAAAATGTAATTTGTCTGATATAATAATTGCTACCTTAGCTTTCTTTTGAGGTCCGTTGGTATGAAAGATTGTTCTTGATCGCTTCACTTTCAGTCTGGATGTATCTTTAGGTTCAAAATGAGTCTCTTGTAGACAGCATATGGACGGGTCCTGTCTTTATCCAATCTGCAACCCTGTGCCATTTTATGGGAGCATTTAGGCTGTTCGTGTTGAGAGTCATTATTGAAAGATGTGATTTTATTGTCATCATGTTGCCTGTAAAGTCCTTGTTTCTATAGATTGTCTCTGTAAATTTCTTTTCTATATCACTCTTGGGGTCTTTCTCTTTTTATAGAACCCCCCTTAATATTTCTTGCAGGGCCAACTTAGTGGTTATATATTCTTCAGTTTCTGCCAGTCCTGGAAGCTCTGCATCTCTCCATCCATTCTAAATGACAGCCTTGCCAGATAACATATTCTTGGCTGCATGTTCTTCTCTTTTAGTACCCTGAATATGTCTTGCCAGGCCTTTCTGGCTTGCCAGGTCTCTGTGGATAGTTCTGATGTTATTCTGATGTTCCTCCCTCTGTATGTAAGGAATCTCTTCCCACTAACTGCCTTTAAGATGGTTTCCTTGGTTCTAAGATTTGCGAGTTTTACTATTACATGCTGGGGTGTTGGTCTGTTCTCCTTGAATTGGGGAGGGGTCCTCTCTGCCTCTAGGACATGAATGCTTGTTCCATTCCCCAGATTAGTGAAGTTCTCAGCTACTATTTGCTCAAATATATCTTCTAGTCCTTTCTCTCTCTCCACCCCCTCAGGGATCCCAATAATTCTGACATTGAAATCTTTCATGGCGTCACTTATTTTTCTAATTCTCTTTTCATGGATTTTTAAGCTGTTTGTTCCAGGCCTCCTCCTGTTCCTTCTTTTCTATCAGTTTGTCTTCTAGATCACTAATTTATTCTTCTGCCTCATTTACCCTAGCTGTTAGAGTATGTAATTAGATTGGATCTCATAGATAGCATTTTTAAGTTCTGCCAGATCAGCTCTCATTTCTGTCCTTAGAGACTCTATGTTGCCATTAATCATTTTCTCCATTCTAGCTATTGTCTTCATAACTGTTACCCTGAAATCTATTTCTGACATCTTGCTTATATCTATATCCATTTGTTCTGTGGCAGAAGTCACAGTATCTGAGTCTTTCCTATTTTGGGGGTTCCTCCTCTTAGTCATACTGTTGAGAGGTGGTTGAGAGAATGTGCAGATTCCAAATTATTGACCAGAACCCAAGGAAGATGCACCTGTTTTATAGGGACCTTAGGGTTGTCGGCCAGCGTGTCTTCTGGGGAAGGGGTCTGCTGCGCTGTTACTCAGGCAACCTTGTTTGGGCAGAATTGCCTTGCTTTCTGTGGGGAGGGGATTGGTTCAGTGAAAACCAGTTTTCTGGGGCTTTTGTTATCTGGCAGCTTTCCCTGGGGGCTTTCCATGTCTATTCTGAGAGTCAGAGCAGAAGTGACCGTTTCTGAACCTCTGCCTTAGAACAGAGAGATAGCAGTCTGTTCTTCAGTGAGCTCTCTAGGCCACACTCTCTCCGTTTCTGTCTGTGCTGCTAATATCACAGCGTCCTGGGTTATGCACCCCCCAGCAGCACTCCCAGCCCTCACTTCCAGGTCCAGGCACAGCTCTGCCCTTTGTGCTTCTAAAATCACCATCCAGGGGCGCCTTGGTGTCTCAGTCATTAAGCGTCTGCCTGTCCTGGGATCGAGCCCCATATTGGGCTCCCTGCTCCGTGGGAAGCCTGCTTCTCCCTCCCCCATTTCCTCTGCTTGTGCTCCCTCTCTTGCTGTGTCTCTCTGTCAAATAAATATTTAATTATTTATTTAAAAAAAAAAACTGCCAGGTTCCCCTAGTTCGCATGCATGCTCCTGCAGCTCCAGGTTTCATTCAGGGTGCTGCCCTAAAGTCCTTTCCCTACTGCTACCTGTCTGGGAGTCTGCCTGTTCCCCAGCATGGGAGGCTTTTATGCTCCTGTGTTATTTCACCTTCCTGGGTCAAGCAGTTATGGCAGCTCCCTCCCCCTTCCATTTATCTTCTGGTATCTGCCTATGGAATCACTGCTCCCCACTTCATACTTTGAGACCAACCACTGGTGATCTTCTGTTTGTAAAGCTCCAGATATATCTTCTTACATCTCAGGATGATTTTTTGGGTGTTCAGAGTGGTCTGGTAGATATCCAGCTCAATTCAGGGGACCGGTTGAAATAGGGTCCCCTACTCCTCTGCCATCTTTGTCCTCATCCCTTTCTCCACATCCTTGACACATTTGTTAGCTCTTGTCTTTTTAATGATAACCATTTTAACAGGTGTGAAGTGTCTTACTGTGGTTTTGATTTGCATTTCCCTAATAATTAGTTGACCTTGAGAGCTTGTTTGGAGGTTCCAGCAGGGGAGTGCAGGTACTCATATACCCTTGACTGAAGAACAGTCCTCCTCTATTGGGGAAGGTTGTCCTCTTTGACTGAGAACGCAGCTTCAGGAGGGATGCACATGGAGCGGTGAGGGAGGAAGGGGACACCAGCCTAGCCAGCCGAATCAACCCTAGCAATCAATGGAGTGACAGATGTCACATCCAGATCTCCCTCACATTCTCCCTAATAATTAGTGATGTTGAACACCTTTTCATGTACCTGTTGGCCATTTGAATATCTTCTTTGGAAAAATATCTATTCAGGTCTTTTGCCCACTTTTTAATTGGATGATGATGATGATGATGATGATGATTTTACTATTGAGTTGGAGTTCTTTACATATTTTGAACATTAATCACCCTGTTGTGTGGTTTGCAAATATTTTCCCATTCCATGGGTTGCATTTTCATTTTGTTGGTCATTTGCTGTGCAGAACCTTTTTAATCTGATGTAGTACCGCTTATTTATTTTTTATTTTGTTGCTTGTATTTTGGTGTCATATCCAAAAAATCATTGCCAGACCCTTATTAAGAAGCTTTTCCCTATGTTTTCTTCTAGACATTTTGTGGTGTCAGTCTTACATTTAAGTTTTTAATCCATTTTGAGTAAATTTTTATTAGTAGTATAAGATAGGAATCTAGTTTCATATTTTTGTGCATGAATATCCAATTTTCCTAACAATATATTTTTTTCCTAGCAATATTTTCAGAGAGATTATTTTTTTGCCATTAGATATTCTTGGCTCTCTTGCCACATATTAGTTCATCAGCTTTATTTCTTGACTCTCGATTCTGTTCCATTGGTCCATGTAACTGTTTTATTGCCAGTGCTATACTGTTTTGATTACTATAATTTTGTGATATATTTTGAAATCAAAAGTGTGATGTTTCTTGCTTTGTTCTTCTTTCTCAGGATTACTTTGGCTACTCAGGGTCTTTTGTGGTTCCACATGAATTTTAGGATTGTTTTTTCTATTTCTTTCTTTTTTTTTTTTTTTTAAAGATTTTATTTATTTATTTGAGAGAGAGAGAATGAGAGAGAGCACATGAGAGGGGGGAGGGTCAGAGGGAGAAGCAGACTCCCTGCTGAGCAGGGAGCCCGATGTGGGACTCGATCCAGGGACTCCAGGATCATGACCTGAGCTGAAGGCAGTCGCTTAACCAACTGAGCCACCCAGGCGCCCTGTTTTTTCTATTTCTTTAAAAAAATGTCATTAGAATCTTGATAGGTATTGCATTGAATCTATAAATGGCTTTGGATAATATAGACATTTTAACAATATTAATTTATCCAATCCATGAACATGGTATATTTTTCCATTTATTTGTGTCTTTTAAAATTTCTTTCATCAATGCACTAAGTTTTCAGTGTAGTGATCTTTCATCTCCTTCGTTAAATTTATCCCTTGGCATTTTATTGATTTTGATGCTATTGCATATGGGATTTTTTTCTTTATTTCTTTTTCAGATAATTCACTGTCAGTACTACTGATATTTGTATATTGATTTTGTATCCCACAACTTTACTAAATTTGATTAGATCAAAGTTTTTTGGTGGAGTCTTTATGATTTTTTTCTATATAAAATCAGGTCACCTGCAAAGAGAGACCATTTTGCTTGTTCCTTCCCAATTCTAGTTCTTTTCATTTTTTTCTTGCCTGATTATTTTATCTAGGACTTCTAGTGCTTTGTTGAATGGGAGTAGTGAGTGAGAAGCCTTGTCTTGCTCCTGATTTTATAGGAAAAACTTTCAGTCTTTCACCATTGAGGATGATGTTAGCTGTGGGCTTGTCATATTTGGCTTTTGTTATGTTGAGGAAAGTATTTTAAAAATAACAGTATAAAACAACAAATATTTGTTATCTCCCATTTCTGTGGGTCAGGAATTTGGGAGGATTTTAGTTGGATGGTTCTGGTTCAAGTCTCTCAGGAGGTCATAGTCATGCTGTCAGCCAGGATTGCAGTCTTCTCTGAAGGCTGGGCTTCTGAGTTCAATTATGTGCTTGCTGGCAAGCCTTTATTTCTTTCTGGCTGTTGGAGGGAACTTCAGTTCCTCATCATGTAGGCCTCTCCATTGGCTTTAGGAGTGTCCTCCCAACATGTCAGCTGGATTCCCCCAGAATGAGAGATGAGAGAGAGAGAGAGAAAAGAGAGGGAGAATCTGATACAGAAATCACAGTCTATTTCTTATAATCTCAGAAGTGACATGGCATCATTTTAACTATATAATGGTTGCACAGATCAATTTAGTACAGTGTGGAGGGAAACCACACCGGGAGGCAAGGATCATGGGAGCCATCTTAGAGACTGCCTGCTATACTAGTGTTTGAGATCTTTATCTTTAACAAAAGAGACAAACCTTTAAAACCTATTATTTTTACTATTTTAATCCATCTTCTCATCTAATAACTTGTGGTAACATACCATTCTTATGTAAAAGCTTGGACAAAGTGATCCCTAAGATTCCTCCCAACTCAGATTATGGTTCTATAGCACTTTTAAGCTTTCCTTAAAATGACTGGGGGCTTTTCTGATATAGGAAGGAGAGGTCTGAAGAGCTGGAACCCTAAGGGGTTCTCATGTTTATTCAAGAATCACAGAGAGATAAACATGAAGCTAGGAGGGCAGCTGAGGTGAGATATTGAGAGACTTGATAATGTATTCAGATGGAATGCTGAAATGAAAATCTGCAGAGGTGACAGACAACATACCTGCTAGCAAAGGGGGTAGGGAGAAAGGATCCAGAACTTCACTGTAGCAGGGGTAAGGCTGGGGGTTTTAAGAATAACCCCATGAGGCCAGGCATATGAGGCATGTCTTATTGCATCTGGGAATGTGACTATATATATGTCCATTCTACTGCTGAAGGCCTTACATATTCCTAAATATGTAGATCAGCTATTGGATATTGACATAGGACATGTCATACTCCATACAAAATTTTTTTCCATTTTTGTACATGTGGTTGCTACTACTTCCTATCTGGTCAGGCCTTTGCTGAGGAAGTCTTCTAGGGGAAGTGATTCTCCAAAGGACTTAATATTCTATATATGGATATATGTTTTCAGTAGCCCATCTCAGATATTATTTCTCATTACTGGGCAAATTAAACATTTATAATTTTAGAAAATACAGTAAGGGATTAAAAGAATATTAGTCATTATGAAGTTCCATTACATAAGCTCAGGAAAGAGTAAATAAATGCAGGCACCTTTCAACATTGTGTCCTCCATTCAAAAATCAGTATAAGTGGTTACCACAGGCACTTTTTTCCCAGGTCTAGTTCCAGTCGTGTTCTGGTTTTGGGAAGTCATGTGCAAATCTGGGCAAGAGCCTGGTTCACCAGTTGAAATGATTGTGCCCACCTAAACTTAATCAAGTTTCTTTGGTTCTTGCACAGTTTCATTTTGTAGCCTGATCATCAGCCACTAGTATGTGGCTTCCACTATAACTGCTTTTCCCAAAACACACAATAGTTTTGCTTCTCAGTCTCTTCCTATTGTGAGAACTGCTCCAAGTCTGTGCTGCCCACAGCATGGTGTCCATGAACATCAACATTCTTTAGAGACCATGCTGTAGACGGTGAGACCAGGCACATTTCAGAATGTCTTGCTGAGTGCCCTCCTCCTCCCAAAATCCACAAAAGGAAATCATGTTATAATAAGCCAATAAGACTTGTAGAAATTTTATGGATAGGTTTGGATGTTGACAAAATACTCTCTATTGCCATTCCATTAGTATAAGTTTAGTAAAAGGTATTAATTTATAGGTCACATTAGCCTCAAGTACTTTGAAATCCATTTTCATGCAAATATGGGAATCCTGCTGAAAATGGAAGATTAAATATCATATTCTTATGAAATGGTGAAACTAACATCTGGTTCCTTAATAATGGACAAAGAGTGACTGACACTGAGAACCCTTTTAGATTTATATTTAATCCTTTTCCATAGTTTAAATGTGCATATAAAATCATAAATAAAGAAACATCTTTAAAAAGTTAAGCATGAATGGAATTCACCCATTAGAAGTATGCTCTATATATTTCTGAGTTTTCTCAGCACTCAAGTTCAGAATGGATCTGTATTATATTCCAGGTTCCTGAGCTTTACTGATTATAAACAGATTCCCTCTGTTGTCATCCTGTTTAACTGGCTGATGCCACTGTGCTTCCTTAAAGACAAAGAGGAAAAGAAAAAAACTCTTCAATGCATTTTCACATCTCTGGGCATTTATTGAGTCATAGGTTGAAATTTAAACATAATTCTGCCAAGACAAAAGAAGTATTAATTTTATTCTAACATTTATTATTATATGACATACAGACTATTCTTTTCTCCATTGTTGGCACTCAGGTCCATAAGAGCAAGGCATTGACTTAAGATATTTGGCTGACTTTCTCAGAGCACTGTCCAAGCAGAGGTGAGAGACAGCTAGGTACATAAGTCAGCAGCAGCTATCCTGTGCTGATCAAATGAGGTTGGCATTGCTATAAAAATGGAAAAGCAGATTTTGGACAAACCTGTGCTCTTTTGTGCTCTTATTATATTTTGCTTTGGCAACTCACAGGCCTAGTTCTTAAAGAAGCAGATGGTTTTTTAAGACTTAAAGGGAAAAATGTGTATCAGATTCCTTGCCTGTGCTTGTCACAGATGTGCTTGCCAAGAAGGGGTGCTCTGTACTGAACACCCAGAGGGGCAAAGGTCACACTCAGAGGTGCTAAAAGGCACTTGCAGAATAACTTTTGAATAAAAAATGAATTAATTCCTCACTCTTTGTTCATTTTGATCTTTAACAGTAAGGATGCAATTTTGTCATAAAAGAAGAAACCATTCCTGTGGTTTTCTACCTAGGAAGCCCTATGTACTGAGGACTCCATGACTTTTCAACTATCCTGTATGTGCTTTAAGGACTGGGAAGGTTTATCTCTTCACTGCTTGGGTTCTCACATTGTTCTATCACTGGGCTTGAGCACAGTGGACACTTAAGATATGCCTGAGCTCCCCTGATTCCTCAAAGATATGCCAGATTTAAAGCATTCTGATTCCCCAGTGTCCTCTGATTTAAACTCTGCTTTGATGAGTGCTATTTTTTAGGAGAAGAGGTAAACTATATTAGCACAAAAAGGGTGAATTTAAATGGATGCACATTGCAGCAGATGACAGACTAAAAGTTTGCAAAGGATTTAGGATGCAGGAAACTGGCAAACTAAAGTTTCCTAAGCTGCCTGTGATAAAGGCAGTCCTAGAGTGGCTTCTGTCCTTTGTGTGTAAGATTTCATTTTTATCTCCCATCACCAATGTAACTATCTTTGATTGTTTGTTATTTCAGTGGTGGTATGGGATTAGTTGTGTTCTCCCAAAGTTCATATAGTAAAGTCATAACCCTCAGTACCTCCAATGTGGCTGTATTTGGAAATAGGACCTTTAAAGAGGTGATTAGTTTTAAATGAGGCCATTAGGGTGGGCCCTAATCCAACCTAACAAGGGTCCTTTTAAGAAGACATGATTAGGACATAGAGAGACACCAGGGAAGTGTGTGCACAGAGGAAAGACCATGTGAAGACACAGGGAGAAGATAGCCATTTACAAGCCAAGGAGAGAAGCCGCAGAATAAATCAACTCTGCCAGCATCTTGATCTTGGACTTGTAGCCTCCAGAACTGTGAGAAAATAAATTTCTGTTGTTTAAGTCACCCAGTCTGTGTTATCTTGTTATGACAGCATGAATAGACTAATACAGATGGCTTTTTTCATTCTTGTGGTAATTGCAAAAATGGTCAGAAATTATTTCCCTCCCTGTAGTTACACTCCTTTGTATTATGACTTTGCAGCTTGGGAGGTGAAGATTATTGCCTATGGTTTGACTTTGTTGACTTGCTTTAGCCAATAAAATGTGCCAATTCCAAGGCTGGACTTCAAAAGATTTTGCATGCTTCCTTGGAGCCCACCTAGGGCCTCTGTGGACAAGTGCAGACTAACTTGCCCAAGGCTATACTTAATCCCTCAACCCTACACCTCCAGGTCAGGAAGACAGAAGAATAAAAACAGAGTTGAAAAGTGAATTAGTTAAGTTCTGTCTGCTTAATATTGAATTATTTTTCTAATCATTTGACCAACATGCATAAAAAAGGTTTTGTCCTTTGCTTCTTCCCTCTCCCCACCCCTGCTGTTCCTCAAAACCCAAGCATATCCAATGACTGTTAGTCTGGAGACATTCTGTATTGGGGGCTGGGAACCACCATCCATCCTTATCTTTGGGGGTTTGCATTGAAGATCCTATAGGAGGATAGCAGTCATTTTCCTCTTTTTCTTAAGTTAACTTCATAATTTGTCCTTGTGACCTTCCCACTTTCAGAATGCTACACTGGCTACTATCCAATGAGAAAGAGAGAGTTCCATTTTACTTTATTTTATTTTTTTAAATTTTATTTATTTGACACAGAGAGAGAAAGAGAGTGAGAGAGCACAAGCAGGGGGAGTGGTGGAGAGAGAGGGAGAAGCAGGCTCCCTGCTGAGCAGGGACCCCAATGTGGGACTCAATCCCAGGACCCTGGGATCATGACCTGAGCGAAGGCAGGCACTTAACTGACTGAGCCATCCAGGCACCCTTGAGAGTCCCATTTTAAATAGAAAATGGACTGTTTGACACACCTCAGTTCTCACCTTCTGATTGAGAGTGCTTTCTGATTTTGAGGCCAAATTGTTTGCCTGTCTGGGAAGGAGATTTATAAAATGGGACAGTTAGAGAAACACAGCAGGTTCTATATCTATCAGGAGAACATTCTGAGGCTAGTTCTGACAGAGGGAAGTTTGGACTTGGGGTTAACTTTGGCTCTGCCTTTGTCAGCTGAGCTCCCTCCTAGAATGTGGAGATCCACATGGCTTTGCTGTCCTGCATTGTCTGGGAAGGCATTTTCTAGTGTGTGCTCTTTGAAGGATAAGAAAGGTGAGCCACATGTAAGATCATTCGTGGCAAATGTGGCATATGGGCTCCTTGCCAGGTGCAATCACTGGTTTTAACTGCTGTAGATCTCTCATCTGTAAGGCATCTTGTACATTTTCTGAGACAGAGCAGTAAAGGAATCTGCCCCAGATCATTAAAGTCCTGTGTGTGGGAGGTCTGTGTGGGGGGAGGGGCTGCTGAATGTTTCACATGACCGTTCCAGACCCCAAGCCCCTTGGAAAAAGCCTGTGGCACTAGATTGCGGGAGTTTTGCAAGTCTAAACAGTTCCTGATGATCTATATATTTTTTTAAACTAAAACTAAACTGTATCTACAAAAGAACACATTAGTGTACACACACACACACACTCACACGCACACACACACACACACACCAACGAACCACTCCGCTAACCCCCTGCCCAAATAAAAACATTTCAAACGTTTTGGATCTGATTTCTTATTTCCTGTGAGCAGTTGTTGGCATTATTTTATGTGGAGAGGTTTGGTTGTAAGATGAGCAAATGCCCGTGAGCTCTATCCGTTGTTGTAAATTAGGCCAACAGGCAGTGATACTCTTTAGACTGATGCCAATTTTCTTTCTAAGAGCATAATCCTGTAATGCAGAACAGAAAGTTTTTGCTCCTTTGAATTAAAGCCTTAATACTTTGCTTGATTTTTGTTTGAGTGTTTTTTCCCTCGAGTAGAGACACTTTAATCTCAAGATGTCATGTAACCTCAAACTTTCCTACTCTATTTTAAAGTATATTTCATTTTAAAATCATCCAGGAGAAAAGTGGGAAAGGTTATGTCCTTGGGCAGGTTAGTGCCCTCCTTACCATGATAGAGACTGCTGGGCACAAAGGACTAAAAACTTGCATCTGTCAAGCTGTTTCACATCAAAGAGTGAAGGTACTTGCATGACATTTTATAGTCTGCATCTCAGTGCCACTTAAATTATCTCCCAATAGGTCCATAAGATCTGTGTGTTGATCCACCAGCTACATGCAGCAGGTATGACCACTACTCTCTGAACGAAATGGCCCACTCCGTTTTCTTAAAACCAGTCCCTCTTCCATCATGTCTGTCTTTGTTCTGTTTTGTTTTGTACATTGTGGTGATTTGATATATGTATACGTTGTGAAAGGAGTCCGGTCTGGTTAATTAACACATTCAACATCTTACATATTTATCTTTGTTTTTTGTTTTGGTGAGAACATTACAATTCTACTCTCTTAGCAAATTTCAGTTATACAACACAGTGTTATCAACTATAGTCACCGCGTTTTACATTAGATCCTCAGACCTCAATCATCTTACACCTAAATGTTGGTACCTTTTACCAACTTATTTCTATTTCCTCCAACCCCCCAGCCTCTGGCAACCACTTTTCTACTCTATTTCTATGAGTTTGACTTTATTTAAAAACTTTTTCTTAGATTCCACATAGGAATGATACCATGCACTATTTGTCTTTCTCTGTTTATCTTCTTCCATTTAGCATAATGCTCTCAAGTTCTGCCTATGTTGTCACATGTGGAGAATTTCCTTCCTTCTCGTAGCTGAATAATATTTCACTGTGTACATACCACTTCTTTATCCATTCATCTGTTGATGGACACTTAGGTTGTTTCCATATCTTGTCTATTGTGAATAATGCTGCAATGAACATGGGAGTGCAGATATCTCTTCAATATCCTCTTTTCATTTCCTTTGAATGCATACCCAGAAGTGAGATTGCTGAATCATTTGATAGTCTTTTTAATTTTTTGAGGAAACTCCCTACTATTTTTCATGGTAGTTGCACCAATTTACATTCTTACCAACAGTGCACAAGAGTTCCTTTTTCCATATCCTCTCCAAAACTTGTTATCTCTTGTCTTTTTGATGACAGTCATTCTAACAGATGTGAAGTGATCTCTCATTGTGGTTTTAATTTACATTTCCTTAATGATTAGTGATACTGACCACCTTTTCATGTATCTGTTGACCATTTATATGTCATCTTTGGAATAATGTCTTTTTAGTTCCTCCATTCATTTATAAAATCTGTTTGTTTTATGCTATTGGGTTGTATGAGTTTTTATATATTTGGATATTTGCAAATATTTTCTCCCGTCCTGTAGTTGCCTTTTCATATTGTTGATGGTTTCCTTTGCTGTGCGGAAGCTTTTTATTTTGATGTAGTCCCAGTTGTTTATTTTTGCTTTTGCACCCTTAATCCAAAAAATCATCACCAAGATTGATGTCAAGGAGTTTACCACCTATGTTTTCTTCTAGTTTTATGGTTTCAGGTCTTACATTTAAGTCTTAAATACCTTTTGGATTTTATTTTTGTATATGGTATAAGATAGTGGTCCAGTTTCATTCTTTTGCACATGGCTGTCCAGGTTTTCCAACACCATTTGCTACAAAGGCTGTCTTTTCTCTACTGTATATTCTTGGATCCTTTGTTGTAAAACAATTGATCATATGTACATGGGTTTATTTCTGGGCTCTTTAGTCTGTCACTGATCTATGTGTCTGTTTTTAAGCCAGTATCATACTGTTTCAATAACTATGGCGTTTACAAAATGGTCCACACCATCATTTTCTTTAAATCAGTTCCTTTTCCATCATATTTAGTTTTACCTTATTTCCTTCCTATTCTATAGTGTGAGTGAGCATTCTTTCTCAGTTACTACTCAATTATCCCCTCCCAGATGCAAGGGAAAGTCCTGAGATTCGCAGGGGACTCATTTGGGGAATTTTCTCCAGCCTTTGGCCTCCATAGTTGCTGCTGAAATGCTCACTGCCCCCATCTGCCTGGTCCTTTACAGGCCCATGGTTCTTTTGCCTCTTTGCTATGTGTGAACTCAGGAATTCTTGCTCAGTGTTCCTAATGTCGGGGGTCCTGCCTCCCTAAGTATACCATCTGGCATGTTCCTTTTAGGTCTGGCCACCTCCCAGAGCCCACTGTTGCAGGGCCTGCAGGTTTCCTGCTCTCCCCCATCGTCTGCCCACTTGTGCACTCTGTTTCTGCCTCTTTCCAACTCTATAATATAAGCTCCTCTAGAAGATTAGAACTTTGGGAGGTAAAGAACCAGGAAGGGAAGAGTTTATAGTCACAAAGAATCTTTGCACACAAAACACGCATCACATTAGCAAGCCACTTAACCTCTTTTTGGATGAAGAAAGTAAGGCTCAGAGATGGTAACTGACACATAGAAAACCATACAGCAAATTAATCACAGGTTTGGGCATAAATGGGGCCTTTTGAATGCAGATCAGATCATTGCCCTCTACAAAGAAGAAAACTGAACCAGCGGCCTTTCAGTTTCTGAATCCAAAGAATTTTACAGGATGGAATTCGAGTTAAAGTCTACTCTGTGGGACAGAAACAGGAATTATTTCTTTTCCATGGTAGTTTGATTCATCTGTCAAGCATTTTCATAATCTAGTCCCAAGGCCATAGGAGTCCAATTGCTGGTGTCAGGAGCCAGTGAGAGAAATTCCCTGTCTCTGTACTTACTACTCACTTATGACACCAGCCAGCCAGGCACCTAGGGTGTCTGTCAACAGCATGTGGGGCGCTTCAACCATAGCCTTGCTGCACATTGAGTAGCAGATGTCTATTTTTCTAATCTCTTTGGAAAACAGAAAATGTTGTAGTAAATATCAGTGCTCAAAGATTAAAAACTAAAGATGTAGGTGGCCACTTGAGTTGAAATTCCAAAAATCTTTCAGCTGCAGGGAAGCATGGGGTTGAAAACTGGAAGCTTACTAGACTTTTGAAAAAAGCAAATTAAGTTCTAGCTTTTTTTTTAATTAAAAAAAAAGAGGGAGAGAGAGATTGCATATTTCCACAAGTGAAAATGCCAACAGGAACCTTATAGAAAAAAATGATAATATTGCAACAAAATGCATAGCTCCTGCTTAAGGCATTCTAGCCTTCTTAGATCAGTCACCTTAAAATGTGGCTGGAGATTTAGGCTTATTGCACCATTGCTGCAATTTTTCTTCAGGTTGGTCTCCTCAGATGAGAGAAATTAAAATATATGGTAATTGTGCTAGCAAAGCCCAAACCTCAAAATTCAATATGCTGGGAGATCAGATGATAAAGACTACAAAATGTACATGTAAGAACACCAGCTCAATGGGAAGTCCAGCATAGCTGCCACTTATTCATTCATTCATTCATTCATTCATTCATTCTTTCATCCATCTATCTATTCATTCACTTAACTAATAGTTACTCAATACCTGTTTTGTGCCCAGCACTGGTTTAGGAGCTTGGGTAACAGAACTGAATAAAATAGGCAGATTTCTCTACTTGGATCTTCTTCTACTTGAGACTGATGTAAATGGGAACTTTCTCCTACATGGGGGGCGTTTATTAGATCTCTGCCCTTTCCCCAAGTGGTCAGTGTCTGACAGGCTCATGTGTTAGGAAACCTTTAGGGTGGTCCCATGTCCTGGGTACACATCAGGAAAGTACAGTTTTCATCACTAGCTCAATTGATCTTTTAAACTTTTATTTTTTCTTGGAAGCAAGATTATTAAAGGAATTAACAAAAATCATGGCATCTCCTAAATTGCAAAAAGAACAGATATTTGCACTGTGCTTTGCAAATTATAACATTCTCACTAAGGAAATGAGGTAAACTGAATTAAAAAAAAAACAAGCAGTTTTCAGCTCAGACTTAACTCCCAAGAAACTTTTTCCTCCTAGAGCCTGGGTGTCTAGCTCCTCTAGGTGAATTACCTCCTGGTGCCTATTCCATAGCCTTCCCTATCAGAAGTTCACTTGTCTTCTCTGTTGTCTGCACTTTTTGCAATCGTTTTATCTCCTAATCTGGGTAAAGTTATTTGTGCTAGGTTAAATGCCAGTCATATGTAGTCTGTTTCAATCTTTTTCTAGATGGATTATGTCTCCATGAATTTTTCCTCAAATCTATCAGCTGAGACTAATTTATCTTTATTTTCCCTCCATCATACCTTTTGGCAGTACATAGCTCACTGCCTGGTACATAATAGATGATCCATTAATTATTTGTGAACAAGCAAATGAATAAATATATAGCAATAATTCCTTGATTTTTAAAAGACCCAAAAGATCTTTTTCTTCTACTTTTCAGACATCCTTCTGATGAGTAAGTAACCATAGTACAGTTTATCCTGTACTTCCTCATCTTCTTTACTAAGTTGTCATTTGAACGTTCTTTGAATTAATTTGCATTATATTGCAGCTACATTGCATTCCCGGTTAATTGTAATAACCGGGAATGCAATAAATAATGTAATAAAAATACTCTTTAGCCTACAATAGAGCTGAACTCTGGAAAAATTGTCAAAATATCAAGAATGAAGGAGAAACATCCTTTGTGTGGCTTTGGTGGAAAAGTCTGGCTTGCAAACCCCGTATGTTGCTAAGGAGTAGGGTCAGTAAAATGCTCTTGGCAGGGCAGTTTTCAAGGGATAACCACTCAGAGACTTGCTAGAGATGGACAAGGCAGTTGAATGCAGTAGAAGAACCGTGTGCTGGAGAGGGCCTTGGGGCTCTAGTCCCAAATCTATCCTCATTTGTGGCCTTTCCCTCCCAAGGCTATAATTTTTAATTTTTAATTTTTAAAGTCAGAGGATGGGGCTTCTCAGGGATCTCAACTGACATTTGCTGCTTGATTGCTTTATAATATATCATCACCAAAGGTGAAGAAGGTTGGACCTTCTGTGGGTCCCAGTCCTTCAGAATAAAAGGCAAGCTGCAGGGCACAGTGTGGGAAGCCTCATAACTTGGCCATGTCTTTCTCTCCCAACTTCTCCTCTCCATCTCTGTGTGGTTCAAGTACAAAACTTCTTGCTATTCTCTGTGTGCCTGCGCTTTTTCACTCCTCTGTGCCTTTGTCCGTTGCTCATGTTGCATGTTTTCCCAGCTCACCTCCAAATTTCTTTGTTTGGCTGACTCTTTTTTTATCCTTGCAAAGTGGTTTAGGCCTTCTGTGCTCCAAGGCTCCACCCTGCTTTCCTGCATTTCTTTCCCTGTGTTCCCAGAGCTAGGTCTTCATGACTCTGTCATTATCTTTATTACATTATATAGAAATAGCTGGTTTTGAGCAGACCATGAACTTCTTGTGGGTAGGGGCTGTGTCATAGTCAGCGCTGTGGCTCCAGCGCCTAGCATAGAGTATATGATCAAAGACTATCAGTTGAATGGAGCTTAAGAGGACAAGAAAGGGGGACAGTTGGTCAGCTGCTCTTAGAGAGATACTCTATTAGTCTAATTGGTAAAATAGGATGGATGCCTATTTCTCTCTTCTGTAAAAGCTTGGATAGGATATGGAGGGCTGGTCTGGCAGTTTCCTAATCACTAGGGTCTCAAGCATCTATCTAACTATGTGTCCTTAACACACAGTTTCCATGTGGGGATATAAAATGATGCTATAGTTCCTGCCAGTATGTGTCATGGGACAGGACAAAAGGAGAAGAAGACCTCCGTTGTCTATGAGGGTATAGCTTGGCCCTTAAGTCACTTTCCCTCACATCCCACTGACCAGAAAACATCACTCGGCTCTATCTAGCAATCGGGGTGGGTTTGAATAAATAGTCTTTTATGTTGGTGGTTGTGTGTCCAACCCAAAATTCTATTACTTTGTAAGGAGGGGATTATGGATACAGAAATACAACCAGAAAGTCCTACTAAGTAAAACCTAAGTGCCATTGTGTATAAGGTACTGTATCATGGTACCTCCTGGAGGCATGGCAGAGGCCACTTCCAGATGATAGTGTTATGGAGAAAATTTAATTAACCATAATGCCTCTTAGGGAGAGACTTGCACTTGTTTAGAGGAAATATTTCAGCAAGTTGAGGGTAAGACCCCTAAGGGCATGTTCAAGGACAAAGGATAGTATCTAAATAGTCCTCTAATGGTGGGGATGGGTGATGAGAGGGAATCTTGATTTGTTGAGCAGTAGAAACTTGGCAGAGATGAACTGCTATGCATAAAATGGAAAAGAGGTACCTGGAGAGGTCAGTTCTGGGGTAGGAAAAGGGGAGAGAGGAACCACCTTGATGTTAGCATAGGGAATTTGTAGGTATTGGGTTTTGAGTGGAGCATGCACACCATTTTTCTTTGGCTTCTCTATGAAATCTTAAGCAAGTAGCCAAGTTATACATCATTCATTAATATTTCTGAGTAAGTAGGTCCTTTGGAAAGCCTCAAGGCCTCTGGTCTATGTCCAGATTGGCTTTGGGGTGAAAGCAGACCTGGTTTATGGGGATGCAAGAGCTGGAGGGTGGTTTTGGGGATGCATCACAAATGATATTGAATTGTGATATGGCATGACAGGGCTCCTCTGATTTCCTGGAGTCTCTCTACTGGCCTGTCTTCACCCATTTTACTTGGTTTAAAATGTATACCATGAAATTGTTTTATGGTTTAGACAGTAGATGAGGGACATTGTTGTCACATTAGCAATCTCTAGAGTGTGTTCCATGCAACACAATGGTCTAAGAGTAGGTATTCCACCAAAAAAGGTTCTGTGGGAAAAACAAATTAGGGGGACATGGGGTTGAATTAAATGAGCAAGTTCATTGCTGTGGGATTAGTGGGAGCCTTTAATTAAAGATTCTACAGTAATGTGCCTTGTGACTCTCAGAATATGTGGCATTTTACAAATATTTTAACCACAGAGTCTGGGATCTGTGTGTGTGAGTATGTGTGTGCATGTGTGAAAGAAAAATAAAGAGGAAGAGAGAGAGAATCACATATTTAAATTTAAAGCTGGTGCTCTATGGAACACACCTAGAGGAAACTGGGCAACAGGACCAAAGAGACCCCAGGGAACATTAAGCTTGTTCTGCCACCCAGAGCTAAGCACATTCCTTTTTTTTTTTTTCTTAGCCAAGCACATTCTAATGTAGCCTTTGGGATCCCAGTGTCCAAAAGGACTTGAGAAGGACACCATGAGGTTTGGAAAACACAGTAAAAGCAACTGAGAGCATCTTTGGCTGGAGGCACCCCCAACAGAGCCCTTGATACTCTCTTCCCTAGCAGGCCTCCCAGATTTGCACACCTTCCCTTCAGCTACTTTCCACTGCCCCCGTGGGACACCTCGATTCTGCCTGTTCTTGGCCTAAGTTTGGTCTGCATTTCTGTTGTTTCTCCTGTGTGAATCTGGTCACACTGCTCACTGTGCAGACTGGTCCCACACCAGCCTCCTAATTCTCTCCCATTATGCGTGTCTCTCCTCAGAATTGTCACAGTTTCTTTAGGTCCTCTGGCTCAATAGTCAAAGGATGGGCTCAGTGAGCAGCCACTTTCTGGGTGGTTGGGGCAGGCCTTGCTCTCTAAGAGACTGGATGGAAGGCAGACCCTGAGGCCACCTTGATGGAGTGCTTGGAGAGGTTCAGAGTCCTGAATACCACCGCTCAAGGCTAAAGAGAAGAAAAAAAAAAAAGGAACAGAGAAAGTCTTCAAGGGGACCAGAAAGAGAACCCACATGTGGAACACATTGCTTCCTGTGTCATATTATTTCTGTATCTGGAGACAGAACTCCTGAAAATGCAGTGTGTAGTTGCAGAGCAGCCACTTTATTAAAAGGGGGTGTTAACTGCAGTGAGACTAACATGCCATGCTTCTTGTATAAAGGACAGTTGGCAATGGCTCTCAATTAACTGAGTCTGGTTACAGATTAAATCTCATTATAGTGAGTAACTCGGTGTTACACTGTTCTATTATCACAAGTCTTTGCTTCAGGCAATTGTCTACTTATTCAAAGTAGTATTTAAATGAATTGGAGTATTCCAGTACCATGAAATAATTTGGATGGTCCCTTGGATATGTTAAAATAGGATTTTGCCAGTGGGATCAGAACACAATGGTTGTGAAATCATATTAAAAACTGCAAATGCCTTTCGAAAATGTCTTTTACAGGTAGATTGTATAAAGGAGAGCACGGGAGAAAGTTCTCTTTTTACCTTCGACAGTTAATGCAGTCATCTCCAAGAAGAGAAATAGTCTTTCATGCCTACTTTAGTACAGTTCCTCCATATCATTTCTGTACCTAGTGGTAACTGATTTGTGTTATTATTTTGCAAGTATATCTTATTTTACACCTGAAATTAATATAACACTGTATGTTAACTAACTAGACTTAAAAAAAAAATTAAAAAAAAATCCAAGATCCAATTAAGGGTCTCTTAATAATAAATAAAATAAAATTTCAGATACAAAGAATATTAAATGCTAATTAATTTTACTTAAATAATATAAATGACATTTCATCTTACTACTTAAAAGATGATCTATGTATATATTTTGGGACATACACAAATATTTCTAGCCAGAGAAAAGTGTGGTAAAGTGGCAAGAGTAAATTAAATTGAGGGGTTATTTAAAAAATAATCAAAATTAGTAAAAGTGCATTTTTTCTGTGAAGCATTCAATATTATTTCGAGGTAAAATGTAGTGAGGCATTTACTTTTATTCACAAAATTGGGTATCCTCTACAGCTGCATCTTTCCTTTCCCCACCCTCTCTTATGAATCTGTAGGATCAACTTATTTAATTCTAGAAATAGAAATTGTATCTATAAAAACATTCACTGTATATAAGTTCACTAAAGTGTTACTTGAGAGGGCATGTAAGTAAAGCTCAGAATCTTTTCAGAGTGTTAGAAATAACCTGGAACCTTGTTGAGAGTAAGCATTTGTAGTTCTTAGATATCATTTATTTAACTACTATTTTTTCCTAAACTTTTTTTTAGGAAAAAAATACCCTTAAGATAAGGTGTTGTCAAGAACATATGAGGCTGTCTGAGCTTTCAGTAACAGTTTATATCTTGCATAGCACAACCTAGCTTTTGTTTTATTTTCAAAGTCATTCCAGAGCCTAGAAACATTTATTTTTTTGCTCTTTAAGGGAAAACACATCTAATGGGAAAATAACAGGGAAAGAACTTGTGTATTTACTGAGTTTCTTTGTGGGAGAGCATAAGTGAAATTTCTTATTTGCACACTGCTTGTGCTGTTTACAAGAATGTGTGTAGTAGCCAAATGCCAATGGAACATGTTTGGGGCCAGTTCTATATTTTCTCTAGGATTTTACTGCTAGTAGTTCCAACCTTATTAAGTGGTCCTGTTCTAAAACCACATGTTTAGAAAGGAGTGTTAGCTAGCTACTCGCCTTGGTACGTTAGTGTTTTGATTCTAATTCACCAGGTTTTGATGAGAGCACTGTAGACAGTGAAGTGAGTGGAATGTATGCTTCTGTTTATTTACCCTTTACTGAGCATCTTCTGTATGCTGAGCACTTCTGTATTCCTCTAGACCTAGTCTGGCCCACAAAGAGAAAACCAGAGTCACACCCTCCCTTATCTCCAGAACTGAAATCCGCTGTCTGGGTAAAGACTGACAACCTGAGAACGATTTGGGATAGAAAATATGAAAACAAAAACTTGAAATAATTTCACCTTAAAACTTTGAGATCGACTAACTATTTTCCCTGCTCTTCTCTGTTTCATTTCATCTTTCACACAACCCAGGCTGTGCGACGGGGCTCGGGGGTTTGTGGCTGCAGTCATACCTTGAACAACTCTACTCTGTGTTGAAGTGGGAGCTTCACTTCTTCACTTCACTTCACACCTCTTACTTTTGAAAAATCCTACTGTGGAATCAATAGAACTTGAACCAATAGGGTGGTTTTTTTTTCTCTCGGTATTTTTGGTTACTTCTACCCTTCTATTTCTACCTTACCGACTCTGCCTTTATCCTCCCAGTAAAGGGAATACACAACAGAACACACATAATAAGCAAGTTAAACTTTTGGTTTTTGAATTTCAAATACCTGGACTCTGGCATAAGACTAATTGACAGGCCCCAGGCTGGACTTCTTGAGCTTGGGGAGATGGATTACCAGAGGAGAAGTGGATCCTTTCTCAGGGACTCTATATTCTGCTCCTTACTCCCCGGGCAGCTGGTGGTGGAGTTAGTCGGGGTGGTTGTGGAGGGTTACAAAGAAAGCCCTGATAAAGGATCTCAGAATTCTCAGAGTGGAGCGGGAATAAAAGGGAGGTCTGCTTGTTGTGTCCGGGAAGACCTGATGGAGATCCCTATAGATGTGTCTGTCCTTGGGTGAGGGAACATTTCCTGGGCACTTGAGGGTGGTATGGGCTTAGACGTGAGGTGATAATCAGGGCAGAGTGAGGAGACAGTTAGGACTTACATGGATCAGTTACCAGAAAGGTGAGGAGAGTGTCTCAGAAGGACCCAGCATGGAGGTGGCTGGGTGGCTCCATCTGTTAAGCATCTGCCTTTGTCTGCCTTTGGCTCAGGTCATGATCCCAGGGTCCCTCTCCCTCTGCAGCTCCCACTGCTTGTGCTCTTTTGCATGTTCTCTCTCTCTGTCGAATAAATTAATAAAATCTTAAAAAAAAAAAAAAGAAGGATCCAGCATGGATGGACCATGATGCCAAACATCCCTTGGCAATCTCTTATCTCTCCTGTGGGATTATGGGGAGACCTTGAGTTGGTGCAGTGCTTTCCCATCTCTCTAGAATGTGGGCTTTCAATTGATTTCAGCTCACTTACAGAACATTTAAGTGGTTCCTTACACACTTGAGTTTATAAATTGAGAATAATGCCCACTACGTATTTAGTAATAAATAACCTCTTGTTTTGAGTTAAAATGTCCATTGTGGATAGGAGCAAGGTGAAATATCACCATGCAACTTAACAACATGCAGTAAGCCCATTTTTCGAATGGCCATGTCCCATATTTCAGCATAAATGCTAACATAATGAAGAACTGAGAAAAAATACATAAACTTTACATCCATCCATTCATTCAACAGATATTTATGGAGCATTTGTTATGCCAGGAAATACAGTAATTAATAAAATAGACAAGGTTGTTCACCAACAATTGCATTGAAATTCATCTTTTCAACATATAACCACACCCTCAGGAGGAAAGTTCACGTAGACCACGTGGCCAGTGATACCAAGGAGAATAGTTCTAAATGTTTCTCTTTGTATTTACCATTGACCTTTCCTTTTGGGTGTGCCCACATCCATCACTCTTAAGGAATGGGGTGGATCCCAAATCATACTTGATATTCTTGACATACTTGAGTTTTTCTTGTATGGTTCCTGCCATAGATTTTCTGAAGGTGTGTCATATTTCCAGTCAAATTTAAAAAAGCATTAACAATCATGAGTAAGACTAAAGTATATATTGCCAATATTTTTTTAAACTGTGGGAATAGGCACAGGGACTTGTTAAATTAACATTTTGTTAGGTGTGGTAGGGCACAGTTTGTACTGTCTTTTATTTTATTTTATTTATTTTTTTTTATCTTCAGTTAGCCACCATATAGTACATCCTTAGTTTTTGATGTAGTGTTCAACGATTCATTAGTTGTGTATAACACCCAGTGCTCATCACAACACATGCTCTCCTTAAAGCCCATCTCCTGGTCACCCCATCCCTCCACCCCCTCCCTTCTGTGACCCTCAGTTTGGTTCCCAGAGTCCAGAGTCTCTTATGGTTTCTCTCCCTCTCTGATTTCTTCCCATTCAGTTTTCCCTCCCTTCCCCTATGGTTTTCCGTGCTATTCCTTATGTTCCACATATGAGTGAAACCATATGATAATTGTCTTTCTCTGCTTGACTGTCTATTAAAACAGCTTTTTTGAGATATAATTCATATGCCCTCTCTTTGCCTTTTTGAAGTATACAATTCAATCATTTTTAGTATATTGATGGAGTTGTGCAGCCATTACCACAATTGATTTTAGAACATATTCATCACTCCTCCCCCAAGTAACCCCCTGTACCCATTAGCATTCACTGTCATTTTCTCCAACCCCCCTGCCCCTTGACGACCATGAATCTACTTTTTATCTTTATAAATTTGTGTATTCAGGATATTTCACATAAATGGAATCATACAAATGGGTCTTCATGACTGGCTTCTTTCACTTAGCATATTTTCAAGGTTTATCCAAGTTGTAGCATGTATCACTACTTTATTCCATTTTATGGCCAAGTAATATTACATTGTAATGGATTTACCACGTTTTACTTATCCATTCATCAGTTAATGGACATTTGGATTGATTCCATCCATTGGCTATTATGAATAATGCTGCTATGAACATTCATTTACAAATCTCTTGGGTGTATACCTATGAATTTTGCTGAGTTATGTGGCAACTCTATATTTAGCCTTTTGAGGAACTTCCAGAATTTTTTCCAAAGTAGATACACCATTTTACATTCCCAAGAGCAATCTACAAAGGTTCCAATTTCTTCACATCCTTGCCAACATTTGCTATTGTCTTTCCAATTATAGTTATCCTACTGGGTGTAAAGTAGTTTCTAATATGGTTTTGATTTGGCTAATGATGGTAAACATCTTTTAACATGTTTATTGTCTATTTGTATAACATTAGAGAAATGTCCATTTATATGCTTTGCTCATTTTTAAGTTTGGTTATTTATCTTTTTATTATCGTATACTTCATTTTGCTATGCTTTACAAATATTACTACATTTTTTATAACTTAAGTGTTTGTAGCTGGGAAACAAAAGGAAAAATGAACTATTGGGACTTCATTAAGATAAAAAGCTTCTGCACAGTGAAGGAAACAATCAAAAAACTAAAAGGCAGCCTACAGAATGGGAGAAGATATTTGCAAATGACATTTCTGATAAAGGGTTAGTATCCAAAATCTATAAAGAACTTATGAAACTCAACACCCAAAAAACAAATAACCCAGTTAAGAAATGAGCAGAAGACATGAATAGGCATTTTTCCAAAGACATGCAGATGGTCAACAGACACATGAAAAGATGCGCAACGTCACTCATTATCAGGGAAATACAAATCAAAACCATGATGAGATACCACCTCACACTCGTCATAATGGCTAAAATTAACAACACAGGAAACAACAGATGTTGACTAGGATGTGGAAAAAGGGGGACCCTCTTACACTGTTGGTAGGAATGTGAACTGGTGCATCCACTCTCAAAAATGGTAAGGAGGTTCCTCAAAAAGTTAAAAATAGAATACCCTATGACCCAGCAATTTCACTACGAGGTTTTTACCCAAGGGATACAAAAATTCAGATTTGAAAGGGTATAAGCACCCTGATATTTATAGCAATGGTATCAACAATAGTCAAATTATGGAAAGAGCCCAAATGTCCATCAAATGATGAATGGATAAAGAAGATGTGGTATATAAATAAAATGGAGTATTACCCAGCTATCAAAAGAATGAAATCATGCCATTTGCAATGATGTGGATGGAGCTAGAGTGTATTATGCTAAATGAAATAAGTCAATCAGAGAAAGACAAATACCATATGATTTCACTCATATATGGAATTTAAGAAACAAAACAAATGAACATAGAGGAAGGGAAAAAAAAGAGAGAGAGAAGCAAACCATAAGAGGCCCTTAACTATAGAGAACAAACTGAGGGGGAGGGGAGGTGGGCAGGGGATGGGCTAAATGGATGATGGGTATTAAGGAGGGCACTTGTTGTGATGAGCCCTGGGTGTTATATGCAACTGATGAATCACTAAATTATACTCCTGAAGCCAATACTACACTATATGTTATGTTAACTAACTAGAATTTATTTATTTATTTTTAAAAATATTTTTATTTATTTTTTTGACAGAGAGAGACAGTGAGAGAGGGAACACAAGCAGGGGGAGTGGGAGAGGGAGAAGCAGTGTTCCCACTGAGGAAGGAGCCCGATACGGGACTTGATCCCAGGGTCCTGGGATCATGACCTGAGCTGAAGGCAGACACTTAACGACTGAGCCTCCCAGGTGCCCCCTAACTAGAATTTAAATAAAAATTTGAAAAGAAGGTTTATAGCAACTCTACGTTCAATAATTCAATCTGCACTATTTTTCCAAAAGCTCACTTTGTTGTCCTCTGTCACATTTTGGTAATTCCTTCAGTATTTTATAAACTATTTCATATCATTATATTTGCTATGGTGATCTGTGATCAGCAATCTTTGATGTTACCCATGTAATTGTTCTGGGGCATCATGAATAGCACCCATACAAGATGGCAAACTTAATACCCTGGGTGTTCTGACTGCTTCAGTGAATGGCTGTTCTCCTATCTCTCTCTCTCTCCTTTGGCCTCCTCATTCCCTGAGATAGAACAACATTGAAATTAGACCAATTAATAACCCTACAATGGCCTGTAAATGTTCAAGTGTAAGGAAAAGTCATGTCTCTCACTTTAAATCAAAAGCTAGAAATGACTAAGCTTGGTGAGGAAGGCATGTCAAAAAGTTGAAGTAAGCTGAAAGGTTTCTTTCCCCAAACAGTTAGCCAGATTGGGATGCAAAGGAAAAGTTCTTGAAGGAAATTAAAAGTGCTATTCTATTGAAAACACAAATGATAAGAATGTGAAAAAGCTTTATTGCTGATATGGAGAAAGTATTAGTGGTCTGGATAGAAGATCAGACAAGCCACAACATTCCCCTAAGCCAAAGCCTATTCTGGACCAAGGCCCTAACTCACTTCAATTCTATGGAGACTGACAGAGGTGAGGAAGCTGCACAAGAAAAGTCTAAAGCTAGCAGAGTTTGGTTCATGAGGTTTAAGGCAAGAAGCCATCTCCATAACATCAAGTGCAAGGAAGCAGCTGACATAGAAGCTTCAGCAAACTATCCAGAAGATCTAACTAAGATAATTCATGAAAGTGACTAAGTTGAACAACAGGTTTTCACTGTAGATGAAACAGCCTTCTATTGGAAAATGATGCCATCTAGGACTTCCATAGCTAGAGAGGAGAAGTCAATGCCTGGCTTCAAAGCTTCAAAGGACAGGTTGGCTCTCTCCTTAGGGGCTAATGCAGCTGGTGACTTGAGGTTGAAGTCAACGCTCATTTGCATTCCTAAAATCCTAGGGCCCTTAAGGATTATGCTAAATCTACTAAGCCTGTGCTCTATAAAAGGAACAACAAAGCCTGGATGACAGGATGTCTATTTATAACATGGTTTACTGAATATTTTAAGCTCACTGTTGAGACCTACTACTCAGAAAAAAGACTTCTTTCAAAATGTTACTGCTCATTGACAAGGCACCTGGTCACCCAAGAGGTCTGATGGAGATGTGCAATGAGATTAACATTGTTTTCATGCCTGCTAATACAACATCCATTCTGCAGCCCATGGATCAAGGAGTCCTTTAAACTTTCAAGTCTTATTATTTAAGAAATACATTCTGTGAGGCTGTAGCTGCCAAAGATAGTGATTGCTCTGATGGATCCGGGAAAGTAAACTGAAAACCTTCTGGAAAGAATTCACCATCAGATGCCATTAAGAAATTCATGACTCATGTGAAGAGGTCAAAATGTCAACATTAGCAAGAGTTTGGAACAAGTTGATTCCAGCTCTCATGGATGACTCTGAGAAGGTCAAGAGTTTGGTGGGGAAAAGTAACTGCAGATGTGGTGGAAACAGCAAGATAACTAGAATTAAAAGTGAAGTCTGAAGATATGATGGAATTGCTGCAATCTCATGATAAAAAATGGGTGAGGGGTTGCTGCTTATGGATGAGCAAAGATATTTTTTTGAGATGGCACCTATTCCTGGTGAAGATGCGATGAAGATGGATGAAATGACAGCAAAGGATTTGGTATACTACCTAAACTTAGTTGATAAAGCAGTGGCAAGATTTGAGAGGATTGACTCCAATTTTGGAAGTAGTTCTATTGTGCGTAAAATGCTGTCAAAGGACATCTCATGCTACAGAGAAATCGTTCATGAAATGAGTCATTTGATATGGCAAACTTCATTGTTGTCTTATTTTAAGAAATTGCCACAGCCACCACAACCTTCAGCAACGACCACTCCTATCTTACCAGTCAGCAGCCCACAACATGGAGGTAAGATTACAACTTGCTGAAAGCCTAAATGATGGTTGACATTTTTAGCAATAAAGTATCTTAATTAAGGTACATACATTGTTTTTTTAAGGCATAATTTCATTGCACACTTAATAGGCTATTGAATAGTGTAAACATAACTTTTCTATGCATTGGGAAACCAAAAAATTAATTTGACTTGCTTTATTATGTTACTTGCTTTATTGTGGTAGTCTGGAACAGAGCCCATAATATCTGTAAGTTATGCCTGTGTGGAGTTGTAAGTATTTTTCATATATTCTAGATACAAGTCCTATAAGTCCCCTTGATTTGTAAATATCTTCTTCCGTTTTGTAGGTATCTTTTGAGACACAAAAGTTTTAAATTTTAATCAAGTCTAATTTACATGTTTTTTTCTTTTATGGCTTTGGGGCATAGCTTCTTTATCTGAAATAAACCTCTTGAAGGCCAGTTATCTCTACAGAGATGATAGCAAGATTTTTGAAATGTGGTGTTGAATATGAAAGCACTTTTTAATTTTTTAGCTTAGAGGTTATGGTTATTTTGGAAATAGAATGTTTTACTACATTATTGTCACAAAGTGATAGCCTCTTTCTACTAAATATTAGACCCAGATACATTGAAGGGATCTTTTTTTTAAAATTTTTTTTTATTGTTATGTTAATCCCCATACATTACATCATTAGTTTTAGATATAGTGTTCCATGATTCATTGTTTGTGCATAACACCCAGTGCTCCATGCAGAACGTGCCCTCCTCAATACCCACCACCAGGCTAACCCATCCACCCAACCCCCTCCCCTCTAGAACCCTCAGTTTGTTTTTCAGAGTCCATCGTCTCTCATGGTTCTTGAAGGGATCTTTTATGAAAAACTTTTATGACAACATATGAGCATTAATGTTAGAATATTTCTGCCAAATTATCATGCGGGAAAATAGTGGCTATGGTATACATTATTGGGCAGAGTTACAGGTTCTTTTTTTTTGAAATATTTATAAATTTATTTAAAAATGCATTTATTAGTTGGCATAAATAGCATATTTCATGAAAAAAAAACTATTTCCCAAAACAAACAAAAAATGAAGAAGAGTAACATATACACTTTTGCACATCTCTTTAATGTCCAGCCTCATAGGACACAGCTGGATTCTTTTTTTTTTATTATGTTATGTTAATCACCGTACATTACATCATTAGTTTTTGATGTAGTGTTCCATGATTCATTGTTTGCGTATAACACTCAGTGCACAGCTGGATTCTTAATCAGCTTCTGCATTCAGTCAAATGCTATGCATTTTTTGGACTGAAGTATATGAAGAAAATTAACCCTTACAAAAATACGTAGTTGGAAAGAGGGAATATTTTAATAGCCTTTTCAGATATTTGTGGATTTTCTTATTTGATGCTATGTCAAAACTCAACAAGAGGTAGTTACTGAAAGGGAAGTTGCAGTAAGGAATCGGAAACAATCTCAGTGAACTTTGCATAGTCTATGACATTAAACTCTGTTGCTGTTTCTTGTGTACTCTGAATGGATCTTTTAACATGAGTGATTTTGTAACATTATGGTCATTTGGAAGATACTGGTTCACTGAGCTACACAGATGTTCAAAATGTTGACACATTTTATTATACAATATCAAAAAATAATATTTGTTAATATCACCACTGATCTCATCAGAAAAGACTTTTGGAAAATGTCAAGATCACATACATGATGCAAGTTTTCTAAAATTCTAATTTTCACTTGAAAACCTAAGTGACAGCTTACTTTATTAATTTTTGAGAAAAAATTTGCAAATACTCAAGTCTAAATAACCATGTTTTGTCTGTTAATAGATTTTTCAAGTAAAAATGGAGCTGCTTTTTTGTTTGTTTTCCTTTTCTTTCTTTTTAAAAATTTTTATTTTATTTTTAAAATTTATTTTATTTATTTTAAAGATTTTATTTATTTATTTGACAGAGAGAGAGACAGCTAGAGAGTGAACACAAGCAGGGGGAGTGTGAGAGGGAAAAGCAGGCTTCCCACCAAGCAGGGAGCCCGATGTGGGGCTCGATTCCAGGACCCCAGGACCATGACCTGAGCCAAAGGCAGATGCTTAATGACTGAACCACGCAGGCACCTCATAAAATTTTTATTTTATTTTTTTTATTTTTATTTTTTTTAAAGATTTTATTTATTTGCGAGAGAGAGAATGAGAGACAGAGAGCATGAGAGGGAGGAGGGTCAGAGGGAGAAGCAGACTCCCTGCTGAGCAGGGAGCCCGATGTGGGACTCGATCCCGGGACTCCAGGATCATGACCTGAGCCGAAGGCAGTCGCTTAACCAACTGAGCCACCCAGACGCCCAATTTTTATTTTATTTTAATTCAATTAATAAATATACCGTGTATTATTAGTTTTAGAGGTAGAGTTCAGGGATTCATCAGTTGCATATAACACCCAGTGCTCATTACATCCCATGCCATCCTTAATGCCCATTACCCAGTTACCCCATCCCCTCACCCACCTCCCCTCCAGCAACCCTCACTTTGTTTCCTCTAGTTAAGTGTCTCTTATGGTTTGTCTCCCTCTCTGATTTCATCTTATTTTATTTTTCCCTTCCCTTCCCCTATGGTCCTCTGTTTTGTTTCTTAAATTCCACATATGAGTGAAATCATATGATAATTGTCTTTCTCTGATTGACTTATTTCACTTAGCATAATACCCTCTAGTTCCATCCACCTCGTTGCAAATGGTAAGATTTTGGTATTTTATGGATGAGTAATATTCCATTGTATATATATGCCACATCTTCTTTATCCATTCATCTGTGGACAGCTTTAAACTCAAAGCACACAAGTGCTTTATGCATATTTCCCATTATATCACTCCAAATATTTAAAAAGTATACTCTAGGGTGATTTAATAAGATTAATAATTTTACTGCTTAATAAAGGACATTCTTTTTTTTTTTGTTATTAACATATAATGTATTATTTGTTTCAGGGGTACAGGTCTGTGATTCATCAATCTTACACAATTTACAGTGCTCACCATAGCACATACCCTCCCCAATGTCCATCACCCAGCCACCCCATCCCTCCCATCCCCCCTCCATTCCAGCAACCCTCAGTTTGTTTCTGAGATTGAGTCTCTTATGGTTTATCTCCATCTCTGGTTTCATTTTGTTTCATTTTTCCCTCCCTTCCCCTATGATCCTCTGCCTTGTTTCTCAAATTCCACATATCAGCGAGATCATATGATAATTGTCTTTCTCTGATTGACTTATTTCACTTAGCATAATACCCTCTAGTTCCATCCATGTCATTGCAAGTGGTAAGATTTCATTTTTCTGATGGCTGCGTAATAGTCCATTGTATATATATACACCACATCTTCTTTATCCATTCATCTGTTGATGGACATCTAGGCTCTTTCCATAATTTGGCTATTGTGGACTGAGCAGAGTTACAGTTTCTATCTGTTAATTTTACCTGATCCTTGGGGAGTGGGTCCAGGGCCCTGTGAATGGGGAAGAAAGCTTTCTTGGGTTATTAGGAGACTATTTTTGAGAAGCATTCAGGAAAGCATTCAGGAAGTCAGTTTTCCTTTTCTGAATTGACCAATGAGAGTAAGGTAAAGCAAACTTTGAAAACCTTTGGAGGAAAAGAAAACCATAAACTATTGTCAGCTCTGGACAGCCAAGAGCTCTCCTGGCAGAGAAATAGGCCTGCTCTGGGGCAGGAGACACAGGTGTGCCTGGGACCCCTGTCTGGGGTGTTGTTCCTTTTCTCCATCTGCAAAACCAAAGTTACCATGTTTGGTAATTGTGGCTATAAATCAAACTGTTGAACAAATTAGGCCAGCCCAAATTTTCTCGATCCACTAATATCAGAGATCATTTTTTGGACTTGGTTACTGAAATTGAAAAGTGAAAAAAATAAATGAGTTCAAATTTTTGAGTAAAGGTTCCATCTTATCCATCTGTTATGGGCTGAATTGTGACCCTCCAAACTCATATGTGGAAGCCCTAATCCCCAGCATCTCAAAAAGTGACTATATTCGGATTAAGGTCTTTAAAGAGGTAATTAAAGTGAGAATGAGGTCATTGGGGTGGGTCCTAATCCAATATGATTTATGTTCTTACAAGAAAAGGAAATTAGGATACAGACACACACAAAGGGAAGACCACATGAGGACACAGGGAGGTCATCTGCAAGTCAATGAGAAAGGTTTCAGAAGAGGCAACCCTGCCAACACCAGGATCTCAGACTTCTAGCCTCCAGAACCACGAGAAAATAAATTTATTTTGTTTAAGTCACCCAGTCCTTGGTAGTTGCTTTGACAGCACTAGCAAATTAATGCACCATTTATTTTCACCAACTTCTGTGAAAAGGATATTTTTTCCTCTTAGAAATGAGGAACATATACAGTATAGAGAATGAAAATTAGCTCATATGGATGTGACAACTACTTACTGCCTCAAGCAAAGCTATTTATCTTTCTAGCTAACATTTGGGTAGTATTTATAAAGTGCTTTTATTTTTATCTTCACAGTCAATCATTAAAAGCAAGTGAGATAGTTATTATTATTAGCTATAGCTTGCACAGGGGGAAGCTGAACAACTTTCCTAAGAAATTCAGCTGGTAAGTAGTAGAGAAAGGGCTTGCACCCAGTTCTTTGGACTTGAACCCTCTTTTCCCTCAGGTCAAAACTGTATTCCTGGAAGTTATGGCTGGTTATGTTTCTGGGAAAGGCACTATAAGTTGAAATGATGTAAGTCTAATCTAATTTATATTATATGTATATATATTTTAATATTTATTTATATTATAATGGATGTTATAATATAGATAGAAAATCAAGTACTTGATTTTCAAATTATTACAAAAAGAATAAAAATACCATACGTGATCAAGTCTAAGTTATGTACCTAGACAGTATACAATGAAAATAGGAATATAATATCTGCTCTTATAAAACTTAATTTCATTTTTAATATAATCCCAGGGGAAGGCCTGTGCAGAATGGGATGAAAGGCCAGAGGTTTTGTGGATACAGCTGGAGATTCCTGGTTTCCAGAGGTTTTGCTTGAGGCTGAGAGCTGCAAAGACCCATGAGAGAGATGCTATAAGGGGTAGGAATGGTCACCTGAGTATGTCACTTGGACATTGTATCTTCTCATCAGGGCTCTTCAGGGGACAGGTGTGATGGCTGGGGTGTCTTTGTGGGCTGTTGTAGCATTGTGGGCAGTATTCCATGTGGGAATTTATGGTTGAACTCTTGATTGTAGAGGGAAGTCTTATCTGTCCTTTGCTCTCAGAGTTAGCCAAAGGATCAGTAGCAGACCCAGGCTGCTTTGCTATAGAAAGCTGTTTCTCCTTTCTAGAAAACTAGTGCTTTGCTAGTTAGCAGAAAAAAAAAATGGCAGGGCTCAGGAAGGAGCTTATGTATGCAGTGAGAACCCTCTGAATGAGGATGAAACATCCAACCCCAAACCAAAGCCTCCCTAAAAAAACCTGCTCCTGCTTTGCAGAGAAGACAGGTAAAGAGGCATAATCAGTGAACTGTTTTCCTGTAGCCCGGATGGCCAGGGTCCCACCCAAAGCTGCCCATGGCTGCCTAGTTTCCTAGTTTACTCACAACAGTGAGTAGTAGCTTGTTTTCCCTCTTTCAAGATGACTTGGATATGACATTTAGAGCATCAGTGTAGGAAGTCTTTGGCCATCTGTGTCTAGTGTTCATAAAGCAGGAAGTATTGTTTTGTTTTGTTTTTGAGAAAGACCTTGTCCTGAGTCTGCAGCTGGAAGAAGGATGGTCATTGTTATTTTTAGAGGGTCGATGAGTGTGTAGGTGTATGTGTCGACCATGGCCCAAGTCGGGATCTGCAAATGGCTTCCCATTATGGTGAGCAATTTTTCCATGGAGATCCAGCATTCCTTTGGGCCCTGTAATGAGGAATATAAGCTTAATGCCCATTTAGAAAATGTGATCAGATGGAAAGATGATTTGTCATGTCGCCTTTTCTCTGTCTTGCTGAGAAATCTTAAAACAGTCAAGCTAGAAGAGAAACATGGGACTTGGTGACAAGGAGCTCACTCAGTCACAGTCTTCACTATTTTTTTACTCCATCTTAAATATAAACAAAACCAAAAAACAAAACAACAAATAAAAACTCTTAAAAATAGGTACAGACTACTTTAAAGCTACTTGGTAATTTTTCTAAGTTTTCCCCTCCTCTCCTCTTACATATGCTCCATCTTTTCTTTCTTTTCTTTCTTTCTTTCTTCTCTTTTTCTTTCTTTCTTTCTTCTCTTTTTCTTTCTTTCTTTCTGTCTTTCTTCTTTCTTTCTTTCTTTCCTTCTTTCTTTGTTTCTTTCTTCCTTTCTTCCTTCCTTCCTTCCTTTCTTTCTTTCTTTCTTTTTCTTTCTTTCTTTCTTTCTTTCTTTCTTTCTTTCTTTCTTTCCTTCTTTCTTTCTCTTCCTTCCTTCCTTCCTTCCTTCCTTCCTTCTTTCTTTCTTTCTTTCTTTCTTTCTTTCTTTCTTTCTTTCTTTCTTTCTTTCTTTTTCTTTCTTTCTTTCTTTCTTTTCTTTCTTTCTTCTCTATCATCTATTTAATCTATCTATCACCTATTTTTCCATCTGCCCAAATTTCAGAGGAAACCAGAGAGGCATGGATGTCCCACACCCCCACATTTTCAGTGGAAAACTTGTCTCTTGCTTGCTGTGAAAATCTCACTGCATTGACTTTTTGACAGATCTTTGGGCTTGAGACAAGTAGCCCAGTTGGATCTTATTTTCTGTAGCCCTGATGGAAAAAGGAGGTGGATCCTAAAAATGAGGAAAGAATATGAGATTGTTCTGTGAGAGATGTCTTGTGAGATTGTTCAATTCAACTCCAGCTTCTGTATGGAAAATGAGACCAGACTACCCCTAATAGGAGAGTACCCATTGTTTTATCCTCAAAATTTCCCAAAGAAGGTGATCTCCAGTGGTGTTGCAGCTTTTCCTTTTCTGAGGTTCAGATTTAGTATGTTTTGTCTGTTTGCTTTTTAATGCTGACAAGCCAGGAAGAGGTGTCATACGAATTGAGCTTCTAATGATAACAAACCAGATTGTCATTCCCATTTTAAGCTCTTTCTCTGGTTTAGATATGATGTTTCAGGAAATGAATATTTAGTTAGCAGGAGAGTTTAACTAAAGACTAATGTTTGGTCTTTTTGATTTAATAATTTGATTGCCAGTGAAATTGTCTTTTCCCTGCATCTTATTCTCAGTGGATAGCCTGGTACACTTGACTGTCAGAAACATTAATAGGTCCACAGTCTGAGACTGGATTCTCATGAGAAAAAGTGCAGGAGAGACAGGAAATGGGACCTTGGGAGTCTGTTCTCATGACATGGAATCAGTGGAAACAATGGGATGGGTCCACTCTTTTTCAAATGTTCAGTTGACTTTCTTCTTTGATGATCTTTCTTTCTCCTGACCCTTCCATTCACCCCAATCCTCTCCTAGGGATGGGAAGCAGGATATTTTCACAAAGCCTTTGTTCCTGTGAGGAACCCATGATCCTTCTCTAGCCAAACTCTCACTTCCCAATCTATCTACTCAGGTGCCCTATGGACTTCCTGCAGGAATATCTCTGGATAGCTGAGGCTTTCCTACCATATTGTATTCAAAAGGTATGATGAAAAATCCTATAAAGTTCTAAATTGCTGTTAAAAATATCATAACATATTATTATATGTAATATAATTAATATTATAATAATATTAAATACCACTTGAAATATCAATTAAATTAAATTATCAATATCAATTAAGATGTCAGTGAGGACCTCACCTGAACTGTTAAAGGAAGGTAACACTCTGGGGGCAGAAGCTATAAGGTGGGCTGACTGTGCTCTGGTGGGTTTGGAGGAGATGCTCAGCAACCAGAGAATTCATAGTGTGAATGGGAGCTGCACCCACCACAGAGAGCCGGCTGAGTAGGGAATTCAAGGATGTGATCATTGTTAACTTGCATGGTGAGAGGCTTCTCTAGCTGATAGGGCAGCTTTTTATTGCTTTTCAATCTCCCAACATCACCTGGTTCCTGCAGAGTGAATAGGGCTATTCATTCGTGGTGACTAACTAGTCAAGATGGACTCAAAGGGGATAGCTTATTTCATTCAGTGTCCAAACTTATAGGCAGTTGTTCTCAGTATCCTAAGCTTCAATTCTTGACCTTCCAAGCACATTTTCTCAGTGGTTAACACTTTTTAGCTTAACAATTCCCTATTAAAGAAACCCCATTTTTCTCTACTTCATTCATTGTGAGGCCTTTTTTGTAACATTATTTCAACACCACCCTCAAAGAAACAAATGACTCCTCAGCTTCCATCCCTCTCTTCAAGGATAGCCATATTTCTCTGACTTTCTTCAGCACAGGCCATAAATTACAGTGGGTTTGAAAGGCCACATTCAGGTGCTATCAGCATGCTTTGCTAAACTGATATTGTTGTGTAACAATGCTCTAAATATAAAGCTTCTTCTAGCTTAATCTTAATTGGTTTATACACAGTAGTTCAGGGGAAATAAATCCCCCTCAGTCTCTGACTTAGAATGCAACTTCTGATGGTTGGAAATAAAGATGTTTGCCCTTCCCTACCCTGAGAATACCCTTCTTGTCCAAGTGTCTTTGTAATCAGTATCTGATAAGTAGAGGGATTTTAGAGTGTTCAGAATACAGTTGAAAATTTGAGAATCTACAAAGATAGGTTTGCAAACACCACTTAACTTGGACTCAGACAAGATGAAGAGAATTGTCTATATTGCTTATCTTCTCTCTCCTACCTGCTCATCCCCTATAATTTAATTTCACAAACCAGTTTTAGAGGGGAAGCTGCAGGTTATCCAGAGGCCCCACACTTGGGCATTGTGGGCTTTTTATTTTTATGGTCTTAATATGACACACAAGAACATGCGACTTGTGCAATTTAGGAAACTCAATAGCAGATTTTCAGAGAGTTTCCTAACTCTTTTGAGAAGGAAGTTATCATCACTTGGGTTGATGGAAAAACTAAAGCAAATCGAGGTAAACTTCCCTACAGCAAAGCAAGATTATTCTTCTGCTCAAATGCTCCATGCACACTTTAAAATTGGAAAAGAGCCATAGGAAAACCAGTGTACATCTTAGCACTGCTTGCTAATTGCAACTCAGATCTAATCACACTGTAAGAATGTGCTTGCTGATATTCACAGTCCTTGTTGAGCTATATGTTCAAGGCAAAGTTTGCTCAACTAGATAAACTGGTTGGCCATAGAACAAGATACTCTTGCTAATTGGTTTTAGGTTTATAACTGAATTTATAACTCCCAGATTATTGCTATAAGAATATCACTAATGGTTATGAGTGGCTTTATTGCTTGTAAAACCGTATCAATGGGACTACAGGTGCAGACCAAGTAAACCTGCGTGCCATTGTCACAGGCAAGAGATAAGCTTTGAAGAAACACTTGATGAAAGAATGTTCTCTGAAGCAAATTCAATCTCTCCTCTTCTGTTTTTCTTTATGCCTTTTCCCACCCCAAGCTTAAAAAGAGAGAGAGAAAAGAAAGGAAATATCCCAAAATATACTGACTATGCAATTCTACAAAAGCAAAAATATTTTACATTCCAGTAGGAAAAAACTAAGAAGCTTTCAGGATAATGGAAATTTCATATAGACATTGATTTAAAATTTTTCCCCTAAACTTTTCTTTAGAGAATCTAAAGAAAGGATTTCTCACTTTTCCCAGTGGATCTATTCTACTCACCAAGGCAGATGCCATTGCTGACACAAAACTATTCTAGAAGGAATGATGTCATGATGATGGGACTGGCAGAACTGACAATGGGAATGTGTCCTGTTGCAGAAATGTCTAGGAGAGTCTTGAAGTGTCCTTCAGATGCCTACTTCAGCCCTTGGCAAGTGTGGAAGAAGTTGTTCAAGCTGGGTCTGTTTTGATGACCTGATGAAGTAGGGTTGGACAAAGTATTGTACTCAAAAGTTCACTTTAGGTGATCATGGGATCTTAAACATAGAGCCAAATTCAGGCCATGAATTCTTAAAACATTTTGTCCTAAGGAAGTCATCTAGATGTAGGATGACCAACTGTCCCAGTTTGCTCTGGCCTGAGGGATTTTCAAGGGACGAGGGACTTCCAGTGCTAAAACGGGAATAGTTCCAGGCAAATTGGGGTGAGTTGGTTATTCTAAAAGGTCACTCACACTGCTTACAATAAACCTTTCAGATTATAAAAGAAAGCAGTGAGTTAATTCTCATGGAGGGTTCACAGAAGATAAGAATATGTTTGTGAGAAACACTAGGCCAGAATTTGGTCATGTCCATATATTTTAGGCAAACACACTTACTTTTTCTGTCCCTAACTCATTCATTCATTCATTCATTCATTCCAACACTGTCTATTTAGGTCCCACTGTGGGCTAGGTGCTTTGCTCAATTATGGAGTTACAGCGGTACACAGAGCAGTTAGGGCCTGGCCATCACTGAGCTCTGGATAACCACCAAGCCCCTTGGGGAAATGGTCATCTTTCTGAGCCTTGTTTTGATTTATTTTCACACATACAATTTTCTTAAACAACTGGACTTAGCAAGATTATTTACTCATTTTTGCTTGTTTCTTTGTTTTTTGGACTGTCTTCATCTAGAGGAGAGAGTGATTTATTTTGCCAAAGAAAACCAAGAAAGGCATTATCTATCCTGGCCAGACAATGGATTAATGGCCAGAAGGTGTGGGTTTTAGCTCCTTCTGTGGATATCATATCTCTGACTCATTGTTCTATCATTAATATGGGAGAAATAATACATGGCCTTTTTCTCTTAGCGATACAGTGGATTTTTTAAAAAGAAGCATTCATGAAAGTGCATAATATACTATATAAGTGCTCTCAAAAGTACTGTACATGTGCAGCCATTAAGATTTCATGGAAAGGATAGTATATAAACTAGATGTTAAAGAATAGGTAAGATTTTGTTAAAGATTATTTCTTATTAGAATGAGAATTTTGGAATGCTTACTTTAGGTATTACAGAAATATAAAAATGAAATAGTGTTGTCACCAAACACACCTGGTGTGAGGGCACTTTTCACTAGTTGTATTGTTACTCAGACAGAAAGCCTCGACCAGGATTTGTGGTTATCACCTCCATAGTGTAGCTGGTAGCCATCCCAGAGTGGATACACGTGGGTTGTGACTTTTGCCCTCTGCTGCCCCAAGATGCTTTGCCTCCATGGGGCCCTCATGGCCATCCAGTTAACTAATCTGGAGCCTCTAATTCTGGGCTTCCAAGGACAGGACAGAGAGATCCAAGACAAGACAAGCAGGAACATTCAAATCAATGCATGGGGTCACTGAGTGAAGTGTGTGGCAACATCTGGGCTTGGGCAAGAGCTGCCTCCCCCCAGCCTCTGCAAGATTAATGGGAGAGTGGGCATTAAGCAAGGGTTAAAGATTGCCTCCAGCTCAGAAGGCTCTGCTCCAGCACCATTAATCTTTTCCCTTATGAACATTTGTGGATGTAATTTGCAAATTAAAAAAAACTCCTAATGAAGTAGTCATCTTTTATTATGGTCTAAACAACTACTACCCCAAGTTCCAACAGAAAAAGGGTTTCCTTCCATTTCACCAGAGATTAATTCAGTAGTAAAGAGTGGGGATTTGATTAAGAGAACCAGAAACAACTACAATGTTCTGAGGCTAAGGATGTAGTGTGGCACCTCAGAGGCCCAGCAAAGATGGGCTCACCAATCACTGCTCACCCTTGGAAGATAGTAATGTTTGCCCCCACTCACCATGGTTTGTGGGGGAGAGAGGAACTCTGATGTGAAAAAGTCTAAGTCAGACTGTAGGAGAACAATCAAGTATTGGGTTTTCTCTTTCCTTCCACATTTCCTTCTATATTCATAATTATTTCAATTGAATGCCATGAATCTCTGAGATTCTCTGTAAATTTAAAAATCCGTAAATTGTTAAGTCACATACTACAGTGAACAAAACATGAGGATATATGTATATATTCAGGCATTACTACATGCAACACTTTTTAGAGATGAGATTCTTCATCAGGTAGAAAACGTGACTTTTTTTTTAGTGGCTTTTATGTCTTTATTTAAAAAAATTAAAATGTACAGCTGAGTTTCAAGAATAAAACAAAGATATCCCTGTGCCCTCTACTCTATGCATTGTTAACATTTTGTTTTATATACTCTGTAGTTTGCTTTCTTTCACAATATAATTATATATTACATTTTTCCTGAACAATTTGTGAGCTAGTTGAAGACATCATGTCCCTTCATTCTTTTGTTTTAACTTTTGACTTATTATAGTTTTCTTTTTATTTATTTATTTTTAAAATTTAAATTCAATTAATTAACATATAATGTATTATTTGTTTCAGGGGTACAGGTCTGTGATTCATCAGTCTTACATAACACCCAGCATTCACCACAACACATACCCTCCCCAATGTCCATCACCCAGTCACCCCAGGCCCCCACCCCCCTCCCCTCTAATCACATGTTCTACCTTAGCAGAGGGAACCCTTTTTTTTTTTTTATTATGTTCAATTAGCCACTGTATGGTACATCATTAGTTTTTGATGTAGTGTTCAGTGTTTCATTAGTTATGTATAACACCCAGTGCTCATCACAACACATGCCCTCCTTAATACCCATCACCCTGTTATCTCTCCCCCAAACCCCTCCCCTCTGAAACCCTCAGTTTGTTTTCCAGGGTCCATAGTCTCTCATGGTTCATCTCCCTCTCTGATTTCTTCCCCTTCAGATTTCCCTCCCCTCCCCTATGATTCTTCATGCTATTGCTTATGTTCCACATAGGAGTGAAACCATATGATAATTGTCTTTCTCTGCTTGACTTACTTCACTTAGCATAATCCCCTCCAGTTCCATCCATGTTGATGCAAATGGTGGGTATTCATCCTTTCTGAAGGCTGAGTAATATTCTATTGTATATATGGACCACATCTTCTTTATCCATTCATCTGTTGAAGGGCATCTCGGCTTCTTCCACTCTGGCTACTGTGGACATTGCTGCTATGAACATTGGGGTGCATGTGCCGCTTCATTTCACTACATCTGTATCTTTGGGGCAAACATCTAGTAGTGCAAATTGCTGGATCATAAGCTAGCTCTATTTTTAACTTCTTGAGGAATCTTCATACTGTTTTCCAGAGTGGCTTTATCAGCTTACACTCCCACCCACAGTGTAAGAGGATTCCCCTTTCTCCACATCCTCGCCAACATTTGCTGTTTCCTGTTTTGTTACTTTTTGCCATTCTAATTGGTGTAAGGTGGTATCTCATTGTGGTTTTGATTTGTATTTCCCTGATGGCTCGTGATGTTGAGCATTTTTTCATGTGTCTGTTAGCCATTTGTATGTCTTATTTGGAGAAGTGTCTGTTCATGTCTTCTGCCCATTTTTTGACTGGGTTATATGAACCTTCTATCTAAATCTATGGTTTTCTTTTGTACTTTAATTTCTATTTTATAAAAAGATTTTATTTATTTAATTGCAGAGAGAAAAAGAGAGAGAGAAACAGTGGGAGAGGGAACACAAGCAGGGAGAGTGGGACAGGGAGAAGAAGGCTTCCCACCGAGCAGGGAGCCCAATGCGGGGCTCGATCCCAGGACCCTGGGATCATGACCTGAGCCTAAGGCAGTCGCTGAACCAACTGAGCCACCCAGGTGCCCCCTTCAATTTCTATATAGAGACTGTTCTTTCATCCAAAGTTTGCTTATGCTTAATGTCTTTCTCAACTTACTCAAAACAACTCTGCCTTTGTTTTCCACTAGTAAATTGCTGTATAGTTTTCAAGCATTTTGTTTTAGTTTTACAATGAACTGAGAAATGAATACAAATTATGATGAATCTTATTTTTGAGGAAGCAGTTTCAGAGATGTTGCAAAGTTTGCCAAAGTTTGAATATCAAAGCTAGAAAGTGGTGGAGTAGGTTTGGAGCATAGTTCTTATTCCAGATTCTGTCCTTAGCTTCTCACCTGTGCTAAATATAACCCATTCAGCATTTCTTTTCCTTCTTTCAGTTATAACATTATTCTTGAGGTTCTTTAAAACACCAATACAGATCACCCCAGTTTTGTAATCATTTAAAGATTAACAACTGACTTGACCATTTTCCTCAATGTCCCCAGTTTTCATTGAGTAAACAACAGGTATTATGCATTGAGCACTTGCCATTTGCAGGGTATCTGGCTAAGCCCTTTATTTACGTGATCTCACATCACTGCACAAGAGCCCTGTGATGTAGGTGACTACTCTATAGAAGATGAAAATGAGAATTAGAAGGGTTAAGTAGAAGGAATTTAAACCTACGTGTGTCTGACTCAGAACCAGTGATAGGTAGCCTTTCAGGGACCATCAGATCATCAGAATTAGACCCAAGCCTCAGATCATTCAGATCATCAGAATTAGACCCAGGCCTCATTTCTAGTCCTATGCTTGTTCGATGAGGCTGTAACCAGGATTTTAGCCCTTTCTGGCAAGTCTAAGATTACAGTTCAGAAGATCTCTCACACTTGGCTTTTCTAGAGCTTCCTCATCCTGCCTGCTGGCTTTCTAGTCTCCTCTTATAGGTTGCTACAAAAAAAGCACTTGGGGTGCCTAGGATGAAACACCATTAATTCATGCCTTCACACTTCACTGTGTCACTTATGGCTTTGCCTGATGGCTTTCACTCCTCTCTGGAGTCCTTATTTATTTCTCTTTAACCCAAAATGAAGGAAGCCAACTGGAAGCTTTTATACTGCATATAACTTGGGAGGAACTTTGCCTCTGAGATGTGGTCCACCAACCACCTCAGTAGGCTTTGCTGCTGTAAGGTGAGGCAAAGCTTTTATAGTCCAGTTTGATAAAAATGTGCAGAGGTGTTAAAGGGACTTAAGATTGGAATGTTTGTGGAGGCCTGGTCAGGCTCCATCAGTCATTCAAACCTTATCTTGTAGGGGAGTAGGGTATTGAAGCTTTCAACCAGCAGAGAAACATAATTAAAGCTGCTCTTGATTATGGTCACCGTGGAGCACCTTGGAAAGTAGTTACATGGGGAAACTGGAGGCAGCTGGAGAACTGAGTGGGTAATTCCAGTATTCAGAGAATTAGGGAGACATATCCTAAACTCAGAGAGCAGCAATAGGAATGGAAAAACCAGACAGAATAAAACTCAAACACCACCACAGTGATGAGCCATAGAAAATAGGAAAGAGAGGAGTCAAAGTTGATGGACATTTCAATCCTGGATAATTTAAAAGAAGGAGACACCATAAACAGAAAGGGCTGGGAACACATATGGTGTCTGGCTTTGGCCACCTAAGTTTGGGGCACAAGCAAGGAACCCAGATAAAGATGTTCAATAGAATTTTGAAACTGGTGAGCTGGGGAAAGAAGGGCTTGAGGTTCAGGTTGGGTAGAAATCTGCATAGGGATAGTAGCTAAATTTCTAGTGGTGAATATAATTGTTCGAGGATGGGATATAGGAGAAAATAATTCTAGATTACTTTAAAAATCCTAGTAGAGTTTCTCTGAGGTATGGCTCTTCTTTCATGTTGAGACTTATTTCAGTGCAATGACTTTGTTACAAATAAGAGTTAAAAAACCATCACTGTCCTTACATTAGCATTTGGGGCACACTTAATATGCGCATGGCTCCTGATTAAAGCACATTTTCTGTGAAAGGATAAGAACCCTGCAACACAGTTTCCTTCCTACTTAGTTTTCATTAAGAAAGATTTAGCCTTTAACAGTAAAGCAAATAACTATCCAATGCTTTTGAATGTCTGCCTGGTCATTTTTACCTCCCCCTATTGTTGATCATAAACTTCACAGAATGGCTTCTCCAAATAAGCAAAAACACCCAGATGCTTAACCCTAAAACAAAGCCAAATTCATTGAAAATGAGAGAAAAACTAACCTAGAAACAAAGTTGACAGTCCCTCCCTTCTCAAGATCAAACAAGGTAATGAGACTTTTAGTATTTTTGAACTCCACGCCTTAAAATCGCCCTGAGAATAGAGGCAGCTGATGTTAGTCATGTCTAATTAAAATTGTTCTGTGCCATTTAGTTTCTAATGACTGACATTGCATGGTTTCCCACATAATGGTTGGTCAATTTGCCTCAATCTATCATCAAGCTTTCTCGATTCATAGTAGTAATTATAACTCCAAAGTCAATAGCAGTATCAAAGCAAGGTTAAGTAAACACCATAAAGTTATTAAGGAAGAAAAGAACTACAAGAACTACAAGCCTCGCAATATCCATAGACATACAGTAGAATCTGGATGGAACATAAACCTTTTAAAAGGGTAGGAATTAAAAGTTTGGGGGAAATGGAGGCGGGTGTAACTAGGAGGCTTTGCATAAGACGATGAAGCCGGGCTGCTGACAGGCTCCCAGCCTTTTGTCTCAAGGACATAGGTTCAAAGCTAGCCCCAAGGGATGGAGGTGGAATATTTTCAGAAGGTTCTGAGTGATGGACCAAGGGAATGACTCTCAGCATCATTTTCACTGAGCTCTCCTGAAAGCAAGCCTGGTTGGAGAACAGAAACAAAAAGAAATATAAGTCCAGATTGTGAGCCAAAACTCTAATCAATGTTTTTGTTAATGAGTTTATGTAAGGAGAGGAAATGAGATTGTGTTGACTTAGCCAACTCCTGCCATTTACTTGTGGGCGTTTCTTAACCAAATCAAACTTCAGCCCATGCCCTAGAAGGGCAAAGAAAAGGTATGATTGTTGGGCCACTCCCTGTTCTATTCTTTCCTGAACTGACAGAGAATTTCCTGCTCTGAAGTTATAAATCTCTTACTCCATGAGAATGTTTAAAATTACTTAAATAAAGTTTAATATCAATAAAAGGGCCTTGGACTTGAGCTCCTTCACTCTCTCCATCCCTGCATATGCACATAGACTAATTCAGTACCATTTGGTGACATGTATATGAGTGTCTGTGCTTGTGTGTACACATACACATACATATGATAACTATATCCATCTGAGACACACACACATGCACATGCACATGAGTACACGCACACCCCCCATGGACTGAGCAAATTCACCGAGTGTTGTAGACTAACATCACATAGTTATCTGAACCTTATTCAGTTTTCTATTACATTAATTCCTTGGGAAATATTTCTAGGCAGTGAGAATAAAAAATTAGCTTTATGAGTTTAAACAGGCTTAGCATGGACTATCCTTGAGAATGAAACAATAACCCCCTCCCCCATAAAAATAGTCTCTCTCTCTTTTTTCTTCTCTGAACTCCTTGAAAATGTTCATGAATGTATTTCTTGTGTCCCCAGTGATGCAGGAAAGAGATGGCATATTTCACTCCCTGTCCACAAACTCTATTACCCAGAGGACTTGTCCTGAAGAAACACCAGGACTCTTTGCTGAATGAAAAATTTGATACTTCTCTGTACACCATGTGCACTATTTTTCAGGAGTATAGAGAAGGGTCAATCTATCACCTGTTCATTATATATAAAATACATATAATACATATATATATACATAAACATATAAACACAAACATATATGATACATATAAAAAATTTACCATTTTGACCATTTTTAAGCATGCAGGTCAATAGCATTAAATACATTCACAATGCTGTGCAACCATCACTACCATCCATTTCCAGAATTTTTTTTTAATTTTGTATTTAAATTCAATTTAGTTAACATACAGTGTATTCTTTGTTTCAGGGGTAGAATTTAGTGATTCATCAGTTGCATACAACATCCAGTGCTCATTACATCAAGTGCCCTCCTTAATGCCCATAGCCCCATTACCCCATCCCTCTACCCACCTCCCCTCCAACAACCCTCAGTTTGTTTTCTATAGTTAAGAGTCTCTTATGGTTTGTCTCCCTCTCCATTTTTATCTTATTTTATTTTTCCTTCCCTTCCCCTATGTTCATCTTTTTTGTTTCTTAAATTCCACATATGTGTGAAATTATATGGTATTTTTCTTTCTCTGACTGACTTATTTCGCTTAGCATAATACCATCTACTTCCATCCATGTTGTTGAAAATGATGAGATTTCATTCTTTTTGATGGCTGAATAATAATAATATTCCATTGTCCACATCTTCTTTATCCATTCATCTGTCAATGGACATCTGGGCTCCTTCCATAGTTTGGCTATTGTGGACATTGCTGCTATAAACACTGGGGTGCATGTGCTCCTTTGAATCACTATGTTTGTATCCTTTGGATAAATACCTAGTAGTGCATTTGGTGGGTCATAGGGTAGTTCTATTTTTAACTTTTTGAGGAACTTCCATACCATTTTCCAGAGTGGCTGCACCAGTTTGCATTCCCACCAACAGCGTAAGAGTGTTCCCCTTTCTCTGCATCCTTGCCAACATCTGTTGTTTCCTGAGTTGTTAATTTTAGCCATTCTGTCTGGTGTAAAGTGGTATCTCATTGTGGTTTTTATTTGTATTTCCCTGATGCTGAGTGATGTTGAGCATTTTTTCATGTGTCTGTTAGCCATTTGTATGTCCTCTTTGGAGAAATGTTTGTTCATGTCTTCTGCCTATTTCTTAACTGGATTATTTGTTTTCTGGGTGTTGACTTTGATAAGTTCGTCACAGATTTTGGATACTAGCCCTTTATCTGATAAGACATTTGTAAATATCTTCTCCCATTCTGTTGGTTGTCTTTTAGTTTTGTTGATTGTTTCCTTTGCTGTGCAGAAGCTTTTTTTCCTGATGCAGTCCCAATAGTTCATTTTTGCTTTTGTTTCCCTTGCCTTTGGCAATGTGTCTGGCAAGAAGTTGCTGTGACCAAGATCAAAAAGGTTGCTGCCTGTGTTCTCCTTTAGGATTTTGATGGACTCCTGTCTCACATTTAGGTCTTTCATTCATTTTGAGTTTATTTCTGTGTATGGTGTAAGAAAGTGGTCCAGTTTCATCCTTCTGCATGTGCCTGTCCAATTTTCCCAACCCCATTTGTTGAAGAGACTGTCTTTTTTTCCATTGGATATTCTTTCCTGCTTTGTTGAAGATTAGTTGACCATAGAGTTGAGGATCCAGAGCTCTATTTGTGTTGCAAAACTGAAACTCTGTACCCATTAAATAATAACTCCCCATTCCCTCTCCCTGCAGCCCCTGGCAACCCCCTTTCTACTTTCTGTCTCTGAATTTGACTACTCTAGGGACCTCATATAAGTGGAATTATATAGTATTTGTACTTTGTGCTTGGCTTATTTCACTCAGTATAAGTCTTTAAATTTCATTCATGTTGTAGCATGTGTCAGAATTTCCTTCATTTTTAAGGCTGAATAATATTCCATTGTATGTGTATGCCACATTTTGTGTATACATTCATCTGTCCACTGCTTGTTTTTGTAAATAAAATTCTTCTGGGCAAACAGCCATGCCCACTGGTTTATACATAGTCTGTGACAATGGCCGTTACTCTGCCTAGGTAGAGTTGAGTAATTGTGACAGAACTCCATGAACCACAAAGCCCAAACTATTTACTCTCTTGCTTTTTATAGGGAAAAAAAAAATGCAGATCTCTGTTATAGAGAACTCTAGAATAAGAAATTGTTTGGGCTGACATAGAGAAAAAATATTTTAAAGACCTCACACAGTCAAAATCTACCCCTTCAGCACTGCTTTGTGCATCCACAAGCTCAGCCCAGTGGCTTTTCTTTTCTTTTCTTCTTTTCTTTTTTTCTATCTTTTCTTTTCTTGTCTTTTTTCTTTTCCTTCTTGTCTTTTTTGTCCCCTCCACTTCCCTCCCCTCCCACCCCTCCTCTCCCTTCCCCTCCTCTTTTATCCTCTCCTCTCTTCTCTTCTCTTCCCTTCTCTTCCCTTCCCTTCCCTTCCCTTCCCTTCCCTTCCCTTCCCTTCCCTTCCCTTCCCTTCTCTTCTCTTCTCTTCTCTTCTCTTCTCTTCTCTTCTCTTCTCTTCTCTTCTCTTCTCTTCTCTTCTCTTCCCTTCCCTTCCCTTCTCTTCTCTTCCCTTCTCTTTCTCTCTTATTTTCTTTCTTTTTTCTCAGAGCGAGAGATAGAGAGTCTGGGCATGCATGGTGAGGAGGGACAGAGGGAGAGGGAGAGATAGAATCTTAAGCATGTTCCATGCTTAGCGCAAGCATAACATGGGGTTGATCTTACAACCCACCCTGAGATCATGACCTGAGCTGAAATCAAGATTCGAAGGCTTAACTGACTGAGCCACCTAGGTGCCCCTGCCATTCTTTACATTTGACCTGGAGTCTGTCCCTCTCACAATGGAATCCAGGGTGTCTTCCAAGTTGGGGTACAGGAAGCCCCTGCCTGTTTGTAGTAGTTTGAGGAGTTCCACAGGCTCCCTCTGACCCCAATTTGTCTCCTCTTACTTTTTTCTTAGCCACATGAGAGTGTCTGTGTGGCTTGCTGTACAACTATGCAGGAAACATAGTAACTGGAGTAGAAGGAACAAAAGTGGGTGGAGTCTGCTTTGCTTCCCAGCCAGCTGTCTTTGCTTTATGCCTGCCACACTGGTGTCCCTGCCAGCAATGCTCTGAGTACCTGGATCCAGAACCAATGGCAACGTAAGGTGCATGGGAGATGGAGGCCTTTTGTCCTCACCCTGCACAGAGCTTCCTGTGTGACAAGGTTGACCCTCCCTGGCTGTGAGTGTGCAGGGAGTCTGTTGGCTCTGGGGGGCAGTGGCTTGAAAACCAGCTTGCTCCTGTGCTCACATCCTCTTAGAGGGTGCCTGACTGAGAAATGGGATCAGTAGTTCTAGGCCATTTGTGACAGACATTCCTAAACCCAGGTAGGCCCCATTTATGCTGCTGAATGAACTCTGAAAAAGAAATTTCAGTGCAGGCAGACTTAAGGAAAATATACTAAAAAAGTGCATTTTTAAGATATAATTCGTGGATGAGGAATTTTGGTAAAATTTCCTTCCAATTCAGCCTATAGGACATTTCCTAAATTAGAAAAAATCTTGAACTAAAATTTGAAGGCTAGGTGAACATTGTTGCATGGACCTTCTTAACGAAATAGTAATCTTTGCTTGAGGAAAAAATGCCCTTATGCTGGGATTGGTTGGTTATTATAAATTTCCTATGAATGGCTTTGCTTTTATCATTAATCATTTCTGTGAATAGCTGTTTCCTTAACAACAAATGAGCAATCTATAAAATGGCATCAGTTTTATGTCCCTGAGTGAGAAAACACGCTTATACACATTGACCACTCCACTCCCCAGCCTTAGTCACTGAACTTCTGAGGACCTGAAATAGAGGATCCTTCATTTATAGACTGCACTTGTTTTTAAAACGTTTGTTCTCAACAGACACATGAAAAAGTGCTCAACATCGCTCGGCATCAGGGAAATCCAAATCAAAACCTCAATGAGATACCACCTCACACCAGTCAAAATGGCTAAAATTAACAAGTCAGGAAATGACAGATGTTGGCAAGGATGTGGAGAAAGGGGAACCCTCCTACATTGTTGGTGGGAATGCAAGCTGGTGCAGTCACTCTGGAAAACAGTATGGAGGTTCCTCAAAAAGTTGAAAATAGAGCTACCCTATGACCCAGCAATTGCACTACTGGGTATTTCCCCAAAGATACAAATGTAAGGATCCAAAGGGGTACGTGCACCCCAATGTTTATAGCAGCAATGTCCACAATAGCCAAACTATGGAAAGAGCCAAGATGTCCATCGACAGATGAATGGATAAAGAAGAGGTGGTATATATATACAATGGAATATTATGCAGCCATAAAAAGGAATGAAATCTTGCCATTTGCAATGACGTGGATGGAACTGGAGGGTGTTATGCTGAGCAAAATAAGTCAATCAGAGAAAGACATGTGTCATATGATCTCACTGATATGAGGAATTCTTAATCTCAGGAAACAAACTGAGGGTTGCTGTAGTGGTGGGGGGTGGGAGGGATGGGGTGACTGGGTGATAGACATTGGGGAGGGTATGTGCTATGGTGAGCGCTGTGAATTGTGTAAGACTGTTGAATCACAGACCCGTACCTCTGAAACAAATAATACATTATATGTTAAAAAAAAAAAAAAGAAGATAGTAGGAAGAGAAAAATGAAGGGGGGAAATCAGAGGGGGATACGAACATGAGAGACTATGGACTCTGAGAAACAAACTGAGGGTTCTAGAGGGGAGAGGGCTGGGGGCATGGGTTAGCCTGGTGATGGGTATTAAAGAGGGCACATATTGAATGGAGCACTGGGTGTTATACGCAAACAATGAATCAAGGAACACTACATCAAAAACTAATGATGTAATGTATGGTAATTAGCATAACATAATAAAATAAAATTAAAAAACAAAACAAAACAAAACAAAAAGTTTGTTCTCATTGTAGTTTTGCTATGTATGAACTCTGTATAAAGCATATGAAAGCAAAAGCACCAGGCTCCCTGATTCCCTCATCCAGCAGGCATTATGTTTCATTGGGTGGGGCTCCTGACAAGCTATGTGGGGTCATATACGGCATGCTCAACAGGCAGCCACAGCTGGGTGTTGCAGAATCGGCATGTAAAGATGGTGATTCTGCTGCCATAACTACTAACATGCAGTTGGTGACCAAAAGGGACAGTTAATTCTAGTAAGAAGAACCCTCCTTCTTCTCTTTTCCAACTTTAAAAACAAATATGTCCCATTTCCAGCCAGCCAGCTTCCACAACTGGCCTCACCTACTTGAGTGGCCATGCATTTTAAACTACTCTCCCTGGAGGCCTGAGGTGTTGTTGAGTCATTCATGCTCTCTGAGCTCCAGATGCCATGTCCAATGCTGTGATTGGGAAGAGAAGGTAAGACTTTGTTGTATGTCTTCATACCTGTGACTACAGCAAGTGTCTCAAACTCCAGGATTTTATCAAATTCATGAGTTAGACTAGGGACTGGCAAACTGCCTCTCAGGCCAAATCCATCTTGCTGCTTGTTTTGTAAATAATGTTATATTGGAACACAGCCAAGCTCATGTGTTTACATATTGTCTATGGCTGCTTTGATTGCTGCTTTCCCTCTACCATGGCTTGCTTGGGTAGCTGCCACAGACACCTTACAATTTGCAATGCCCAAAATATTTACTATTGGGCCTTTTACAGAAAAAGTTTGTCAACCCCTGACCTAGGGTAATGCTGAAGAGTAACTCAAGGTCATCAGATGCTGTATGTAAAAGGTCAGTGATCCCATGTATAGATCTCTCCAGTTCATACTCAACAGTTACTCCTATCAGAGCATGCCTGGAAAAGAAACTTATTTGATGAAGTGAACATAAAAAAAATCCATTATGTGCAATGTTTTCTAATCTTTATCTGTTTTACTTCTGCAAATGCAATTATCAGTATTGCTTCCATCTAGGTATGATATCAGTTACAATGATCCTCAGGTTATTTTAAGGACTCAGAGACTTTTCCAATTCAACCAAATCTTTCTTCCCTTCTCTTTGGGTCTTTTGCCTCTGTTGAAGTTTTTTTCATCACTTCCCTTTAATTTTTTCCCCACCATTCTATGCTCCCACCTTCATTGTTTCTCATGCCCTACTAGTTTATGCAGTGCTCACATTATAAACTTTAGCACTCGGGAAGAGGAGAGTATGTTCACAGAAATGGGTGCCTGATTTACAGGTATTTTGCTTAGAGAGCATTCAATAGTTAGGAGACTTGGATGCTGGTTTCACCACTGTCACTAACTAGCAGTGTGACCCAAACCAGTCTCATTAGGAAGAGTTGTAATGATTTTCAAACCAATGATTCTAGGTTCCAAAGCATGAGACAAAGTGAAACCTAGTCCCTTTGTATCATTCTTGTTTTTTAAAAAGGAGAGTAAATTCCTGAATTGTGATTCTATTTCTTTTTTAGTTTTTTAAATTTTTGTGTGATTCTATTTCTATAAATACTGATTTTTTAAAAATTTTAAATTCCAGTATAGTTAATATACACATATTATTTATATTATATACATATATTAGTTTCAGGTGTACAATATTGTGATTCAGCTATTTCATACATCATCTGGTGCTCATCATTACAAGCTTTCTCCTTAATCCTCATCACTTATTTCACCCTTCTCCCTCCCACCTCCCCTCTGGTAACCAGCAGTTTGTTCCTAGAGTTGAGAGGCTCTTCTTACAGGACACCTGGGTAATTCATTGGTTAAACTTCTGCCTTCAGCTCAGGTCATGATCCCGGGGTCCTGGGATTGAGCCTCATATCGGGATCCCTGCTCAGTGAGGAGTCTGCTTCTGCTTTTCCCTCTCCCTCTGCCCCACCCCCTCTCCTGCTCGCTCTCTCTCTCTCTGTCTCTCACTCTCTCCCAAATAAATAAATAAATAAATAATTGTTAAAAAAAAAAAAAGAGGCTCTTTCTTGGTTTGCCTATTGGTTTCTTTTCCTTTGCTCCATTGTTTTGTTTCTTTTATATATATATATTTTATTATTATGTTATGTTAATCACCTTACATTACATCATTAGTTTTTTTATGTATATTTTACCACAATATTTTTTTATTATGTTATGTCAATCAGCAAACATTACATCATTAGTTTTTGATGTAGTGTTCCACGATTCATTGTTTGCATATAACACCCAGTGCTCCATGCAGAACCTGCCCTCTTTAATACCCATCACCAGGCTAGAACCCTCAGTTTGTTTTTCAGAGTCCATCGTCTCTCATGATTTGTCTCCCCCTCCGATTTCCCCCTCTTCATTCTTCCCCTCCTGCTATCTTCTTCTTCTTCTTTTTTTTTTTAACATATAATGTATTATTTGTTTCAGGGGTACAGGTCTGTGATTCAACAGTCTTGCACAATTCACAGCGCTCACCATAGCACATACCCTCCCCAATGTCTTTCACCCAGCCACCCCATCCCTCCCAACCTCCCACTCCAGCAACCCTCAGTTTGTTTCCTGAGATTAGGAATTCCTCATATCAGTGAGATCATATGACACATGTCTTTCTCTGATTGACTTATTTTGCTCAGCATAACACTCTCCAGTTCTATCCACGTTGTTGCAAAAGGCAAGATTTCATTCCTTTTTATGGCTGCATAATATTCCATTGTGTATATATATATATATATATATATATATATATATATATATACCACCTCTTCTTTATCCATTCATCTGTCAATGGACATCTTGGTTCTGTCCACAGTTTGGCTATTGTGGACATTGCTGCTATAAACATCGGGGTGCATGGACACCTTCGGATCCCTACATTTGTATCTTTGGGGAAATACCCAGTAGTGCAATTGCTGGGTCGTAAGGTAGCTCTATTTTCAACTTTTTGAGGAACCTCCATACTGTTTTCCAGAGTGACTGCACCAGCTTGCATTCCCACCAACAGTGGAGGAGGGTTCCCCTTTCTCCACATCCCTGCCAACATCTATCATTTCCTGACTTGTTAATTTTAGCCATTCTGACTGGTGTGAGGTGGTCTCTCATTGAGGTTTTGATTTGGATTTCCCTGATGCCGTGCCATGCTGAGCACTTTTTCATGTGTCTGTTGGCCATTTGGATGTCTTCCTTGGAAAAATGTCTGTTCATGTCTTCTGCCCATTTCTTGATTGGATCATTTGTTCTTTGGGTGTTGAGTTTAAGAAGTTCTTTATAGATTTTGGATACTAGCCCTTTATCTGAAATGTCATTTGCAAACATCATCTCCCATTCTGTCGGTTGTCCTTTGGTTTTGTTGACTGTTTCCTTTGCTGTGCAAAAGCTTTTTATCTTGATGAAGTCCCAATAGTTCATTTTTGCCCTTGCTTCCCTTGCCTTTGGCGATGTTTCTAGGAACAAGTTGCTGTGGCTGAGGTCAAAGAGGTTGCTGCCTGTGTTCTCCTTTAGGATTTTGATGGACTCCTGTCTCACACTGAGGTCTTTGAAACCATTTGGAGTCTATTTTTGTGTGTGGTGTAAGGAAATGGTCTAGTTTCATTCTTCTGCATGTGGCTGTCCAATTTTCCCAACACCATTTGTTGAAGAGACTGTCTTTTTTCCATTGGACATTCTTTCCTGCTTTGTCGAAGATGAGTTGACCATAGGCTTGAGGGTCCATTTCTGGGCTCTCTATTCTGTTCCATTGATCGATGTGTCTGTTTTTGTGCCAGTCCCATACTGTCTTGATGATGACAGCTTTGTAATAGAGCTTGAAGTCCGGAATTGGGCTGCCGCCAGCTTTGCTTTTCTTTTTCAACATTCCTCTGGCTATTCAGGGTCTTTTCTCGTTCCATACAAATTTTAAGATTATTTATTCCATTTCTCTGAAAAAAGTTGGTGGTATTTTGATGGGGATTGCATTAAATGTGTAGATTGCTCTAGGTAGCATTGACATCTTCACAATATTTGTTCTTCCAATCCAAGACCATGGAATATTTTTCCATTTCTTTGTGTTTTCCTCAATTTCTTTCATGAGTATTTTATAGTTTTCTGAGTACAGATTCTTTGCCTCTTTGGTTAGATTTATTCCTAGGTATCTTATGGTTTTGGGTGCAATTGTAAATGGGATCGACTCCTTAATTTCTCTTTCTTCTGTCTTGTTGTTGGTGTATAGGAATGCCACTGATTTCTATGCATTGATTTTATATCCTGCCACTTTCCTGAATTCCTGTATGAGTTCTAGCAGTTTTGGGGTGGAGTCTTTTGGGTTTTCCACCTAAAGTATCATATCATCTGCCAAGAGTGAGAGTTTGACTTCTTCTTTGTTGATTCGGATGCCTTTTATTTCTTTTTGTTGTCTGATTGCTGTGGCTAGGACTTCTAATACTATGTTGCATAACAGTGGTGATAGTGGACATCCCTGCCATGTTCCTGACCTTAGGGGGAAAGTTCTCAGTTTTGTGTGAACATCATTGAGAATGATGTTCGCTGTGGGTTTTTCATAGATGGCTTTTATGATATTGAGGTATGTACCCTCTATCCCTATACTCTGAAGAGTTTTGATCAAGAAAGGATGCTGTACTTTGTCAAATGCTTTTTCTACATCTATTGAGAGGATTATATGGTTCTTGTTCTTTCTTTTATTAATGTTTTGTATCACGTTGATTGATTTGCAGATGTTGAACCAACCTTGCAGGCCAGGGATAAATCCCACTTGGTCGTGGTGAATAATCCTTTTAATGTACTGTTGGATCCTATTGGCTAGTATTTTGGTAAGAATTTTTGCATCCATATTCATCAAGGATATTGGTCTGTAATTCTCCTTTTTGGTGGGGTCTTTGTCTGGTTTGGGGATCAAGGTAATGGTGGCCTCATAAAACGAGTTTGGAAGTTTTCATTCCATTTCTATTTTTTGGAACAGTTTCAGAAGAATGGGTATTAATTCTTCTTTAAATGTTTGGTAGAATTCCCCTGGGAAGCCATCTGGCCCTGGGCTCTTGTTTGTTGGGAGATTTATGAATACTGCTTCAATTTCCTTAGTGGTTATAGGTCTGTTCAGGTTTTCTGTTTCTTCCTGGTTCAGTTTTGGTAGTTGATACATCTCTAGGAATGCATCCATTTCTTCCAGGTTATCTAATTTGCTGGCATAGAGTTGCTCATAATATGTTTTAGAATTGTTTGTATTTCTTAGGTGTTGGTTGTGATCTCTCCTCTTTCATTCATGATTTTGTTGTTTTGGGTCATTTCTCTTTTCTTTTTGATAAGTCTGGCTGGGGATTTATCAATCTTGTTAATTCTTTCAAAGAACCAGCTCCTAGTTTCGTTGATCTGTTCTACTGTTCTTTTGGTTTCTATTTCATTGATTTCTGCTCTGATCTTTATTATTTCTCTTCTCCTGCCGGGTTTAGGCTTTATTTGCTGTTCTTTCTCCAGCTCCTTTAGGTGTAGGGTTAGGTTGTGTATTGGAGACCTTTCTTGTTTCTTGAGAAAGGCTTGTATTGCTATATACTTTCCTCTTAGGACTACCTTTGCTGCATCCCAGAGATTTTGAACAGTTGTGTTTTCATTTTCATTTGTTTCCATGAATTTTTTTAATTCTTCTTTAATTTCCTAGTCGACCCATTCATTCTTTAGTAGGTTGCTCTTTAGCCTCCATGTATTTGAGTTCTTTCCAATTTTCCTCTTGTGATTGAGTTCTAGTTTCAAAGCACTGTGGTCCGAAAATATGCAGGGAATGATCCCAATCTTTTGGTACTGGTTGAGACCTGATTTGTGACCCAGGGTGTGATGTATTCTGGAGAATGTTCCATGGGCACCAGAGAAGAATGTGTATTTTGTTGCTTTGGGATGGAATGTTCTGAATATATCTGTGAAGTCCATTCGTTCCAGTGTGTCTTTTAAAGTCTTTATTTCCTTGTTGATCTTTTGCTTAGATGATCTGTCCATTTCAGTGAGGGGAGTTTTAAAGTCCCCCACTATTATTGTATTGTTGTTGATGTGTTTCTTTGCTTTTGTTTTAATTGGCTTATATAAGTGGCTGCTCCCATGTTAGGGGCATAGATATTTACAATTGTTAGATCTTCTTATTGGATAGACCCTTTAAGTAGGATATAGTGTCCTTCCTCATCTGTTATTATAGTCTTTGGTTTATTTTATTTTATTTTTTATTTATTTTTTTTAAAAGATTTTATTTATTTATTTGAGAGACACAGAATGAGAGACAGAGAGAGCACATGAGAGGAGGTAGGGTGAGAGGGAGAAGCAGGCTCCCCGCTGAGCAGGGAGCCTGATGCGGGGCTCAATCCCAGGACCCTGGGATCATAACCTGAGCCGAAGGCAGACGCTTAACCAACTGAGCCACCCAGTCGCCCTTATAGTCTTTGGATAAAATCTAATTTGTCTGATATAAGGATTGCCACCCCAGCTTTCCTTTGGTGTCCATTAGCATGGTAAATGGTTTTCCACCCCCTCACTTTCAATCTGGGGCTGTCTTTGGGTCTAAAATGAGTCTCTTGCAGACAGCATATCGATGGGTCTTGTTTTTCAATCCAATCTGATAGCCTGTGTCTTTTGATTGGGGCATTAGCCCATTTACATTCAGGGTAACGATTGAAAGATAGGAATTTCATGCCATTGTATTGCCTGTAAGGTGACTGTTACTGTATATTGTCTGTGTTCCTTTCTGGTCTATGTTGCTTTTAGGCTCTCTCTTTGCTTAGAGGACCCCTTTCAATATTTCTTGTAGGGCTGGTTTTGTGTTTGCAAATTCCTTTAGTTTTTTTTGTCCTGGAAGCTTTTTATCTCTCCTTCTATTTTCAATGACAACCTAGCTGGATATAGTATTGTTGGCTGCATATTTTTCTCGTTTAGTGCTCTGAATATATCCTGCCAGTCCTTTCTGGCCTGCCAGGTCTCTGTGGATAGGTCTGTTGCCAATCTAATGTTTCTACCATTGTAGGTTACAGATGTCTTCTCCCGAGCTGCTTTCAGGATTTTCTCTTTGTCTCTGAGACTCGTAAGTTTTACTATTAGATGTCAGGGTGTTGACCTATTTTTTTGAAATTGAGAGGGGTTCTCTGTGCCTCCTGGATTTTGATGCCTGTTTCCTTCCCCAAATTAGGGAAGTTCTCTGCTATAATTTGCTCCAATATACCTTCTGCCCCTCTCTCTCTTTCTTCTTCTTCTGGGATCCCAATTATTTTAATGTTGTTTCGTCTTATGGTATCACTTATCTTACTCGAATTCTGCCCTCGTAATCCAGTAGTTGTTTATCTCTCTTTTTCTCAGCTTCTTTATTTTCCATCATTTGGTCTTCTATATCACTAATTCACTCTTCTGCCTCATTTATCCTAGCAATTAGAGCCTCCATTTTTTATTGCACCTCATAATTAGCCTTTTTGATTTCAACTTGGTTAGATTTTAGTTCTTTTATTTCTCCAGAAAGGGTTTCTCTAATAACTTCCATGCTTTTTTCAAGCCCAGCTAGTATCTTTAAAATCGTGATTCTGAACTCTAGTTCCGATATCTTACTAATGTCCGTATTGATTAGGTCCCTGGCAGTCGGTACTACCTCTTGTTCTTTTTGTTGAGGTGATTTTTTCTGTCTTGTCATTTTGTCTTCCAGAAAGTGCTCGCTTTACTGTTCAGAGAGTTGTTGTTATTCTTTCCTTCGATCTCCTGTTGAGTTCGTAAGTGTTCAGAATGGTTTGATCCCTATCCAGCTGAATTCCTGGGACCAGGTGAAATCCAGGTCTCCTACTCCTCTGCCATCTTGCTCCTCCCCCCATTGTTTTGTTTCTTAAATTCCACGTATGAGTGAAATCATATGGTATTTGTCTTTCTCTGCCTGATTTATTTTGTTTAGCATTGTACTCTCTAGATTCATCCATGTTGTTGCAAATGGCAAGATTTCATTTTTTTTTTGATGGTTGAGCAATATTCTATTGTGTGTATATATATATATATATAAGTTCTTTATATATTTTGTACATTAACTCTTTCTTAGATATGTCATTCGCAAATATCTTCTCCCATTCAGTAGGTTATTTTTTAGGTTTGTTGATTGTTTCTTTCACTGTACAGAAGCTTTTTATTTTGATGTAGTCCCAGTAGTTTATTTTTGCTTTTGTTTTCCTTGCCTTGGGAGACATATCTAGAAAAGTGTTGCTTGGGCCCATGTCAGAGACATTACTGCCTGTGTTCTCTTCTAGGATTTTATGGTTTCAGGTCTCACCTTTAAGTCTTTAATCCATTTTGAGTTTATTTTTGCATATAGTTAAGAAAGTAATCTAGTTTCATTCTTTTGCATGTAGTTAACCAGTTTTCCAAACACTGTTTGTTGAAGAGATTGTCTTTTTCCCATTGCATATTCTTTCCTGCTCTGTTGAAGATTAATTGACCATATAGTTGTGAGTTTATTTCTGGGTTTTCTATTCTGTTCCGTTGATCCATGTGTCTATTTTTGTGCCAGTACCACACTGTTTTGATTACAGCTTTGTAGTATAACTTGAAATCTGGAATTCTGTTATCTCCAGTTTTGTTTCAAGATTGGTTTGGCTATTTTTTTTTTTTTTTTTTGGTGGTTCCATACAAATTTTAGGATTGTTTCACAAAAATTTTGTGAAAAATGCTGTTGGTATTTTGATAGGGATTGCACTAAATGTGTAGATTGCTTTTGGTAGTATTTTAACACTATTTGTTCTCCCAACCCATGAGCATGGAATGTCTCCATTTCTTTGTGTCATCTTCAGTTTTTTAGTTTATAGTTTATAGTTTATTTTATAGTTTATAGTTTTCAGAATACAGGTCTTTCACCTCCTTGGATAAGTTTATTCCTAGGTATCTTATTGTTTTTGGTGCAATTATGAATGGGATTAATTCTTTAATTTCTTTTTCTGCTGCTTCATTATTTGTGTATAGATATGCAATAGATTCTTGTACATTGATTTTTGTATCTTGTGACTTTACTGAAATCGTGTATCAGTTCTAGCAATTTTTTGTTGGAGTCTTTTGGATTTTCTATATATAGTATCATGTCATCTACAACTAGTGTAAGTCTTATTTCTTTCTTACTGATTTGGATGCCTTTCATTTCTTTTTGTTGTTTGACTGTTGTGGCTAGGATTTCTAGTACTATGTTGAATAAAAGTGAAAGTGGACATTCTTGTATTGTTCCTGACCTTAGGGGAAAAGCTCTCAGTTTTTCCCCATCAAGGATGATGCTAGCTGTGTGTTTTTCATATATGGACTTTATTACATTGAGGTATGCTCCCTCTTAATCTACTTTTTTGAGGGCTTTTATCATGAATGGATGTGGCACTGGGTCAAATGCTTTTTCTGGGTCTATTGAAATGATCACATGGCTCTTATCCTTTCACTTATTCATGTGATGTATCACATTGATTGATTTCTGAAGATTGAACCATTCTTGCATCCTAGGGATAAATCCCACCTGATCATGGTGTATGATTTTTAACGTATTTTTGGATTTGGTTTGCTAGTATTTTGATGAGGATTTTTGTATCTATTGGCCTGTAGTTCTGTTTTTGTTTTTGTTTGTTTGTTTTTGTCTTTTTTTTTTTTTGTGGTGTGTTTATCTGGTTTTGTATCAGTGTAATGCTGGCCTCATAGAATGAATTTGAAAGTTTTTCTTCCTCTCCTATTTTTTGGAATAGTTTGAGAAGAATAGGTATTAACTCTTCTCTAAATGTTTGGTAAAATTCCCCTGGGAAGCCATCTGGTCCTGAACTTTTGTTCATTGGGAGTTTTTTGATTCCTGATTCAATTTCCTTGCTGCTTGTCAGTCTGTTCAAGTTTTCTATTTCTTCCTGTTTCAGGTTTGGTAGTTTATATATTTCTAGGAATTTATGCATTTCTTCTGGGTTGTCCAATTTTTTGGCATATAATTTTTCATAATATTCTCTTACAATTGTTTTTATTTTTGCAGCATTGGTTGTTATTTCTCCTCTTTCATTTGTGATTTTATTTGAGTCTTTTCTCTCTCTCTCTCTCTTTTTGATGAATCTGGCTAGAGGTTTATCAATTTTGTTGATTTTTCAAAGAACCAGCTCCTGATTTCATTGATCTGTTTTATTGCTTTTTTAGTTTCTATATCACTTATTTCTTCTCTAATCTTTATTATTTCATTCTTTCTGCTGGTTTTGGGGTTTTTTTGTTCTTCTTTTTCTAGCTGTTTTAGGTGTAAGTTTGGGTTGTTTATTTGAGATTTTTCTTGCATCTTGAAGTAGGCCTATATTCCTATAAAATTCCCTCTTAGGACAGCCTTTGCTGCATCCCAGAGGTTTTTGGACTCTTGTGTGTTTATTTTTATTTGTTTCCATGTTCTTTTTTATTTCTTCTTTGGTTTCTTGGCTAACCCATTAGCTGTTTTGTAGCATGTCATTTAATATCCACATATTGGTGCTCATTCCAGATTTTTTTCTTGTGGCTGATTTCCAGTTTCATAGTGTTATGATCAGAAAAGATGCATGGTCTGATATCCAATCTTATTGAATTTGTTGAGAATTGTTTTATAGGTGAATATGTGATCTATTCTGGAGGATATTCCATGTGCACTTGAAAAGAATCTGTATTCTGCTGTCTTAGGGTGGAATGTTCTGAATATATCAGTTAAATCCATCTGGTCCAGTATGTCATTCAAAGTCATTGTTTCCTTGTTGATTTTCTTTTTAATCTGTCCATTGATGTAAGTGGGGTGTTAAAGTCCCCTACTATTATTGTATTACTATAAATTAGTTCTCTTGTATTTGTTATTAACTGTTTTACGTATTTGGATGCTCTTATGTTTGGTGTATAAATATTTACAATTGTTACATCTTCTTGTTGGATTATCCCCTTTATTAATATATAGTATCCTTTGTCTCTTTTTACAGCCTTGTTTTAAAGTCTAGTTTGGCAGATGTAAGTATTGTTACTCTGACTTTCTCTTGACATCCATTCACATGATAAATATTTCTCTGTCTCCTCACTTTCAATCTGCAGGTGTCTTTAGGTCCGAAATGAGTCTCTTGTAGGCAGCATATACATGGGCCTTATTTTTTAGTCACTCTGCTACCCTATGTCTTTTGATTAGAGCATTTAGTTCATTTACATTCAAAGTAATTATTGATAGATATGTATTTATTGCCATTTTGTTACTTGTTTTGTGGTTGTTTTTCTAGTTTTTCTCTGATCCTTTCTTTTCTTGCCTTCTTTCATGGTTTGCTGGTTTTCTTTAGCAATATACTTGAATTTCTTTATCTTTATTCTTTGCATTATCTATTAGTGGTTTTTGATTTGTCATTACTATTAAGTTTGTATATGATATCTTCTGCAATAGCAGTCTATATTAAGTTGATGGTCGTTTAAGTTCAAACTCATTCTTTATTCCTCTTCCTCCCCATATTTTAGATGTATGGTGTCTTATATTACATCCTTTTATTTTGTGAATCTTTATACTGATTTTTTACAGAAATACTTATTTTTATTGCTTTAGCATTTCCTACTTTTTATACTCTCACTTATGGTCTTAACTTTCCACTCAAAAAGTCTCCTTTAATATTTCTTGTAGGGCTCATTATTGGTCATGGACTCCTTTAGTTTTTGTTTGTCTGAGAAACTCTTTATCTCTCCTTCTATTCTGAATGACAGCCTTTATGGATGGAATATTCTTCTCTGCAGATTTTTCCTATTCAGCATGTTGAATATATCATGCCTCTCCCTTCTAGCCTGCAAAGATTTTGCTGAAAAATCTGCTTACAGCTTTATTGGGTTTCCCCTGTATGTAACTGTCTTCTTTTCTTTTGCTGATTTTAAAATTATCTCTTTATCATTAATTTTTGTCATTTTGAATACTATCTGTCTTGGTGTGGACCTCCTTTAGTTGATTTTGTTGGGGAATTTCTGTGCCTCCTGGATCTGGATATCTGTTTCCTTCCCCAGATTAGGGAAGATTTCAGCTGTCATTTCTTCTGATAAATGTTCTGCCTACTTTTTCTCTCTTGTCTCCTTCTGGGACTCCTATAATGTGAATGCTATTACACTTGATGGAGTCACTGAGTTTCCTAAGTCTATTCTCACTTTGCATAATTCCTTTTTCTCTTATTTGTTCATCTTGATTACTTTCCATCATTCTGTCTTCTAATTCATTAATTCATTTTTCTGTTTCTTCCAGCCTATTTATTCCATCAAATGTATTTTTAATTTCATATATTATATTCTTCATTTCTTATGTTACTTATCTTTCTTAAGGGTCTCATTGATGTCCTCCGCTTTTTTCTCAAGTCCAGTGAATATTTTTTATGATCATTACTTTAAATTCTCCATCAGAGGTGTTACATATATCTTTTTCACTTATGTCTCTTGCTATGGTTTTGCCATGTTTTTTCATTTGTGATGTATTTGTCTGTCTCCTCATTTTAACTATCTGTCTGTTTCTGTGTGTTAGGGAAGTCAGCTATGTCTCTTGCTGTTGGAAGTAGTAGGCAGGATGTACACTTTTAATGATGTGGCACTGGTCCTCCTCCCCCTGGGTTGCCACTGAAGAGAGTGGGGTCTGCTGGGGAGCTCTGTAAAGCTTCAGTGGGAGGGGTGTGCAGTTTTAACAAAGTGCACATGTCCTCTGTGGAGGTCAGAGCTGCAGTGTTGGCAAGGTTTGTGTGGGTCTTCTAGGACAGGGGATCCATAGCACTGGGACTGAGGCAGGTCTGTGTGGAGGGGGTGGGGCATGGTATAAACAAATTAGATAGTGGGTTCCAGTGCCATGTTAGTTCCCACAGGTGGCTGCATGTTTATGATGAGGGGTAGGGAAGGGAAATGGCACCGACCAGCTCCTTTGTTCTTGGAGTAGTCCCTTAGCAAACCCTGAGAATAATAACTAACACTCCTTCCTATAAGCCCCAGGTACCTTTCAAACTGCTGCTTCCAAGCTGTATCTCCAGGGGCTATTTGCTGTGCTATCTCTTTTAAAGGCAAGGGCTCATCTTCCTATTGTCATTTGGGCTCTCTCAGAATTGAGCCCACTGATTTTTAAAATTCCAGGCTTTCAGTCTTGGTGGTTATAAGCAATCACGAAATTCAGCCCCTCTGATTTTTGAAACCAAATGCTATGGGGATTTCTCTTCTCCTTGTGGGCTCCTCAATGTGCTAGTCCATTTCTTGCCCCTCTCCATATCTGTGGCTCCCTCTCTCTGGTGGTCAGACCTGTGGGATTTAGGCTCCCACTGAGCCCTCACCCTTCCTACCCTCTTTGGTATGGCTTCTTCTCTATATTTAGTTGTGGAGTTTGTTAGGCCAGCCTTTGGGTCTTCTTCTGGGTGATTTGCTCTGATGGGAGTGTTATCTAGTTCTATCTGTGGGACGAGGTGAGTTTAGGGTCCTTCCATTCCACCATCTTCCCTTGAAGTCATCTGTGAATATTTATGAGTAAAAATAAACCTGCATTTCAAAATTAAAATTTCTACATTATTCAGTGAGTATCTATTAGATACCCACTGCATTACTTAGTTTGGCCTATGCCACATATAAATAAATCCCAATGTTTCTGCAGCTGCTGGTACTATTGGTGGGGGAGGGGAAGATGTCGCTTCCTCATTTGGCCCCACCATCATCACCTGTGAATGGAGAAGGGGATTGCACATGGGAGATTTTATGACCAAGTCCAGAAATGATGTACATCATATCCTTCTATACATGCTCTGGTTTCATGTCACATAGCCCCAGACAAAGTACAGAAGTCTGGACAGAAGAGCTTAGCTGTGAACCCACAACAAGAGGGGAAAGCTGGGCAGGATCTGCCATACCTGTTATGTGTCCAATTGATAACAGATGTTGATGGGTTTATAGACATGAACCAGATGGGATTCTTATGAAGATTCATCTAGAATCAGGAGCCTGCAGCTGAATACAGGAGTTAGGTTCTGTCTCTTGCCATAATTTGTTTCTGAGTCTGAAGCACACTTTCTGTAAATAATTTTGAAGTTCATTGTTGGGAGGGTTGCAACCCATGTTGCAATGAATCGGTAATGATTCTCTTATTTCTCTGCAAATCTTAATTGGTATTTCATCTTAAGCCATTGTGCCCCTTACTAAACTCATGTCTTTCAACCTCAAATCTACTTTTCTTCCTTGCTCTGTTAGTACTAGGGCTGGTACTACATTTCACATTTGCCTTGTGGCTCCTTGTTAGGTCCTAACAACAAGGGGTGCTTAAAAGAAATTGCAACTAGAGGAGGCCAATGGGACTTTTTCTTTTCTGTGGTTAATTGTTCTTTTTCTTACCACCCCCACCAGCGGTGGCCAGTTGCATCCTTTGACTTTCTGTTGCATTACCAGACCAGCTTCACTGTGTCTCTCAGATGTACCAGCTCCATCCAGGCAGTATTCTCTCTTTGGTCTGAGTCCCAACTCAGCAGGGCTCCTTCCTTTCAGCCTGTGAAGTATTGAGAACTCCAACCTCTTTTTTCTGTGTCCACAGACCAGGCTGCTCCCTGCAGTTACTACTTCTGAGTTACAAAAGTGCTCCATTTTTGCCTCTTAAGTCCCAATACCTACAGAACAAAGTTCCTGTATTAAATTCCCTCTGTCAAATTCGCTAGTGTGATTTCAATTTTTCTGACTGGACCCTGACTAATACAACCATATTACAACTAAAAGTATATATTAAATGGTGACTCTTGCATTTTATTAGCTTTTTCAAGACCATTTGAGTAACCCAGGTTGGTATTCATCCTGCAAAGTGCTGATCAGTTCTGAAAACTGTTCCTAAGCAAATGCATTTTCCCTTATTTTAGCACATGAAATTGATTTATTAGAATAAGAAAATCAGAACTGATTAAGAAGAATTCATTGAAATGCATATACTCATAAACTTAAGGTTAGCTACTTATTGCAGAAAATATTTTCTGCATAGTTTAGAAATATCAAATATAAATTTGATATATAAATAAATATTTATATATTTATATAAATATTTTTAAATATTTCAAATATAAATATAAATTTGTCTATTCCCTCTCCCCTTTTTTGGTTTGAAAACTAAAATCAGATTCAGTGCAAGTAATCTTATATTAATGGCCTTTATAAACTAATGAGATATTAACGTAAACACAAAAGCTTTATTCTTAAATTTAAACAGATCACAATTAATGTATTTTGCATGTTAATTTTTTTTATTTTGTAGATAGTGTCAACATTTTATGTGGAAAAACCTCCCCTCCCCTATCTATTTGTATATATGTAGTTTGTCCCACTTGCTCCCTTTCCCTCAGTTCCTATTGGTAGCTACTGTACCTTTTGTCTGCATATCCCCCTCTCCTTTTCCTGGGCAAAGTGCCCCTCTTCTTGCCATGAGTATGCCACCCACACACCTGTTAGGATCCTTACCAGGCTGCACTGGGATAATCTCTTAAGGAATGTCTATCTTAATAGAACTTCTTTGGGCCTGGATTGGCTTCAATAATCTTTGTATATTGTAGCATGTTGTCTGCCCCTCAGATGCTCAGTGAAGGTTTGTTGAGACCCACTGCAGGGTCTTTAGCCAGGTTCCTCACTTACATGAGAAGAGTAAGGCCTCTAGCTTAGTGCTCACAAGCCAAGTGGTGGCATATGCACATCCCACAATAGAGATCTGATAGGTTCTAAGTCACCATCACCTTCCATGCCCTGAACCTCCTGTGCCACAGTACCCAGGCAGGAGGCAGAGGATGAGATAAAAGCATTGCAGCACCTAGTGTGTGAACACAAACACACTGGGGTCTTTCTGTGCCCTTGTGCTGGGATTTGAACGTGGGTGAATGCCAATGGGTGGTGTTTGTACAGCCAGAATGTGTTGGATAAGCCCTCTTTTTTAATCAAACTGAGAAGATCCAGAGGGCTGCTTTATCTGCCTCCACCAATTTTAGGACTCCCCTATCTGTGGGTCCCTGGGAGCCCACCAGGAGTCTGTGAGATAGACAGAAACTGGGGAAAAGGATGTTTTTCTCTTTCTTTCCAAGTAAATGACCTGTGATGGAAAGTCCAGTCCTGCCCCGTCTCTGTTTTTGAGCCTAAGACATTTGCCCTTTCTCTGAGTCCCTCAAACAACTCCTTTTATTGCCTGAAGTTTCATTAGTAATAGAAACTGTTTTTGCAGATAGCTGCTTTGAGGGTTACACATACTGTTTTAAGGTTGCTTGAGATTTAGACTGGCATGACTGATATTTTTACTAATGTTGGAATTTAATTGAAATACTTAGTTTATTGGCACTAGTTAATCCAAGTTATTTTTTCCTAGTTAAGGAACATGCCAAAAGCTGTAATTTGATCATTTTTATATGAACTAAAATAGATTTTGGCTCCAGGATGGGAGCAGGGACAAAGATTTTATTCCCTTTCAAAATTGGCCTGACAGTTTAACTAGCAAAGTTAACAGAAATGAGAAGAAAGAAATTTCACAGGAAAAAAAAAAGCTATGAAAATCCTGAGATGTTTTCATAGAAACCTGCCTGGGGAAGCAGTTTGAAGCAATCTGCAGCTCCCTGCATGGGATGCTCTCAAGCATGTCTCTCCATGACGGCACAACTGCCCAGTCCTTGAGTTGGGTCACAGCAGAGGTGGGAAAGCCCAGTGGTAACTGAGCCAACCTAAAGAGGCAGTGGCAGAGTCCCTTTTTTTGTGTCCTACAGGGAGGGTACCAAGGCTTTGCTCCCAGCATGTTCCAGATGGGGCAAGTGTTCCATGCCAGGGCTACCAGCTTACTAGCCCAGCACTGCCTCCTCCCGTATCGCCCCCGGGAACTGCAGCCAGAATCTGTTCTCAGTCACAGGAGTGGAATGTGCTCCTCTAACGAACAGGCTTCCATTCAGCCTGTATTTAGTGACCACATGCAAGGCCAGTTACCGACTAGGGGCAGGAAACTGTTAATGGTGAAAAAAAAAAATAGACACAATCCCTGTCCTCAAAATATTTACTGCTTAGTTGGACATATAATACATGCACCCATTAAAATTTAGGTTATGATAGAAGTTAAATAGCAATCCAAGACTTCCAGACAAAAGATATCACTAGGAGATAGCTGATTAGCTGCCAGATAAATGTCATAGATACATATGACTTTTAAGGAGGGAAAGACAAGGGACTGCCAGGGCAACTACAAGGATCCATCATGTATCAATCACTTCTTTATACAATTCTCTCAAGTATTGAAAGTCAATGAAAGTGCCTCAATACCAAACAGTTCTGCAGTGCTAACTTGAGATTGTTTCAGGGCTAGGTGACATCAGCGCATCACCATCAGCACCATCTCCATCAGCATCTTCACCCTGAACATAATCATTGTCACCACCATCACCTCCTCTATTAATCAACATTTATACTTGGTGCCCCTCTGCCAGCCTGTGCAAGGTGTGAGCAGATTCCTTTGACGCTGAAGGCATCTAACAAGCCCAGGGGTCCCCAGCTTTCTGCTCTTGCTTTCACATGCTGGCATAAGTTTTGCTGACATTGTTTTAAGAAAAGACTTGAACATATGAAGCATTGCTGCCTGGGTTCAAATCCTGGCTCATTCTCCAATTCATCACATGTGGTTCTTGTACTTTAGCAGTGACAAAAATATTTTCTCCTTCCCTACTTACAGGGATATGGCAGATATTAATTATTAATAAAACAAAGTTTGTGAAGGGCTTGGAAAGCACTTTTTAAACACAAAGCATCATTATCCTTGTGGATCCTGGGACTTTATAATTTTTTACATAAGATTCAACAAATGCTTTAAACAAAATGCCTTCTTCCTCTAATGAAAACCACTCAAAAGTATTCAGTTTACCCAACCAAAAAAGTGCTATACTTTCCAATGAACATGCCTTCATGAGTGACAGGGGGGTAAGGCAGTTCTGAGCAGGTGGTCTACATAGCTGGTCAAGGGACTGGAGTCAGCTCTGGCTCTCTGACTAGTTTTAGGTGGGAAGTTTGGAGGATACAGATAAACTGCTATGTGAGAGCCAGGACGGTCTTCCACTTTATGAATAGTCTGTGAAGCATCAGCTTCCTGCTTGGTGTTTAGGTACTTGGCAGGTAGCTCTGTGCTCATAGGTCTGGGGCCAATGGTAGCCTCTGGAGGGCCATGAGAATCTTGATTGTTCTCATTTTACTCTTCATATAGTTGCTTGATGGGTAAGAAGTCTAGCAGCAAGTGTTTCTTGAAGGCCAGATTTTAAAATTTTCTGCAAAAATATTTAGAGGTGTTTATACTGAATTGTCTGAAGGAAGTATTGGAAACTTGGCACTGCTTAAGTCTGGTGTTGTTTTGTTCTAATGTAGGTTCTGGCAAAGAACATGCTGATGTGATCTGGCCTCAGTCTACCTTATTTTGTCTCTAAACCAGTGATCTTTTTCTTTCAACTTTCTTTTTTTTTTTTATTTGAACACACAATGTTACATTAGTTTCAGGTGTACATCTTCATGATTTGACCAGTTTATACATTATGCTATGTTCACCACAAGTGTAGCCGCCATCTGTCCTGTTAAATCGCTGCCACAGTATCCCCTAGCTGTATTCCTTATGCTGTGCCTTTTATTCCCATGACTTATTCATTCCATAACTGGTGATTTTTAGCTTTCCCCTCATCCCCCTTCCTATACATCCTGAGTTCCAATTGTTCTAGGGGACTTACGTCTCAGGAATGGATGCTACTTTTCCTGCCTCTAGGTTTGCTCCAGATTCTTCTCCCATTCTTTCCCCCCTCCACTGTGTGCAGGGAAATGCCTGTCTTGTCCTCTGGCTTCTAGGTGGGAAGGCACTGACTGGAGACTAGTGGGTCTCCCATTCACTGCATAGGCGAGAAGCCAGCGGGTTTTTCTCCCCCACCCCCTACCTGGGGTATCTTTAACTGTGTCTTTTTCATGGCTCCAGCTCTTCTCCTGCCTTGGAAAGCCTTACTCTGGCTGTAGTTTTGGTTGATAGCCATTTCTGGTTTCTGGAAATGTCACCTCCTGCTGCCTCCTCCAGTTGTTCCTCTAGCCCTACAGCTGTTAGCAACTTCCTGTTTTTGCTAATTTTTTGATTGTTCTACCCTCTCCAGTGTGGCTTCCCAGCATTTTCGTTACCCCGTAACCAATTTCCTACTCTACTGTAATGTAAGGTTCGGGCAGGCCAGGGTTTGTATCTGTTTTCTATGATGCAGTATCTCCTGCATTTAGTGTTTCACTACATGGGAGAGCTGTAAAGTCTTCCTCCTGCTTGGTGTTTAGCGAAACATACCTAGGCTGTTAGGGAGCTCCATGCCCCCATGTCTGAGGCCAGTTGCCATGTCTTGTAGGTCATGAAGAATATTGATGTGTACACTCAGTAAGTATCTAAATGTTGCAGGCATTTGTAAGGAAGTGGAGGCTGAAAACACCTGTGATTGCATCTGTGCCCCAATTCTTGGACCTTCTCCCCCACCATCCCCCAAGCACTGGATAGATGTTAAGCCCTAGAGGGAGAAAAATACAGAGAGGAAAATATGGCACATTAGGCCAATCAAAATATACAGGTGTGAGACTTTCACATTTCCTTTATCCACTTTGAGCTGCACAAGGCAGGGCTCTGTCCATTAGGGGCTGTTCAGAGCTGGGCGTGGGGCTAGTGGGCACAAGGTGGCTAGTGGGCATCTGGATAATGAGGAGACCCCAAGGAGAACTGGTAAGGTCTTTCTTTACTGAAGAGACAGTTTCTCCTCTCTCTCTCTCCTTCTCTATTTTAATCTCTCTGTAATTGAACTCATTCTTTAATTAATGTATAGAATGTAGGAATATTTTATTTCTAAAAAGCTATCATTAGGTCAATGATGCATTTTACACTTGATGTTATTTAGAATCAAGGAAATCTTTTCTCCTGTCATCTTTAAAGCAGATAGCCAATGCCTTGGGAAGATAGCAGTAGTCTCACCTGGGCTTCCTCTGATGTTGTCCTCTCCCATGAAGATGAATGCTGAGCAGCTGCCGAGTCAACACATCTTATTGTGTTAGGCTATGGAACATCTGGAAAAACAGTCATGCAGTGTTCATAGGAAGCAAAGTCACATACCTCTAGAAGGTGTCATAGAGTCCCTAGGGCAGGATCCTTTAGGTCTGCTGCAGGACGAGGTGTATTAGGGGTCATTCTTAGCTGGGGTTTGTATGTTTAGATCTTGAGAATCTGATCACAGCTATGCATGTAAGCAAATACACAGGACCTGTGTGAGTGTGACTTCATGGATGTCACCAACATTAACCTTTCTTTTTTCCGCTGGGGATTCTGGGAAGACAGTGTTACTCACTTTAAAGATACTAGACTACAGGGCGCCTGGGTGGCTCAGTTGGTTAAGCGACTGCCTTCGGCTCAGGTCATGATCCTGGAGTCCCGGGATCGAGTCCCACATCGGCTCCTTGCTCGGCGGGGAGTCTGCTTCTCCTTCTGCCCTTCCCCCATCTCATGCTCTCTCTCTAATAAATAAATAAATAAATCTTAAAAAGATACTAGACTACAGCTACAGAAATGGAGGAATGACTTCAAACAATGACAGATGATTGAAACTCCTTTGTATTATGCAGGAAGCCAGCTGGATGAATTGACTCAATATTAGCGTGGAATGGAAAGTAGAGAGTGGATCTGTACAGGCATTTACAAAGCAGGGATATTAGTCCTTTCCAGGCTCTGTCATTATATGTCATCACCTTAGTTCAACATATCTGAAATTCCAGTGTCATTAATGATCCTCAAGGTCCTTTTGGTAATTGGAATTCAGAAAGTATTTGCTGTGTAACTTTTATCACCAGGCACTCTCCCAGGTGCTGGGGTACATCTGGAAAAAAAGATGAGACCTTTATGGGTTTACCTTTTAGGATTGGGGGAGTGGGTAGCGAGAGAGAGAAAAAACTATATCTGTAAAAAATCAAGGATCTAATACTATCTAAACTCTTCCTATAAAAGGCCAACTGGTAAATATTTTAGAGTTTACGGGCCTTGCGGTCTGTACAACTCTGCCTTGTGGCAACAGCGGCTATGGATGACACATAAACAAATGGGATGACTGTGTTGACCCCTGGCTGTAGCTCACCGACCTCCACCTTGGAAGAAAGAAGTGTGGTCAGAGCTCTACCTGTGGGGACAGACTTATATATTTTTTTTCCTCCTCAAATCTTTGCAGACCAATAATTTTGTAAAATACAATAAAGTGAGTTACAATAAGATGAAAGGAAGACATACAAAATACAAGCCCACCGTTTTATCATTGCTTTCAACAGACAGGAACTGCTCTGTCAAATTACTACACCAAAGCAGGTCCTTGCTCCTTCCTCCTGACTCTTTGTGTTCTCTCCCACCTTTGTCTTTTCTTTCGTCTTCACTCTTCCCTTTGTTCTTCCCCTTCCTTTCTCTTAACCTTAAATATATAGATATATATTTAATGTATGTTATAGTTAGTATGTGTATGAATGCTAACATGGATATATGTAGATTTAAAACATATGTATGTATGAATACCTATATTTCCTAACTCTGTCTATGCTGGAAGGGCCTGGAAACAATAGTACTTTGGAAACAATAAGAGCATCTAGTGTCCAGAACTTGAATTCTAAATGCTACACTCTACATTTTGGAGAAATGTCTGCCTCCGGGTTTGGGTAGAGAAAATACAAGATAAGCCTGGAACATTTATTTTGTGTCACAAAGTAGAGAAGTGATAAACAAATGATGTGGACGTGTGGAGCCAACATAAGAACCAGTTCAAAGGCACTCCCACCGGCCAAATGGAACATTTAAGCATCAAAATAAATGATGGTTTGTAACCCTTTGGGCAAAGTAAGAATTCATGAATTTATAGTGATATAAATACATGGGAGAGAAAGGAAAGGTCTAACCTTCTAGGAGTCTTAAACTTTCTCCCCACAGAATACCCATTAATTACTTATCAATTAATGAGTATAAGAAACTGATTAACTAACTTTACAGTGGAGAAATCTGGCAGATATGGTCCTAACTAGTGATAAGATTAACATCACTAGTAATAGGACAAACCAAGGTTGGGTGCCCCTAGACATCATACACAGAGAAGAACACAGCACCACTTCCATGGGATCTTATCCCAAATTCACAGAAACAAGGAAACATCAGACAAACCCAAATCAAGGAACATTTTACCAAGATCTGTACTTTTCAAAAAAGTCAAGATCATAAAAGACAACAAAAGGCTGAGGAACCATTTCTTACTGGACAGGCCTAGAAATGAGAAACTATGTGTAGGGAATGTTCTGGATTGGGTCCGAGTCCTGTAAAGGACATTGTTGGTGCAATCAGGAAATTTCAAAGGGGTTGGGGACTTGATGGTACTGTTAGATCAGTGTGAATTTCTTGATGGTTGGACTGTGGTTTTATAGAAAAATGTCATTGTGGGAAATACCCAATGAAGTAATAAGTAATGGAGTCTCTTGTCTGAGACTCATATCAGGTGATTCAGGAACACACACATACACATTGAATGTTAAGGCAATGTGATAAAATGTGACAATTGGGAAGTCTGGGTGAATGGTATATGGAAGCTCTTTGTACTCTTTTTGCAGCTTTTCTGTAAATTTGCAATTATTTCAAAATAAAAGTTAAAAATTGCCTAGAAAAATTTCTAAATATTTGCTCTGAGTTTCTGTTCTGGTTTTACTAGGGTGGGCAGCTTATGGTTTGTGAAGAGGAATTTTGAACAACACTGATCCAGCAACACAATTGATGAATTGAATCTAACTGTTTCTAACATACTGGCTCATATCTAGCAAGGAGTACGATGTGCTAAGGCAACGTATGCTTAATGTATCAATGCTTGGTACTTAAGTGAAAGTAAGAACAGCCGTTTTCTATAATTTAAATGCTGTAGCTGGAGAAATTCCCATTAAATATTTTTATCAAGACAAATGGCATTAAAGTCATCTCCACATGAGGAGTTGCTTTATCTAGCTCTTAACTAATTCTGTATCACCCCTAAACAACAACTGGAGATGTTTTCTGCAGGGAGGACAAGCCAGGCCTCAGGTAGTCCTGGTGTAAAAATCTTTTGGCAAAGAAGTAACGTATTGTTTGAGTTGCTTCCTTCTCCTTTTGTTTCATTACCTGAAATCAAATTAAAATATTTTATGGTGGTAAATGCGTGATCCTTATTACATTCTTTAGAAGGCAGCTTTGCTTTATGCAGGGACACCTGTCTATATGAAAGTACGTAAATGCTTTTTAACAGGTCTTCAAGCAGCTCTGGGCACACAGCTGGCCAAAGAGCCCCCGGTGGAAAGGGACAGCTGTTTGGCTGACAGAATTGGAACCAGTGCAGGACATGTGCAGAGACTGTAAACAGGAATGAATTTTCCTTAACCTTTATGAGTCAAATATTTATTTTTGGAATATTAACAAAATCACAAGAATTACAGTGTTCTTTTAATTTTAAGTCAAACACATTGATGTGCAGCTTTTAAGAAATTTTATTTAATGGATAATCTTAAGTTGAAGCAGAAACAAATTCAAAATTACTGGAATTTCTTGCCCAGTATATACAGTAACATTTAAAAAAATCTTTAATGCTCTATAAAAGAGGTAACAAAATCCCTCTTTCCATAAACTGTCCATCAGATATTGAGGATCACATTAAAAACTCCTAAGCATGCTGTGGTTAGAAAACTCTTGGTGTGTGGTATGTTTGTGTGTGTGTGTGTGTGTGTGTGTGCATGCATGTGGCGCTGTGTGTAAGCTCCCTAGCTCACCTGTCCTCCCCTCTCCTCTTTCCCTCTCATAAGCACATGCAGTTGGGTAGGAGGGTAGGAGGATGTAGGAGTTGCTGTTCTAAAGTAGCTAGGAGCAGACACATGGGAAAGGAACTCTTTCTCTGGGATGGAGATGAGGAGAAATGCAAAAAGTCCTTTCCCAAACTGCAAAAAATATTTCTCCATGTGGATTGCAATTAAAGAAAGAGGGGGTGAAGAAAGAAGAACAGATATATTGCTCACATTGTCTTAGAAACTATTTACCACTATCTTTCGGTTTTGTTGCCACTTGGTATTGTGGAGAATTTTGTAGGTGAATTCACACACAAAATGCCCAGAACCAGCTACGTAATTTGCAGGCCCAGAGCAAAATGAAAATTCAGGGTCCTTGTTCAAAAGGATTAAAACTTTCAGATAGGGATATCACCATTAACACAAGCCTGGGGCACCTGCTGCTGCCCAGGTCTCACACCCATGAAGCTGTACCCTGAACACCTAATTATTCTAACTGTAAGCCTCAAACTCAGAGAGTAAGTTAAAAAGCTGAATGTTTCCAGAGTAAATAATGGTCAATGACCGAGTCACCGCTGAGTACAAATTTTAATTTCAGCCTGTAGCTAAGTTCAAGTAAAAGTTAATATTATTTTTAAACCAGTAGTTGGAAGTAAGACTTCACAGTTTGAATCAAAGGATTATGTGGTAAGAAGTTTTCAGAATCTTAATAAGTTTCACAGCTTGTCAAATATAAATCTCTCTCCTCCTTTATGAAGTAGAATTATGGTCTTTCAAAATTTCAGAGCTGGTAGGGTCCTTAGAAACCATCTAAGGTCTGACATCCTATTGTGCAGGTTAAGATAATCAGACCCATGAAAATAAAGTGACCAGGAATTTGAATCTGCCACTTGTGATCACTTGTGCCACTTGGCTTTTTTTACTGTATTAAATTTGTATCCATATTTTTCTGTCATGAGACAGGTACAAACTTCATAGGAAAAAATAAATCTGTTGAACAGTTGACAAATTAGGTTGACAGGTGGCCTGACTGGGTGTATAAATCAAATTAGTCTGGAAGCATTATGAGGTTGAGTCCCTAGCTTTTCCAGGCTATATTGCCCCGCGGTAGGTTGTATATGGCAAAGGGAAGTAAGTACTGGTGAGCATGTGCAACAACAAAAAGTCTTATACATTGCTGGTGGGAAGCATAAATAATTTACCAGAGATTAGTTACAACTTGGCAATTTAGCAATTCCATTTGTAAATATTTACCCCAGTAAAATTGTGTATATCCACTCCAGGAGACATTTTTAAAATGGTCATAGTAATAGTCGTCTTTGTAAAAATCCCAAACTGGAAATAACAGTGCAAATATGTATAGAGAATGGATAAATGTATTTGGTATGTTCACACCCTTGAATGCCACACAGCAGTCAAAAAGAATGAATTATCGCTATATACATTGATGTGGATGAGTTTCAGGAACATGTTGGGTAAAAAAGAAGTTACGAAAAAATGCAAACAACATGATATCATCTGTATAAAATATTTGCAAAACTAAACAATATTGCTATGGATATGTATGTATAAAGAACATCATGGAAATGAGAAACATAAAATCCATGATAGTGGTTATTTGAGGAAGAGACAGAGTATGAGAAGTGGTAAGAGGGGCACTTAAGAACATCTAGGGGAGGGCGCCTGGGTGGCTCAGATGGTTAAGGGTCTGCCTTCAGCTCAGGTCATGATCCCAGGGTCCTGGGATCGAGTCCCGCATTGGGCTCCCTGCTCCTTGGGAACCTGCTTCTCCCTCTGCTTCTCTCTCTCTCTCTCTCTGTCTCTGTCTCTCATGAATAAATAAGTAAAATCTTTAAAAAAAAAAAAAGAACATCTAGGGGAGTGGTAAGGTTCTTTATCTTAAGATTCTGGATGTACTATATGTTGGCTAATTGAATTTAAAAAAATAAAAAATAAAGTTGCATTCTAATAAATAGATTTTGGTACTATATTAATTCATTATTAAGCCGCTGGTTGGATTATTCTTCATGCTTTATGATTTATCTATCATATTGTTTTTATCTATCTATTTATCTATCCATCCATCATCTATCTATTTAATCATATATTTTTTCTCAGTGATACACATTTCATGAAAAGTGTAAAAAAAGCAAATGTGAAGGACATTGGCTCAAGATGGCATCTACAATTTTATTTTGAGCCACCTCTCCCAACAGTTTATATATGTGCTTTTTAAGATATATTTAATAATCATGAATAAGAAATGTACCATAAGAACAAACTGTTAATATTCTTATCATCTTGGTAGTTTATTCTTTATCTTACATAACTGTATTCTTAGAAATTTTGTTTGACTGTATTTAACTGAAAATTCTACAAGTGGTTTATACAAGGTAGATGTTTATGTTTATCTCATCTAACAAGAAGGTAGCAATTGATTACACTGGGGACTCAAGCTCATTCTAAATGTCCATTCTGCCCCCCACAGGATGTGAGATTTTCTGTCATGCTCACAAGATGGTTGCTGCCACTCAAGCCATCACATCCATGTTCCTGGCTCAAAGAGCAACAGAGACAAGCTAGGCAAATCTGTTCACTTTTAAAGTGCTTTCCTGGAAGTTTCACACAGGGACTTTTGCTTACACTTCATTGGCCAGAACTATGCTTGTGGCCACTATGAGCTGCAAAGGAGGCTGGGAAATGAGGCTGAGTAGACAGTTGCCTACTTACTAACAAGACCTCAGTTAGTAAGAAAAAGAACAATGGATAATGGGTAGGCAATTAGTGGTCTCTGCCAGGCTAATTTATTGTTTCTGAATAAGAAAGCTGAAATACAGTTACAATTCTAAAATTGTAAAATATTATTTAGGTTCTTATTGATAAATACAGGTTCATTATGGTGGTAGTCTTTGATTCTGCTCAACAAATATGGTGAAAAAATAATTCTTTTTGCTTTAAGTCTCTGAGATTTGTTTTTATTTTAATTTCTCTGTTTTCAGAGCATTAACTTGACTACATTTAATTTGACTTATTTTTGGATATATTTGAATATATTTGAGTTACATTAATTTGATTGTGTTTGTTGACTTACGTATTACTGATACATTAAATTCCTATTTATGCAGAATCAAAAGGATCAGAAAGGTCAAACGCTCATTCAAGATATATGATATTGTTATCATTTCTCATTTTCCACTTGGTATGTATATTTTGCTGCACTCTATTTTTAAAATCTTGTTAACTTATATATAGTTAATGCATAGTTTTAGTAAACAGAATAATTCTTCAACTAGAATAAATTATAGCATCATTTTTAGCACTGTCCTAATCTTTTATGTAATATTTTTGATATGAGAAATATCGTTTATTTCTTTCAATTGCTGAAGCCACTAAAGCTCTCCCTCTTTCAGATATATTTGAAAATATCAAAATATTCAGGAAGCAAATTATTTTTCTCTTCTGTGAATAAAAACCTGACTTTTTTGTATCAGGAAGAAAAAAAAAAGAAATTTCTTTAATCCTCTGGATTATTTTACAAAATTTGTTGATGTAAAGTTCTATGAACATGGCTGAGAATTCAACTGCAAGATAAACAAAGATCTAACACATACCCCCCACTGCTGAAAATGAATTCCTTCAGACAGGAGTAGACCAATGCCCGTCACAATGACATCAGCTTATTGTAACCTCTCCACAGTGTAGACAAAATAACTGATCGGTCTCTCAGATCTGCCCAAGCCAAAGCCATGAGTCACCCCTCCCTGTGCCCCCATGACTTCCTTTGAGACACCACACAAGGGGACCGCCTTTGAATAGCATCTTTCAAACAGATTGCCATCCCCCCCCAAATGCAGGTTAGTAGTGGATGCTAGCCCTGATATGCAATAAGCAGGTGGATACAAAAACACCTGCAGAGAGATCCCCATCATGTCCATGCCAGGCACCTCATCCTGCTTCATGACACTACCCTGACACCGGCCTGAGGGAGGATGCAAGGGCCCAAGGCATCACACAGGGCTCCCCAGCAGCCCACATCAATGGTGACAGTAATTGTGACCATGACCATGTTTATGGCATCCTCATCTTGTTAGATCTGTTTATTCATTTCTTCAGGTTTGCTATTCATTATATACTCTCAAAGAATTCTGAAAACAGGATCAAGTTATATTTTCCTTACATCTTAAATATCTTCTAAAGAAGCCAGAAACAAATTAAAAAAACCCAAAATAAATACCTCCCCACTCTCCAACATACACACATATATTGGTGTTTGGGGCAGCCAAAGATGTTTCCCTGAGTTAACCAATTTATTTAAAATACTTAATTAACAATAAGATCCTTACTATTTACATAATGCTTTCTATCATAACAATGTGTTTCACACAGCTCTCGCACCTCTGAGAGACAAGCAGGGTAGTGGTTTTGACTACTTCCCCTGTGCACTCATTACTTCCATGGACTTGGACAGATAACTCTGCAAATGGGAAGATAATATCTGCCCTACTTCTTTACTTTACCATGTTGCGTGGATCAATATTGAAATAAGAAAAAAGAAAAGTCTCTAATAAATTTTTATATTAGCGCAATAGGTAATACCAACACTCACAGCATACAAGCTTTCTCCCTTTAGTGGATGATTGTGTGGGTCAGATTTGGAGATGATGTGACTTCCACATCATCATTTAGATAGTGCTGGAGCCCAGACATTCATGCAAGTGATCTGACCTCTAGTCCCCGCAGTGGCCAATAAAAGCAGAATCCTTGGTTACCTCTACTCAAGATCCTGGTGTTGCAGCTTTATGAGTGCCTCTGCTAAGTTAAGCACAAGTTAAATCAGGGTGTGACTCCACAAGCCCAGATCCTGGGAGTGTGCTGTATCTTCCCAAGAGACAGAATCCACTTTGGATCAGGGAGTGGCAAGTTGTAAGGTAGGGCCTCCCTTTGGCTATTCATTCATAGTCTTTTTAATAAAACTTAGATAACCTTCAAGAATAGGGCAACCTAAGTCAAGGATGATTGAAGCCCCTTTTGTCTAACCACAAATAGCTCCTGGGAGTCAATTGAGCTTAGACAGTAGTTGTCTGCAGGTCTGTTTTCCATCTCTGGGTCAATGATATCACAGGGGTCAAGAGATCAGTGAAATTGAAGGAAGATGAATATTCTTGTACCTTGAGAAAGTCTTTGGTGGGGATACAACCACGAATACCTCTCCTGCAAATAATCCTCATTTTAGCAGTAAATTATAAAGAGAAAGGATAAAAGTGGGCATTTTCCCGATGACTTTTTGTAAATTGGACTGTTGTGATAGCTAAATGATAGTTGGTACAAACACCTTTCATGTACGGATGCTCCTCCCAGGCTGAATTCAACATGTCACCATGATGTAGTCCACCTCTGCACAAAGCCTCAGTATATGCCTACACAGGTAGTGGATCACTTTCTCCATTATGCCACAAGAAAAGATTAGGTTATGTGAATTTTTTTTATTTTTATTTTTTTTAGATTTTTTTTTATTTATTTGTTTGACAGAGAGAGACACAGTGAGAGAGGAAACACAAGCAGGGGGGTGGGAGAGGGAGAAGCAGGCTTCCTGCTGAGCAGGGAGCCCGATGTGGGGCTCGATCCCAGGACCCTGGGATCATGACCTGAGCTGAAGGCAGACACTTAACAACTGAGCCATTCAGGTGCCCAGGTTATGTGAATTATTTTTTCTTCCCCCTTGCAAAGACAATTTTTGATGTGTTCACAAATTCATGTATTTCTTTCTTTTATCCAATCTGGTATATTGAGTGTGTGGAAGAAGTTGTGCCTATTGGACCTCACTGATCATTTATTGAACTTTATTGAACTCTACTCTGCACATTTTGGTGGATGGTCTGACTCTACACTCAGATGCCACTTTTTTTTTTTTTTTTTTGAAAATAAGGATGGTATTCTCCTTTCCTCTTTTTTGGCCATAAAGACCCTAAAGCCTCCTATTTCCTGGGCAAAAATGCAATGTACACAACTATTGCTGTTTACCAAGTAGTTACTATGCACCAGACACTGTTCTGAACACTTTATGAAGTTAACTTAAGTATTATGACCATCCTGAGGTTTATAGTATTGTACTCATTTTACAACGGGGAACATACAGGGTCACACAGCTAAATGGTGCAACTGGGATTTGGACCAGGGTCAGCTTGGCTTTTCCTTTAGAAGAGATAAACTGCTTCCTCTGATTGAGGACAGGTGCTCATGGAAGGGGATTCATATGTTCTGTCCAACAATGTCACTGGTTATCCCCATTTTGCATACACTTCTTTTCCCTGGGACCCTGGCCAAACACTTCCCTGGATCATTGTCCTCTACATTGAAAGGTTATTAAATGAATGCCCAGAGTAGCCCTGAAGGAGAAAATAAGTAATCCTGGAAAAGCCACACACTCTTTGGTCCTTGCACGCTGAGCACTTCTATAGTTTTTGGCCTCATCATGTTAGCAGCCCTCTGGGAAATGACCTTCCTCCTGGGTCTTAGGGTCACCTGTGCCACAGCCACATGGTTCCAGTAGAGCTGCGGTGGGCAAGCTTGGTGCTAGATGTTTTGGAAAACTCACAGCACATTCTAGGTGCTCTATATCTAGCATGCATTATTTTGCTAATCAGAAAATTAAAGCAAATTTTGAAAGAACAGAAGGTCCCAGAAGGGAGCTTCTCCTTCCTTCATCAGGGTTGAACCACATAACACAACCAGGAGAATAGATGACTGCCCACCTGCCAACCCCCCATCCCCCAGGAAGAGATGAGCTGGTGCTAATAGGGCCCTTCTGAGCTGCAACTGCTCTCCTTCACTTCCAGGGAAACTGAGGCTCCCACACAGTATCCAGAAGTGTCTGAGTGCTTCTTCCCTCTGGCTTAAGAGGACTTCTTCCCTCTTTTGCCCAAAGTGGAAAATCTTTGAGACTTACTTAAGAAGGCTTCCACATAAAAGTCATTTATACCTGGTATGTGCTGGAATTTCAATCTGTCCCAGACAGAAATGAGCTCTTGGCATCTTTGTGGAGAACTTCCAGCAGTGGACTCAAGTAGTAGCTAAAAAGAATTACACTGTGATTCTTACACAGGAGCTCAGACAGGCAAGCCTTCACTGTGATGAGAAAGAGAGAGATCTGATATTTAAAATGTAAGCTTCAAAAGCATAGGGGTGTATCTGTCCAGCCCTTCAGCCACTTGGAAAGTGAGTGGCACATGGTAGGTGGTAGGTGCTCGAAACATATTTGTTAACTAAAGAATGAATGACAACAGTGTTTTGATGCACCCCAAAATAAGGGAGACTCAGGTAACAAAAATTGTGATTTCTGATGAAATAGCATAATATATTTACTGCTCTGAATTCTGGACTTTTAGAAGAAGGAGAAATAGGGATGTAGGATGCTCAGCTCCTTGCTCCTATCTAGTGGTGCTAGGGGACAAGACACACTGTGTTGCCACCTGACTGGGTGTTCACACATCCCACCAGTACTATTTACTCCAAGTGTCCACGTTTACCTGGTCTGGGTAAATTCTACTGCAAAATGCAGTTGTCTTACTTTATCCATACAGCTAGTTTCTTTTCATAACCCAGTCTCAGTAACACTAAACCCTGGGCCATGCATTAAGCAAAGATTTCCTCCTAACCATCAGTTCCTTGGAAAAATAAGCTCAATTTCTGTTGTAGTTTTTAGAGAATTAGCAGGGTGGACCTGGAAGCTTTCGTCTCTGCCTAAGTTGATTTGAAAACCAAAAGCAGATCATCTGCCAGGCCACAAGAGGACAGCAGTGGTTTGAGATCCAGGTTGCTGCTACCTACTCTGGATCAGTATTAACTGTGTTACCTGCATGATTTAAAGGCTGGTTTTGTCATTTTGTTCCAGGATTCTAATCTGAAGAGATGCTTATTTGTTAAAATTGGCAGGAAAAATCTCAGAATGATTTCAGTGTTGCCAAGCTAAAATTATGCTGCGTTTTCTGTTCTTCTAGAATATCTCTGTTAATCTCTGTTATCACAGAGTCTCACTGAGAAAATATGTGAAATGATGTACTTGAAAGGCAAAACAGAAGCCATTCCTATAAGTGTCTTCTGGTCTACATGATCTGAAGTGGGGTAACACCTTTAATAGAATATGCTCAATATCACAGACTTATTTCTATATCGAATATTACAACGTTTCATTTATGCAGTAATCCAACAAAACTTTATGAATCTTACAATTTTTTTCACTAAATAAATATTTCACTCAAAGAGCATTTATTGAATACTTACTGTCCGCATATATATGTGCCAGGAATACAAACATGTACACGCCACAGTTCTGGGTTGGAGCTCTTCTTAGGGTGATGCAGGCAAGAGACAGACATTTAAACTGAAATTAAAAGCTGACGTGAGGAGTGTTATGCAAAGGTCTGGGGTGGGAAAGAATTACTGCATATGAGGACAGGGATGGGGGCCCCAGTGCAGAAGACTCTGCAGCGACTAAGATGGTTAACAGAGGAATGGGTCCTTTGGGAAAATTTAATGCCTTGTCTTCACCTCAAAAACCTGCTCTCCATTAATAACAACTAATACTTAGTGAAATTTTATCATGGGCCAGGTATTGTGCTAACTGCTCTCCATGGATGTTGTTTATTAACATTGTAAATTTGGGAGAGAGGAATTAGGACCATACTGTTTCTTAGCTGGAACAACAAAGGCTTGGAAAAGCAAATTAAACTGCCCAAAGTCTCACAACTAGTGAGTGGGTATGCTGAGGTCTTGAGAGTTGAAAGCCCGGACTAGCCATTATTCTGTACCATCTTCCAATTCTGCCTGCCGGGTTCCCTCTCTGGATTCCCTGCTCCCTGTAATCACCTCTGGCCCTCTTCCAGGCCCAGGGGTCACTCCATATGGTCTTTTCCCAAGTCAAACAACAGGAGCTTCCTGCTGATTCACTGAGCTAAACAGACAGTCCCTTCTGCAGCAATGAATGCTGGCTCCCTGGTTTTGGGGGGCTTGAACTAGGTGCTCATTCCACTGGTTCATCCATGGCTGGTGACTCCTTTGGTCTTACCTGACACAACAGTTTTTGTCACAGTGATTCTAAGCTAAGGCAAAAGTGATGTGTCATCCATTGTAACATTTCTTGTACCAGGCACAGGGCCTGACATGTTCACTAATAATTCATCCATTCAAAACAAATGAGTGACTATAAAAACACAAATTCTGCTCATTTAAGAGCAAAAATTTCTGATCCTACTTATAACCTCCTAAATATCTCTCTGTAGGTAACTCTTTTTAGATGAGCAATCTATAATCTCTTAATTGCCATTCCACCAGATTGAACATTTTAGGTTTACATCATTTAAAGCTTCTTGGTTACCCATCTTTTATATATCCATGACAATGTTGCATATTTCTTGGGTAGCATTTGTTCTTTATTCTTTATGCTTTGTTATCTCCCTGAACAGGATTTTTATTAAATTCAACAAAACCAAATTTACAGGACATGGTAACTGCTTTATGGAAGGCTCTTTGAAACCATTCTTCTTCATGTTCACTCTTGAAAAGAACAGTTCTATGTTCAAATGTCCAGTGTTTTAAAATGTCCAGTAGTCTCTGAATACAAGTGAGTAGAAGGAGACCACGTCTGGACACCTCCGGGCCAGTGCCACCTCACATTCATGCAACACACCTGAGATATCTGTGTATTTAATGCCTTTTTGAAAAATTTACTTTCTGTCCATGCAATACACTAAAATGTACTGCAGTTATACACACGTCTCTGGTTCCAAGACATCTGGAAGAAGTTTTGATGATGCCAAAGCTCTTAATGTTAGATTATGTCAATTTACCTTGACAGAAAAGTAATTCTATGAAGCAAGAAAGTTGGGGAGTGGCTCAGATATTTTGGGCTCTAATGTCCATGCAATGCTCTGGTACAACCAAATAACTTGACCTCATGGGAGTTTTCTCTGTGACCTCCCCCTCAAGGAGAAAACAACACAGCCAAGTGAATGAGTGACAGTTAAGTTACAGGAAACCTCTGATTTAACCTTCCTCACTCTCTTACCCCTATCCCAGCCACATCCTCCCTGTGTCCTGCTATTTTACCACCTGAGTCCCCTGACTTTGATCAGGTTTGAGTACCTCAAACCAAGCCACCACTTTTCCAGCCTAAGGTTGCAGTTGGGATAATATCACAGAGTTTTAGACTCATGAATAATTTGTGAAAAAAAGACATTCTTAAAACCCCTAATGAAGTTTCTGTTTTGCCCAGATTTTTCTGTGGTATAAATACGGACACTTCTAGTACGAAACATATCAGGTTACTATGCATTAGTGAGGAAAAATTTACCACTTCTGGTATTTTTTCTCTTTTCCCTTCAAATTACTCAGGAAAAAAGTTGCCTCTAAGGTATTATGGGAAAAGAAGCAGATCACAGTTAAGAACCTGTGTTCTTTATCTACCCCTAAGCTGTGTATATCGTATAACCTCCTGTCAGTCACTTAAACAGCCAGAACCATAGTGTCTACACCTGTTTAGTGGAGATAATGGGTGCCCTGTCTACCTTTTGAAGTCCCTGTGAGGATGAGGTAGGAAACGTTTACTTTAACTATGTAGTTCTATGGAAATATTCTTTCTGAAGATGATGATCTGCTCCCCTCCGCAGGGCTCTTCATTCACAGGGCTTGCATAGTTTGTAAGTATTTACCAAAAGCTTACAATGTGCCTGGAATTCATTCAGCCCATCATTGCCAAGAATCAACTCCTGTGTTCTACCCTCTCCAGTTCTTTTCTTCAGCAAATACTTAGGTGTCTACCGTGTGTCCAGAGCTCTGGCAGCCACAGGGCAAGTCAAGGATGACTGCAACACAGCCCCTGTCCAGCAGGGGCGACAATCGCCCATGTCATGATCATTGGGAATCAGCGATAAAATGGGTCCCAGGGACTGCAGGAGCACATTGGGGGCACTTACCACAGACTAGTGAGACCAACTTGGGGTCTTCAGAAGCTGAGCAGGGGTAATCTGTGAAGGACCTGATGCTTAAGATGAGCAGAATGTCTCAATAAAAGGGAAGGAGGGTGCATTCAGGTAGAGGGAAAGCATGATTAAAGATTGCTCTGGAAATGAGGGAGCACAGTGGGAAAGTCTAAGAGGGCCTAGGGCTAAACCTTGAGGATTACCAACATTTAATGGCCACATGAAAGGTATGAGGTTTGCAAAAGAAATAGAGGAAAACCAGCTGTGGGGATTGGCAGGGTGGGGTGGGGTGTGGCAGAAAAAATATAAGAACAACCAGATTTAAGGTATGGCAGAAGCCAAAGAAAGATAGTTTAATGAAGGAGGTTTCTAACAGCACGGAAAGGTCAAGACAAAGAGGACTCAACTTACTGGCTTTAAGTTGTTCATACCTGAGTGGGGTTTTTTTTGTTTGTTTGTTTGTTTTTTTTATTATGTTATGTTAATCACCATACATTACATCATTAGTTTTTGATGTAGTGTTCCATGATTCATTGTTTGCGTATAACACCCAGTGCTCCGTGCAGTACGTGCCCTTTTTAATACCCATCACCAGGCTAACCCATCCCCCTCTCCTCTAGAACCCTCAGTTTGTTTCTCAGAGTCCATAGTCTCTCATGGTTCGTCTCCCCCTCCGATTTCCCCCTCTTCATTTTTCCCTTCCTGCTATCTTCTTCTTCTTCTTTTTTTTAACATATAATGTATTATTTGTTTCAGAGAAACAGGTCTGTGATTCAACAGTCTTACACAATTCACAGTGCTCACCATAGCACATACCCTCCCCAATGTCTATCACCCAGCCACCCCATCCCTCCCACTCCCTACCACTCCAGCAACCCTCAGTTTGTTTCCTGAGATTAAGAATTCTTCATATGAGTGAGGTCATATGATACATGTCTTTCTCTGATTGACTTATTTCACTCAGCATAATACCCTCCAGTTCCATCCGCATTGTTGCAAATGGCCAGATTTCATTCCTTTTGATGGCTGCATAATATTCCATTGTGTGTGTGTGTGTGTGTGTGTGTGTGTGTGTGTGTGTGTGTGTGTGTATACCACATCTTCTTTATCCATTCATATGTCAATGGGCATCTTGGCTCTTTCCATAGTTTGGCTATTGTGGACATTGCTGCCACAAACATCGGGGTGCATGTACCCCTTTGGATCCTTACATTTGTATCTTTGGGGTAAATACCCAGTAGTGCAATTGCTGGATCATATGGTAGCTCTATTTTCAACTTTTTGAGGAACCTCCATACTGTTTTGCAGAGTGGTTGCACCAGCTTGAATTCTCACCAACAGTGGAGGAGGGTTCCCCTTTCTCCGCATCCCCACCAACATCTGTCGTTTCCTGACTTGTTAATTTTTGCCATTCTGACTGGTGTGAGGTGGTATCTCATTGAGGTTTTGATTTGGATTTCCCTGATGCCGAGCGATATTGAACACTTTTTCATGTGTCTGTTGGCCATTTGGATGTCTTCTTTGGAAAAATGTCTGTTCATGTCTTCTGCCCATTTCTTGCTTGGATCATTTGTTCTTTGGGTGTTGAGTTTGATAAGTTCTTTATAGATTTTGGATACTAGCCCTTTATCCGATATGTCATTTGCAAATATCTTCTCCCATTCTGTCGGTTGTCTTTTGGTTTTGTTGACTGTTTCTTTTGCATGCAAAGGCTTTTTATCTTGATGAAGTCCCAATAGTTCATTTTTGCCCTTGCTTTCCTTGCCTTTGGCAATGTTTCTAGGGAGCAGTTGCTGTGGCTGAGGTCGAAGAGGTTGCTGCCTGTGTTCTCCTTTAGGATTTTGATGGACTCCTGTCTCACATTTAGGTCTTTCAACCATTTGGAGTCTATTTTTGCATGTGGTGTAAGGAAATGGTCCAGTTTCATTCTTCTACATGTGGCTGTCCAATTTTCCCAACACCATTTGTTGAAGAGACTGTCTTTTTTCCATTGGACATTCTTTCCTGCTTTGTCGAAGATGAGTTGACCATAGGCTTGAGGGTCCATTTCTGGGCTCTCTATTCTGTTCCATTGATCTGTGTGTCTGTTTTTGTGCTAGTAGCATACTGTCTTGATGATGACAGTTTTGTAATAGAGCTTGAAGTCCAGAATTGTGATGCCACCAGCTTTGCTTTTCTTTTTCAACATTCCTCTGGCTATTCAGAGTCTTTTCTGGTTCCATACAAATTTTAGGATTATTTGTTCCATTTCTTTGAAAAAAGTGGATGGTCTTTTGATAGGGATTGCATTGAATGTGTAGATTGCTCTAGGTAGCATTGACATCTTCACAATATTTGTCCTTCCAATCCATGAGCATGGAATGTTTTTCCATTTCTTTGTGTCTTCCTCAATTTCTTTCATGAGTATTTTATAGTTTTCTGAGTACAGATTCTGAGTGGGTTTGTTTAATCAGAATGCTTTCCTTTTATCTTTTAACAGAGATTAGAATTTAAAGGTAAGAATCTGGTAGAAGATTAAGGTAGGGGCCCCTGGGTGGCTCAGTTGGTTAAGGGTCTGTGCTCGGCTCAGGTCATGATCCCAGGGTTCTGGGATCGAGCCCCACATCGGGCTCTCTGCTCAGCGGGGAGCCTACTTCTCCCTCTGCCCTTGCTGCTGCTTCCCCTGCCTGTGTGCTCTCTCTCTCTCTCTGTTAAATAAATAAATAAAATCTTAAAAAAAAAAAAAGAAGATTGGGCCAAAATATATATGGTAAATTATCAGAAGTGATATACTTTTGTAAGTTTTTTAGATGGGCTTGTGAGAAAGCTAGGTGACAGACTCAGGAAAGTGAGGTGGTAGAAAGACACAGAGTCAAATTTACCAACTCAAAATAAGAGTGTAGGGCTGTCCCGTCCCAGGGCTCTATAGGTCTGTGGGTATATACAAAGATTAATCATAGGCCTGATGCTACAAGTTAAAAATAAGTAAATTATGTAGTTTTAAAAGTTTCTTAGTCATGAAATTTTACACTGTCTTTTAAACCTTAAGGCTAAACAAAATTAACTGCCCGCCCAATTTCTAATTAAATACTTCACTTGTTATTCACTTTGCTCAGGCTGTATTTTACATTGTTTCTAGACAGTGTTGCTGTGAGATTCATTATTGTGGTTAAGGCAGGTGTGAGAGGAAATATCTTTTGTGGCTATATATGTACCAATTTTTATTGTATGCATATTATTTTTATTACATGGCTAGGATATTATTAAATTGTGCACCTGGAATGGGTAGAATTTGCAACTCTCTCTCTCTCTCTCTCTCTCTCTCTCGTGTGTGTGTGTGTGTGTGTGTGTGTGTGTGGTTCACCTTAGTAAGTCATTCAGGACAGAGTTGATCACCCCAGGAAGAGCTACATTGCTTATCAGGGGTCCTCACAAAGGGAAAATAGGTACATTGAAAGTTTGTTTTTCCATAAGAGAAATTGGAAGGAGTGTGAAGTTGAGTTCCCATCTCAGACACAGGAAAAGGTCCTGTTTTGGAAAATCAGAATATTTCATTGAATAAAGTAAGAAATGCAGGTAAACCAGTTCCCTGGTGCCTGGGAAACAAGATGGTGCTCAAAATGCTGGGAGAAAGGAAATTGGGCAAGGGGGATGGGGGCATTCAAGTTGATATTTTAAGTATAACAAGAATAAAAGTGGAGAGTGTGTGGAGTTCCAATACTCTTTTTCTAAAAGAATTATTGATTTACTTAAAATCAGAAAATGTGGACACTACTTTTTATGTTTTTTTCTTCCATTTTTTTATTACATTTCACTTATGAAATGCCAGACTAATTCAGACTAAAGGAAAATATTTAGCTCTATGAGTGGACCCAGGGTCCAGGTGGAGGTAGCAGTCTTGCAGTGAGCTGAAAACTCAGCAGAGAAATTTGGGTTTGCTGATTAATCACCACTTCTACTGGTGGGTTTCTTTCAAGAGCTTTCTTTTCTCTCTGAAGAGCATTTTCTTACATGGAAACACATTTGTTGTGCTATAATAGGTTTGCAAAACAAAACGAAACAATATTCTCCATGTTGCAGTACTTGCAGGGCATTTGGGTGGCATTTATTACCCTGAAATGGTTCATTTACATAATGAGATACAGAAGACCAAAAACTTCTGCAGATAAGCAGCTTTCCTACCTCTGGGGATCACTCCCAGGGCTCTGTAGGGAAAGGAATTCATAAGACCAGAGTCCTTCAGAGATCACAATGTGTTCTTCTGCTACTTTTTATGCCTAATGAAATAGTGGAAACTGTTGACAAGATAGAAAATGGGTTTATGTTCTACCAGGGCCTTCACCAACCTGCCACATGCCTTAGTACAAATCTCTTCTGTTTTCAAGGGGATGATCATGTTGGATTAACAAGAATAGAAATTATCATGAGTAGAAACAATCTTTAAGCTTTTGTTAAATGGAAGAATGCTAGAAATAGTTTGCAATGATAATAAAAGAACAAAAAAGGGATTAAAATATTGAACATATAAACTAATTTGTAGATAAGAATAAACATGGAGCAACTTCTCTTGAACATTTTCTGTAACACATTTTTGTAACTTAATGGGCAAAAGACCATTATGGGTTATAGAATTACTTTCAGGGCCTCCGGCTGGACTTTTTAAAATGCATGATCATGAAGCAAAATTTCACTATGATGAAGCTCTTTAAATGTGATCATTTGCTTTAAGGGTACAAATCCCAGTGGAAATTTTCCAGGTATTTAATAACTGTTTCCAGTTCTAATTTCCCTCATAAAAGGGTCAAGGAGAAGCAGATATTTTAAGCTATTTAGAAAGTCCATTAAAGATGATGATTAGTTGGAAAAAACCAGCAAATAAAGGGTTATTTTCAAGATGGAATTACAGAAATTTCAAATATTTGCCAGCGATATTCTAGCAACATTCTATGACCCAGTATGATATGGCAGACTTATATGAGCTCCTATTAATTTTTACCCTTGCCTCTTTTTCTTATATCCAACAGCAACTGCCTGGAATTGGCATCAGGTTAGATTCAGAGCTGGAAATAGTCACTGACAGATCTCATCTCGAACCTGGAGGGTAAGAAAGGACAGTTTCATAAATTCTCATTCAGTAGCCATAAGACAGCAGGAGCATTGTCTTTGACAGCAGTTCACTATGAGAGAGATGTCAATTACAGCCTATCTCTTCCTCTTTTATCAAATGGAGTTGCCCCACTGTATTCTTATTAATTAGCATGAAAGGTATTTACTGAATGTGCATAGCACTATGCTGATTATGAGAAAGTCATAAAGAATTAGTACATTCTCAACTTTTAAGACATTTCCCCTTTTGTTGGTTGGAGGAGAGGCCAGGGCAAGACACATTTAAAAAGTTAAATAAAACCAGAGAAATTCTACCTCAGGCAGGTGATCAAGGTCAACATTAACAGTGTAAATCATGTTAATAATATGTAATTTCAATATAAGAATGACACTTTACCTCTGGAGTTTCTTCCCCAAACCTCGCTACCCCAGTCTGATCATGAGGAAAACATCGGACAGACCCAAATGAAGGACATTCCACAAAATACCTGACCAGTACTCCTCAAAACTGTGAAGGTCATCAAAAACAAGGAAAGTCTGAGAAAGAGTCACAGCTAAGAGAGCCTAAGGAGACATGACTAAATGTAATGCAATATCTTGGATAGGATCCTGGAACAGAAAAAGGACATTCAGCAAGAATTAAGGAAATCTGACTAAAGTATGGCTTCAAAAATAAAGTATCAATATTAGCTAATTATAACCAATGAACTACACTAATGTAAGATCTCTGTAGAGAATTCCCTGTACTATTTTCAGTTTTCTGGTAAGTGTAAAACTATTCTAAAGTAAATTTTTTTTAAAAAACTGAAATAAAAAGAGAGATTTGGACAAGAGTGTAAGACAACATAAACGGTAAACAGATATCATTAATTAACAGGGTTCTCTGTACCTGTCACTGTGCTAAGTATTTTACAAAAATTAATCTGTTTAATATCCACAACAATCCTGTGAGTTAGATGTTATTACTATCCTCATTTCAGAACCCAAGAAACTGAGACACACAAAAACGCAATAATCAACTAAGACCTCAAAGACATTCCAGGCAGTTTTAGAACCCAGGCACATGTGCTCAGTACCTCACTCTGTTTCTCAGCATGGGATCAAGGATTAGATGAGGTTCCTGGACAAGGGATGGTTGGTGGTTAGGGGATGAGCAGTGCTGCAGCCCTGGATAGCGAGTGAAACCCTCATGGAGAAGGTGATGCTTGAGCTGAGCTTTAAAGTGTGGTTGGAGGGAAGCAGAAGAGATGTTGCCGGCAGGAACAGGGAGAGTAAATTGGTCTGACTATAAGAGAGACAGCAAGGAGGAAGTGTGGTGGTTAAAAACTCAGGTCTGGCACTTTCAGCCTTGACTCAGTTACTGTTACGAGCTGGGCATATGCAGTAAGAAACGATAAAACTGGACAAAATACACGAACTGCTGAACAGCAGGCAGTGCAAGCCTGTGACTCCTAAAGAAGGGGAACATGAAGTGAGCTCACTCACACGCCGACTGTCTGCCTGGGGGTACTTTCTGGGTTGCAGCGCAGGCAGATGAGCATAGAGAACACAGCTTCCTGCTGCCCCGAGGAGGTGGAAGGAGAGCTGGTAAAGGGCCGGGAGACACAGGGCAGGCTGAGGAGGGGCCCAGAGGTCCAGGTGCAATGCTGACTGTGTCAGAGCGGGGGTGTGCTTCACACAGGATGAGTGAGACTCCATGAGGCCGCCAAGCAATTGTGAGCAGCTGCTATGGGGCTACGGGGCTGATGGGGCCTCCAGGGCTGGGAGATGCAGGAGTTTGAACCCAGCCAGAGGGCAGAGACCACGCGGAGCATGCTGGGCATTCACATAAAGCCTCTGGAGCAAGGACTGTGCTTCAGGCAAGATTAAGGACAAAACTGAATCATGCAACTCTAGAAAAGAAAGAAAACAAAGCCTGACAAAATCACGAGAGACAACCAAAAATTTAACTACCTGCCAGAATAAAGTTATAATACCTGTTAAAGCAAACGACATGATCCAGAATTCCAGAATCTTAGCAATGTATCATCTACAACATCCAGCATGAAATAAACACACATACAACTCTAGGTGAGAACTTGAAAGCAGCTCCTGCAAATATGTTCAAGGACTTAAGGCAGATAAAGGGAAATTATTTTTTTTTTAAAAGGAAATTCTAGAACTCAAAGGTACAATATCTGACAATGAAAAAGCACTGACTATCCTAACAGCACACTAGAAAGAATAGAAAAATGGGTCACTGAACTTGAACACAGTCAATACAAATGATCTCATCTGAGGAACAAAGTGAAAGGAAGATTAAAAAAATTAACAAGCCTCAGGGATGTTGGAGACCTACCATGTAGTATGACATATATGGAAAGAACAAGGGAGGTAAGGGGTGGTTAAAAAGTATTTGAAGAAATAATGACGGAAATTATCCTAAATTTATTTAACAAACATCAAATTTCTAGGGGTGAGGAGCTCTTCAACCACAAAGCAGGGTAGGGGCGCCTGGGTGGCTCAGTCGTTAAGCGTCTGCCTTTGGCTCAGGTCATGATCCTAGGGTCTTGAGATCGAGCCCCGCATCGGGGAAAGCCTGCTTCTCCCTCTCTCACTCCCACTGCTTGTGTTCCCTCTCTCGCTGTCTCTCTCTGTCAAATAAATAAATAAAATCTTAAAAAAACCACACACACAAAGCAAGCATAAATACAAGAAAATCACACCTACATACATAAATAGTCAAAATCTGAAAATATAATATAAAGAGAAAATATTAAAAGCAGCCAGAGAAAAACACATTTCCTACAGGGGAACAGTGATCCAAATGATGAATGATTTCTCACCAGCATCAGTGGAGTTCAGAAAATAGTAAAATCATATCTTTAAAGTGCTAAAAGGAAAAGCAAAACTGTCAGCTCAGAATCAAATCCAGCAACATATATTTTAAAAAGATAATGCAAGATGATCAAGTTGAGTTATTTCATGAATATAAATCTAAGTTTAATATTAAAAAATCTATTAACACAACTCAAGACAATAACAGAACAAAAGAGAAAACCATTTGGTCAACTCAGTAGATGGAGAGAAAAAGCATTTGATAGAATTAAAAACTTGTTCATATTACACACTTTCAGCAAACCTAGATGTAAGGTTACTTCTACTGCTCCTATCATTTAATGTATATGTTGAATACTTTCTCCTTGAGATTAGGAAAAGGCAAGTATGTCTACCATCATCATTTCTTTTTTTTTTTTAAAGATTTTATTTATTTATTTGAGAAAGAGAGAATGAGAGAGAGAGCATGAGAGGGGGGAGGGTCAGAGGGAGAAGCAGACACCCTGCCGAGCAGGGAGCCCGATGCGGGACTCGATCCAGGGACTCCAGGATCATGACCTGAGCCGAAGGCAGTCGCTTAACCAACTGAGCCACCCAGGCGCCCACCATCATCATTTCTAAGGCAGAAAAAGGATATAAAAGAAATAAATCTTGGAAGAACTAAAACTGCCTTTTAACAGAAAATGAAATTGTGTACATAAAACATCATAAAGGATTTACAAAAAGCTTCTAGTAGAATACATTTATTTAGCACACTCACAGGACACAAAACCAATATATAATACTCATTTGTATTTCTATACTCTAGCAACAAACAATAGACAAGTTAAATTTAAAAAGTAAATTTTACAATAGCATCAAATATATAGGAGTAAATCTAAGAAAAGATGTGCATAACTATTACACTGAAAAAATACAAAACGTTGCTGAGAAATTAAACAACACCTGCATCAGTGGTGCAATATACCACATATGCTTTGAAAAACTCATTATTATTAAGATATCAAATCTCTGCAAATCGATCTGTACATTCAGTACAACTCCTAATCAAATGCCCAGCTATTTTTTAATACTGAAAGTAGATTCTCAAATTTATATGGAAATGTGAAAGAACAGACAAAAACTAATACTTTGTGTGTGTGTGTGTGTGTGTGTGTGTGTTGTGTGTGTGTTGTGATGAGCACTGGGTGTTATACACAACTAATGAATCATTGAACACTACCTCAAAAACTAATGATGTACTACATGTTGGCTAACTGAACATAATAATAATAAAAAAAAACTAATGCTTTTCAATAAGAACTGGAATGGCAGCTTCCTCAGGAGGCAGGGATGTTGGTATGGAAGATGCATGAGGAAAACTTCTAAAGCCCTGGAAATTGTGCATCCGACCTCAGTGGTTGTTATCCAGGCATATGCATAAATAAAATCCACCAAGCTGTACAATTAAAATTAATGCAACTTGAGCAATTTATATATGTAACTCAATACAAAAAAGAAATGGAAGAATAAACAAAATATGCCATGGTGAATTTTAAAGTATTTAGTATTGATCCACAATGAATATACTACATAACAAACCTGTGATATAAAGCTAAAGCAATACTTAAAGGAATATTTATTATCTTAAATAATTATATTTGAAAAAATAATTAAGGAAATCAGGACAAGAACAACCAGCAAATCCAAAAAACCAAAAGGAAAGCAATCATGATAATACAAGAATCATTGAAATAGAAGCAGAAAGAATAATATAAAAGATTAACAAGTGAAGAGCTGTTGTTGTGAACAGGCTCCTGATATAAACAAACCATTAGCTGATCAAGATGGAATAGCAAAGGTCTATATAAAAATATTGGGATTGATAAGAGCAAAAGAAGTGCAAACACAGTTGAAATTGAAATTATAGGCATCTATCTATCTACCTATCTTTAAATATTTATTTATTTATTTTAGGGAGAGAGAGAGAGTGAGCAGGGGTGGAGGCAGAGGGAGAGAGAGAATCTGAAGCAGAATCTACACTGAGCATGGAGCCTGATGCGGGACTTGATCTAACAACCCTGAGATCATGACCTGAGCTGAAATCAAGAGTCAGATGCTTATCTGACTGATTCACCCAGGCACTCTGAAAGTATAAGCAAATATAAACAAATCTTACGTAAGTTATTGTTATAAAAAACACAAATGAGAAAGTTCCTAGAAAAAAAATAAGCAACATATTTTATAACAGTAAACTAGAAAGTGGCCTTTATCAAAAGTGTAGCAAACATGGTACTTAGTGGTGAAACTTTAGGAGCACCTCTGTTAAGGTCAAGAATGGGACAAGGCTGTCCACAGTCACAACTCATTTGCCATATTAAATTGAAGTCCTTGTCAAAATGTATAAGACAAGAAAAAGAAACAAGAGTTATAACAACTGGAAGGAAATATAACAGACATTGTTCCCTGAGTTCACTAAATTTTCTGAAGAGCGTTAACAGAATTAAAAAAAAACAAAAAACAGTATGATCCCCAAATATCACCAATTTGAATCAGAAAATTTGAAAAGCTAACAGGAGAAAAATTCCATTCATAATCACATCAAAAATTATAATGTACCCACCTCTGTGGATACACCTCTGGGTATATAATATATATAATACCTTTGTGGGGGGGAATTACAAATCATTGATTAAGCACATAAAGGAAGGCCCAAGATAAATGTTAATGAATGGTAAGAATCATTACTAAAAAATAAGTAATTTCTCTCAAGCCAATCAATAAATTTAATGTAATTCTAGCAAAATAGGGATTTTCATAGAACTTAATAAGCTCATCCTTTTTTTAAAAAAAGATCTTATTTATTTATTTGACAGAGAGAGAGAGAGCACACAAGCAGGGGGAGCAGCAGAGGAAGAGGGAGAAGCAGGCTCCTGCTGAGCAGGGAGCCCAATGCGGGACTTGATCCCAGGACGCTGGGATCATGACCTGAGCTGAAGGCAGACGCTTAACCGACTGAGCCACCCAGTCTCCCCTAATAAGCTCATCCTAAAATAAATATGGAAAAGCAAAAGACAAGATAGTATGGAGAGATGATTTATTATTTAGTCAAGTATAACTAACATACAGTGCTATATTACTTTCAGGTGTACAACTTAATGATTCCAAAATTCTATACATTTCTCAGTGCTCATCAAGGTAAGTGTACTCTTAATCTCCTTTACTTATTTCACCCTCCCACCCCCTCTCCCCTCACAACTACCAGTTCTCCGTATTTAAGAAACCTTTTTTGTTTCTCTCTTTTTTTCATTTGTTCATTTGTTTTGTTTCTTAAATTTCACATATGAGTGAAATCATATAATATTTGTCTTTCTCTGACCTGTTTCACTTAGCATTGCATCCATGATGGGTCCATCCATGTCATTGCAAATGGCAAGATTTCATTCTCTTTTATAGCTGAGTAATATTCCATGGTGTGTGTATGTATGCCACATCTTCTTTACCCATTTCTCTATCGATGGACACTTGGGTTGCTTCTGTATCTTGTTTAAATGTCCATACTACCTAAAACAATCTACAGGTTTAATGCAATCCTTACCAAAATACCAATAACATTTTTCGCAGAACCAGAACAAATAATCCTAAAATTTGTATGGAACCACAAAAGACCTCAGATAGCCAAAGCAATCTTGAAAAAGAAGAACAAGCCTGGAGGTATCACAATTCCAGATTTCAAGATATACTACAAAGCTGTAATAATCAAAACAGCATGGTCCTGGCCCAGAAGTAGATACACAGATCAATGGAACAGAATAAGGAACCCAGAAATAAACTCATATTTATGTGGTCAATTAATCTATGACAAATGAGGCAAGAATATACAATGGGGAAAAGACAGTCTCTTTAACAAATGGTGTTGGGAAAACTGGACAGCCATATGCAAAAGAATGAAACATCAGAATTTTTGAAAAAGAATAAGTGGGAGTTGTCTTAGGAGATGTCTAGACTTATAAGAATGCTAGACTATTTAAGACTATGGGGTATTGGCACAGATAGACAAGAACAAACAAACACACAAACAAGCAAACCAAGGAAATAGAACCAGAAACAGATCCAGATACATACAAAACCTCATTGTTTGGAACAGTTTCATAGAGTAATGTGTAAAAAAAAAAATGGATTACTAAATCAGTGGTGTTTGGAAGACTGGCTTTCCATAAAGAAATAAAGTAATAAAATCAGATTCTTATCTCACATCATCCATAAAAACATATGTCACATATACTCAGAACCAAAATTTGAAAAGCAAAAGGTAAAACTCTTAGAAGTTTGCAACTTATTGTTGATATCATGTTAGGAAAAGGTTTCTTAAATAAGATACAAATGGCATAAATCATAAAGGAAATATTGGTAAATTGATTATTAAAAATAAAACCTCCACACAAGAGACTCTATAAGCAAAGTGAGAACACAAGCCACAAGTGGTCAAAGTTATTTGTAATAAATAAAACTGAAAAATACCCAGAATATAAAAAATTCTCAAAAAGATAAAAAAGGAAAAATAAACATAGAAAATGAACAAAAGATATAAAAAGAGAATTCACAAAGAACAAAGTCCAAATAGCCAATGAAAGTATGTTCATTGAGAGATGTTTAAACAAATGCAGAGTAAAATGAGGTCCCATTCCAGCAAGACAGTTAGTCAGTGTCTGATGGGAGGTGTATAGCAGGTGTTGGCAGGAAGAGTGAGAGACGGAGGTGGGGAAACAGGTGTTCTTCCACATCGTCTAGTCATAGCATACAGTGTGCCAACTTTGACATTACTTGGGCAATATCTGGAAGGTTGGGGTCCCATGTCATCCACAACTTGGAAATTCTACTTCCAGGTATGTGCCTTGGAGAGACCCTTGCACCTGTGTTCCAGGAGATCAGTAGAAAAATGTTCATAACCTTAATATTTTAATGGAGTGGACATATATACTGTAGTTTTGGAAATAATATAGCAGTTAAAATGAATGGGCTCCATCTACATGTATCAGCATAGATAAATTTGAAGTGTTAAATTTTTAAAAGCTAGTTATAAAATGTTATATGCCATGTAATCCAACTTATGTGATAATTAAATATATAGAAGAAGAGTACATGTTTTTAAACACATACATATGTAGTAAGAGTTCAAAACCTATGTGGAATAACACATACCAACTTGAGAAGTTATCTCAGGGAGACGAGAAGGTGGAGATAGAGGGTTTGTTTGTATTTACCTGCATTTGTAATGCTTTATTAAAAAAATTGTCTACAATAATATAGTAAAGTGGTAGCTTCTGCTCAGACTCCAGGGAAGGCAGTGGTTGCCTGTTACATTATCCTGCTTTTCTGTGTTTGAAATGTTTCACAATTCAAAATAAAGAAAAATGTAAAGCACATATTTTTATTATTATTAATAATTAAGGAGGTAAAATAACCTCAAAAGCAAAAGCTTAGGGACTGTTATTTATTCACCAAAGACACATTTCTGTCCAGTTCAACCACACTGCACACTGGGGCACTGAGACTATAAAATCAGGATGGCATCATTCCTATCCTTGGGGTCTGACCAGAACACAAATGGGACCCACAGGGTGGTAGCCATCAGGGGGTATGGGCCAGACATCAGAGAGCTTTGTCCAGGGTGTGCAGGGAAGGTGTCATCAGGGAGGTTGGTGAGGAACAAGGTCCTACAGGATGAGTAAGTGCTGGCCCAACAGACCAGTAGGAACCGGGAAGAATGGGTACCCAAAGCCCTGTTCAGGCTACTGGACATCTGAGCTATACAATTAGCATTGATGGAACACCTTCTAGGGGTCAAGGGTTGTGCTAGGTGGGTGGGGAACTCCGAGTTCCTACAGTTTACCCTCCACATTAAGCATTCAGTGCGTGCAGTGTAGTCTATGACTTATAGGGCTGTCTAGAGAAAAAGTGTCAGAATTACAGGCCTCAACTTTGTGCCCAAGTTTCTCCATTAGGGGTCTGGTAGTGGAAAGTTTGCGACCTTTTATGGGGACCGCCTAGAGGGGATGGGAAGAGAAACAGGAGATAGAGTTGAGGCAGGGAACTAGAGAGAGCAGGCCTAGTACCCTACAAGGGAGGTCTGTGCAAATTAGAAAAAAACAAATTAGAAAAGTGCCCCCTTTGCCAGAGCACATAGTTTGGCAAGTGGAATATAGGACAGACTTCAACCTGGCACTGTTGTTCAATGCCCAAAGTGTGCAAATGTACATGACAAGCCCAAGGAAATGCTCCTTAAACCATGTTCAGGCAAGACGCTGAATGTGGCCTGCTTCTTTGTTGTCTGGGTGTATGCCCATGTCCACCTGGGAATTGGAAGGGACTGCCCACCTGACTCTTGATATGGAGATAGCCTGAATGCCCTTGAGTCTTGTCCTCATGGGGGCTCCAGCCAACTCCCCTCAGGAGATGTGACAGGGGTTTTGTTCCACCTTCCTGGGCTGGGTGCCTGGTTCCTTCTGGCTTAGCTCTGGCTGCTTTGACAAAAATACCAAAGACTGAGTGACTTAAACAAGACATTTATTTCTCATAGTTCTAGAGGCTGGAAGCCTGGGATCTGGATGCTGCCCATTTGGTCCCTGGTGAGGACTCTCTTCTGACTTGCAGACTACCACCTTCTCACTGTGTCTTCACATGACTGTGAGAAAGAGAGCTCTGGTCTCTTCATCTTTTTTGTAAGGGTGTTAATTCCATCATGGACATTATACCCTCATGACCTCATCTAACCCTGATCACCCCCTCTATTACCATCACACTGGGGTTGGTGCATCCACATACGGATTTGTGGGGACACATTCCGTCCATATCACCTTCTTTCTGCTGCCTCTGACAAAGCTCCACAAATCTGACAGAGCAAAGAGGAGAGTGCGGGTTTGATGCGGCATCACAAAAAGTTGTGCAGTGAAGAGAGGCATGAGGAGAAAGCACCAAAGGGATGGGGCCTAGAGGTCTGAAAGGCAATGAACTTGGAGACAGAACTCCCCCGGAGCCAGAGAAGGGTCTGCGGAGAAAGGGCAATGGATGTGAGTGTAGCCATACCTCAGGAACTCTCTGTGGCTCAGATCTCAGAGGAGCAGCACACTCAGGGAGGCTACAGTGACAGGAAGCAGTGGCCAGGCAGTTTTGGAGAGCATGTGAGCAATGGGATTGGAGGAGAGGGCCATGTCTAGGAGAATGGCTCATTCGTTCACTCCCTTGCACGAAATGTTTACCCACTGAATACCTGCTGAGTTTCAGACTCTACTCCCCAAAATCCTGAGATGGGAACTGCCCTGAAACACACCAGAGTGGAAACCACTAAAAGCCTTCAAGCCACTGGGAGCTCAAGGCAACATGGCATGCCAAGGTCCCAGCTGGGAGCCAGTGGAGACAGGAATGGGGCTCCCCTTTCAGAATGTGACTCCAGTGCTGTGTTGCCCTTGCTGAGAGCCACAGCTGTGGTCTTTCACCAAAAATGACCCAGTGGCAGCACGGACTCATTGCCCAGGCCTTTGGAGCCTGAGTGGGTGGCTGGGACCAGCAGTGTGTTTGTTCCAGACCCCACAACTCCTGTATGCAGGTCTCACCAGTCCCATGTGGCGTGGCAATGGCCTGCCTGCAGTTCAGCTGTGCGGCCTTGGAACATATTCTTCTATTTAACCTAAACTAAGGTACTGATACTTCTAGCCCCAGTTTTGGGTCTTGGGAGAGAAAGAAGAGGAAGGACTTTTTCTCTGTGTCTGACAGCCAGTTCACAGCAATGCTCATCTGCTGGCCCTCTCTCCTGTCAGTGGTCTGATGCTACCTGCCCTCCCTCAGCCATCCGTATCTACCCAAGAGCTACACATGCGCAAGTTACTAATCATCTCCTTACCACCAAGAAAATCTCTTCATATCTGCTAGTCTTGGTGAACTCATATTAAGATAGGGATTACCCAGTATTAGAAGAGATCTTTAAAATACTATTACCAGTTAAATGATTTTTAATGGACTTTTTTTTTTTTTAAAGAGCAGTTTTAGATTCACAGCAAAATTGAGGGGACAGTACCAATTTCCCACATAGCTCCTGTCCCTACACATGCATGGTCTTCCCCACTATTAACATCCCTTGCCAGAGTGGTGCATTTCTTACAATTGATGAACCCACACAGACACATCATTATCAGCCAAAGCCCATAGTTTACATTAGGTCTCACTCTTGATATCGTGCATCCTATGACAAATGTATGATGACACTTACCTATCATCAGAGTATCGTGCAGAGCCGTGTCACTGCCCTAAAAATCCTCCGTGCTCTGCATATTCATTTCTCCCTTCCCCCAAACTCTGGCAGCCACCGATTTTTTTTTTTTTTGCTGTCTTCATAATTTTGCCTTTTCTATTTTAATGGTAAAATAATAATGAAACAATTCAAGAAACAAGATATACAATATTTCTGGGTCTGAGGAAGAGAGAAAGGAATTGGCATATGGGCAGGTAGTCCCCCAACCATTCTCTTCTGCTTTTTCTAGCTTATTGTTTCTGGATTCACATGCTCTCTCTGAGGTTTCAAGATGTTTTCATTATGCCTTCTGGCACGGGACCTGCAGGGAGGTTGCATGGCATGGTCTTGTGTGGGCCAGGTGGGCATGTGACATTTTAAAGTCACTTGCTCCAGAAACTCTGTTGAAGAGCTTTTAAAGTCCACCAAGATTCTGAAGTAGAGCGCCCCAATTCATAGTTCTCTAGTGGATACAGTCCAGCCCCTTCCCTAGTTAGTACAAGTCTATTCAAAATTCTCTTTTCTTTGAAACTACTTTGGAAAAGGTGTCACGTGGAGACCTGTGGATGAGGAATTCAAACACTTGTCTCATCCTGAGCTTCCCCACTGCCTGTTCAGGAGACATAGACCCACTGATCAGCTTCCTCACCTATATAACGAGCTAGCGTCTTGCCAGAGTATTTATTGAATGTAAATTAGAAGGAAAAAGCCACAGCTCTTTTTCTACACACCAAATATCAGGAGTCTTCACTGACTAGATTAGTGATAAAAACCTGAAAACAAACAAATAAACAAACCCTCCTGACCCTGAAGTAGAAGGAAGACAAGATCGCTGCTAGAGATGAGTGGAAAGCTTCTGAAGGCTGGAGCCCTTTTCCGGTGGAGAAAAGGCCCCTTCAGGGCATATCACCCTTGGATATTTTCATTATTTTATTTTATTTTATTTTGTTAAAGATTTTATTTATGTATTTGACAGAGAGGCAGTGAGAGAGGGAACACAGGCAGGGGGAGTGGGAGAGGGAGAAGCAGGCTCCCCGCTGAGCAGGGAGCCCGATGTGGGGCTTGATCCCAGGACCCTGGGATCATGACCTGAGCTGAAGGCAGACGCTTAACGACTGAGCCACCCAGGCGCCCGACCCTTAGATATTTTTAAAAAACTCTCTCCTTAACTTGATCCTGTGTTCAGATCCTATCATATTAATAAGTAACCATGAAATTTTTGCCTATATGTATAAAAACATAATGCATTTATACTAGGAAAGATCACATTAAAGGAACAATATTTAAACTTGGAAGACTTTGAGTTCTGATTGAAGAAATAACATTTTGTAAAAGCAGCAGGCATTAAACCTCTAGTTAGAATCAGCTCTGTGGAATTAAATGCCGGTACATTGCAGAAAAAGGATGTTCAAAACCATTTTGTTTCCCAAGTAGGTGAAGGATATTTGAAACTACTTTTGTGTCTTTCTAAATACCTTTGCACAAAAAATACTCCACATTTGTTCAAACAGAAGGCTCAAAAGTGTATTGTGATAATGAAGGGGGGAATCAGAGGGGGAGATGAACCATGAGAGACTATGGACTCTGAGAAACAAACTGAGGGTTCTAGAGGGGAGGGGGATGGGCGGATGGGTTAGCCTGGTGATGGGTATTAAGGAGGGTACGTACTGCATGGAGCAGTGGGTGTTATACGCAAACAATGGATCGTGGAACACTACATCAAAAACTAATGATGGTGTTGTATGGTGATTAACATAACATAAAAAAAAAAAGTGTATTGTGAGACTGCCTTTTAAGACCCTCATTTTACAGATAAGGAAACAGATGGAGAGAGGCTAACTCTTTCCTGAGGCTGTAGGTCTAACATTAGTACAGCCCTGACACTGGAGTCAGGTCTCCTCAGTCCAGGCCAGTACTCTGTACTACACCATGTTTCCCTGTTTTTTAAGGAGAAATGGTTAATTATTGTTAATGTCTGTTCTCAAAGCAGCCATGACCAATGTGTGTGTGGTCTACAGCACAGGGCCTCCAGCTTGCTTGCTTCCTTTCTCTATCTTTAGCGAAAGAAATGGAAAGTGGGTGGAATAGCAAACATTATATGAACTGCCTTCCAGAGAAGATATATGTAACATATTAAGCATGTTCTGGCTATTGCCATGCACAGTGCATCCATGTCACATGGGACTGGACAAGTGGACCTTTCCAGAGTGAACATTCTTGGATCTGTGATGCCTTCCCCCACATACAAGATGCCAGGTACCCAGAGGGAATGTACCTCACCCAGGCTTTGCTTTTTCCTGAAGAAGCTGTCTACTTTCAACAGACTACAACTTCAGGATTTCCCCCTAAGTAGCATTTACCTCCACCATGGACACCCTATTCTAATGCCAAAGTGTATTAACTATATCCTTCATCATCTGTATTTGATGCTTTGTTATCTGGCGCCCTGTTGACTCTGGAGGTCCCTGTCCCTCTTAGGGAGAGTCAAGTCCTAGAAATAGCAAACCCACGAATGCACTGTTTAAGTGCAAAGCAACCAATCCAGAGCCCACACTCCCAGTCACCTCCTTTGTCAGGCTCTCATACTCTAGGTCACACTGTACCTGCTCTACTAACTCCAGGACTGAGGATGCCCCCCTGTCTCAGAGCCTGATGATATGATTCAAACCAGCTAATCATAAATCTGCTTACCTGGCCTTACCTGTTCCTTCCTTCAGCAGCTACAGTAAAACACGTTTCTCCCTGCTTCATGTATCTCCTGACCAAGCCTGGTGCTTCCCTATGTGGCCCTGCATGACGTGGCATGCCCCTCCTCTTGAGATCTATGAGTAACAAACTATCTTTTCAATGGCAATCATATCCTGATCTGTTGGCCTTATTATACCTAAATTTTCTATTAATACACTATATTTAAGATGCCAACACCCAGATTGGCAAATATTTTGCCCTCACACTTACATAGTTTATGTGCCAGACCAGGCTCCACCCGGGGCATTTTATGGTTTCCAGGCAGGCTTCTCCTCTGGCACATTTGATAGGGACCTGATCAGCCCCACTTCTGATCATCCACCCAGAGCTGTCTTCTCTGAAGGAGGGCATTTACACATCAGCCACGTTCTGGTGCAAGGGAAAAAAAAAATCATTTCAAAATCTACTCTAGCTGGCTTTTTCCACCTTTAATCTCCTGGGCTTTTAATTTAAATTCCTTTCTATTAATGTGAGCTGGGTGGGGGCCGAAATCCTGAACCTGAGTCATCCAGTCTCCACCCTGGACTCAGGCGCCTAACATGAATAATCTCTTCCCTCTCCATTACCTTGACAATGTATCTGCCAAGCTATGAGCACAGTCAAGGCTATAACACTGAACTGACCTGGGTTCAAATGAAAGTGAAGCTGCTGCTTGTTCTTTGCAAGGGGACAAAGGAGTAGATAAAGAGAAAGCATGGGTTACATGGAGTAAGCAAATTAATGGAGACCACAAGCAATGGGCCAGACAAGCCTGGCCTCAAATCCTCACTCTTGCTCTTAGCTGTGTGATCTCAGGCAAATTACTTAACATCTCTGAGACTCAGCTTCTTTGTCTGTAAGATGAGAAGGTAAAAATAAGAAGTAACATTTATTGAGCAATTTCAATGTACCATTGTTTTCAATGTTCTCTATTATTCACTAATTTAATGATAGTTAAATGTGATGTAGGTTCTATTGTATGGATGAAGAAACTAGGTGAAGAGGTTAAGATGTATATCCAGGCAGCCTGCTGTGTTCAGGTGTTCAGGGCCTACCTCATGTATGTAGCATGTATGTAGAATAATGCCAGACCATGGTCAACACCCATTGTTATCATGGACTGGTAGGGAGTGGGAGCTATTCTTATTCATAAGCAACAGCTGCTAGTGCTTTTCGGGAACAAAGCTGCTCTCACTGGTGTGGTCACACTCAATGTGCCAATTCCTCCTCCTCATAGTTTCTTTCCAGTCTTCCTCCCCAGCACAAGGAGGGAAAGGAGGCTGGTTCAGGTAACTGCTTCTACTATGAGCTCACCGCGGGAGAGGAGTTCAGGCCTGGCTGGGAGTGGGGCAAGGGTCCTCACACCCTGACCCCAGGAGAGGTCTGGAAAACCACAAGTGTTACTATAGGCCATCACCTGTCCCAAAGCTGCTCCAGTGTCCCACAGCCATGGCCTCATCACAGAAATTGTCTCAATGGTTCTCAAACTCTTCCTTGCCTTCATTCAACCTTGAGTCCACCCTGGCCCACTCAGTCATGTCTCATTTGTGAAGCTATTCTCATGAGGAGGGATGGGGCAAGGAGAGTTGAATCTCAGAAGAGAGGAAGGTAGAGGAGAGTGATTTCTGATCAGCCCCATTCCCAGCCCAGGGTGAGTGGTGGGGGTACTCAAGGCTCCTAAGTTGTTCAGCCCCATCAGGCACTCAGTGGTGTCCTCCCAACAGAGGCTAGGCTGGTGCTGACCAGAAAGATGGGGTTACATGGAAGATGTGGGGAGATCACCCCACATGGGCACAGGAGAAATGAAACGGAAAACAAAAGTCCTGTTACTTGTAGCATAAACTCATTCTTCCAAAGTGGTGAATAGTGTGGGGATGTGGTGACAAGTACATAAAATTAAGATTCTCTACAGGCTGGATTGAGTTGAGGTGTTATTAGAGGTTCAAAGCATAGGAGGAGGAGCTTGGATTTGACTTCAGCCCCACCACCTCATCTGCACTTGATGGGATCCATCCTAATGGTCCCTTTGGGGCTTGTGTCTGTGACCAGGCTAAATTCATGATAGAAGGTGCAGCTGAATGCTTACAGGCACTGGACCTTCACCCATTGCTTCAGAAGGAGGTGGTTTGATTGGCAGTGCCTGGGCACAAACACCAATGCCTGTGTTTTTCTAACTGCATGCCAGCCTGCCACTATGCCCACGGGGCCTGTTTCTCACCTTGAGAATCAAGAGACACAATTGCCACTGGTTGGTATGGATTCCTCATCAGAGGAGTTAGGAGAATTAGGAGATAACACCGGAGAGGTATGTGAGGAAATCAGATTTTTGGAAATTGAATCATATTTCAAATGCATCGGGTAAGCCTTCTGTTTAAAGGTTGCCTTCTAGAAAATTCTCCTATAAGGCAAGGAATCATTTCACAGCCCAAGGAGGAGCTTACTCCTAAAGACAAAACCTACTGTCATCAGCTAGATTTCCCCAAATCTTTAAGAGTTTCCAGATGTGACAGTATATAAGCTTCTCGAAAACCACTAATGGAGTAAAAAAATAGAAATAAATAAAGTAAAAAAATTGCAAAAACATGGAAAAATTTCTTGCTGCTCCTTTTCTTATTAACAGGATAAATCATAAACTTACCTCGCTTGAATGAGTGAGAGATGGTGCCCTGATACCTCTGAAATTGTCCTGGATGGAATGGCAGGATGTGTTAAGGGAAAATACAACATCTCTTTGTAAAGGACGAAGTGGTGGCAGACAAAATGTTTGGAGTCAGCAAAGATCACTTTGATGAGTTTGACTCCCAACTCCACCCTAAAGAGCAAGCCTGTAGTGGACAAGTTTTGTGACCCTGTGAGCCTCAGTTTCTTCATCTGTAAAACGGAACTAGAATTTCTCTTATAGGCTTACTTTGAAGATTTTGATTGATGACCAAGAAGAAGTGCTCAATTAATACTAGCTTTCCCCTCTTCCTTACTAAACACGTTTTAGATGAAACACCAGAAAGGGGCACGAGGGTCATTTAAACACACCTCAGCTTCTCTATGGTGAGGAAGGGTATAGGCAGTCAGTACAGGATGCTCTCTCCTGCACCTCTAGCATATTTTTATTGTCTTCTCCCCTATCTCTTGCAGACCAGATTCAATGAATATCCTATCTAGTAAATGCTTCTAAAGTACACAAAAGAGAGTGAAAGAAAAACCCCAGCTAGAAGAGGATCAAAAGTTCCTGGTGTTTTTCATTTTTCTTCATGAGGTGAGCCCTGGGCTTGTTTACTCCCTGGACCTTTACATCCTCATATGTGAAACAGCCCCTGAGATGCCTTTCATTTGTAGCTTTCTATGGTCTGTTCTCACTTGCTCTCCTGCCTAGGTGCTATTCTAAGTCCTTTAGCTCTTTAACTCATTTATCCCGGCAACAACCCAAGAGGTACTCACCATTGTTCTCCCTTTTACAGATCAGGAAACTGAGGTTGAATAATACGTTCAAGATCACAGGGTGAACAAGTTGCAGAGTGGGATCCAGGCCATGCAATCTAGATCCAGAGTTTATGCTCATTCTGCTGGGTGCCCCTCTACACTAATCACTTAACCAAACTTAAAATGAGAAAACTGAAGTCGGAAAGGACTGGCTTCATGATCTTGCCCTAAGCAGGGTATTTTAACCACAGTCTCTTTTGGAGAAGACATGTGGCCATGGGCTCCTTTAGAAATCACTCCTTTCCTTGTTTTTCTTCTTCCAGAGAAGGATTTGGAACAGAAACTCTATCACTCATCCCTTGGTTTTGGGGCTGTGCCTGTGCCTTGAGACCCTGCAACACAAATTCTGTGGGAGCAGGACAAATTTGGGAAGGGCCTACATCCACACCTAGGGCTTTGTATGGGCAGAGCCCAGGGACAGCACAGGTGGGTTTTCTGAGCCACAGTACACAAGGGATTAGTCAGGCAAGGCCACAACTCAAAGTGGTCAGATGGAGTAGAACATGGCTGCTCAGGACCCTGGGAAGCAGTCTATATGGGAAGCTAGCCTGAGTGGCAGTCAGCCCCAGGAGGTCCATATTCTGACCAGTAACTGGCTGCCATGAGTGAAACCACTGCAGGAGAGTCTTGTTCTTCACTCCCTTGCCAGTGCAGCACAAGGTCTGAAACATACTGAGTACCAAGTAACAGGAGAGCTGGCAGGACTTAACTGGGCTCCTAGCTACTCCTTGGGACCCCAGACTAGACCCAAGGTCTAAAGAACAAAGGATCGAGGGAGGTACTGAGGCAGGATTCTGTGCATATTTGCAACGATTGGCTATTTGGGTATAGAGGACATGGGAGGGATGAGATCCGGCCTCTTAATCTGAGGTCTAATGTTGGTGATTCAGTCTCCAATTCTACTGAATGGTGGGGCTAAAATTTCTGTTCATTTTCTTCTTCAGAGTTGGCCCAAGGATCTGCAGCAAGCAAGTTCAAGGGACTAAAATAGGTAACTGTAGAGGACAGAAGAGAGTAAACAGTGCAGGGCCTGACACCGACAAGCCTTCTAAAGTGGGCAATGGGTTGGTAGGAAGTTGATGGAATAGTCACAGTAATAATTCTTACCTACTAGCAGTAACCATAATAGATTCCAATGAAACCAATATTTGAAAGACTATTTTTGTATTATACCAATCCTAAGTAAGCCAATTAATTGATCATTAGCATCTGGGTAACTTGTATAATTTAAAAGTATAGTTAATAAGTTTGAAATGAATTTAATGGTCTTGACTAATATTTATAAAAAATGAAACAATGTACACCAGGAAATATCTATGCATGGTGCATAGCAAAATTAACTATTTTTTTCACAAAACTTTTGTTCCAATTTATATAGAGTTATCTCTGTGTGTCTACTGTGTTGTACTCAAAATGTACTTGTGACTGTGGATTTCAGTCAAAACAGGTTGATAGTCACTTCTCCAAGCATTTGCTGAAAGCCTATGATGAGTCAGGTCTGTGCAAAGATCTAGGGCTTTAAATGCTCAGCTCTGCTATAGGGCAAGCTTGGTGGTCAGAAGGAACTGATGTGTCCAGTGTCCTCTCAGAAGAAAGAGGAAAGCATCACAGAGGCATAAGGAACAGAATATGGGCACTTCAGGATGGATAGGACTGCTGGGGCAACCCTGGCAAAATGTTGAGATTGTATATTGAACATACAATTTACATGTTTACTACCTTCCAAACATTCTGATTATATTTGAACTTTCTTTAGGGCATCGGATTTTATCCCATTTCCTTCCAGTGGACTTCTTCTTCTTTTTTTTTTTTTATTATGTATTGATGCTTCTATTAAATGTTTATTTTTTTATTTTTTATTGTTATGTTAATCACCATACATTACATCATTAGTTTTTGATGTAGTGTTCCATGATTCATTGTTTGTGCATAACACACAGTACTCCATGCAGAACGTGCCCTCTTTAATACCCCTCACCAGGCTAACCCATCCTCCCACCTCACTCTGCTCTAGAACCCTCAGTTTGTTTTTAGGAGTCCATAGTCTCTCATGGTTCGTCTCCCCCTCCGATTTCCCCCCCTTCATTCTACCCCTCCTGCTATCTTCTTCTTTTTTTTTTTTAACATATATTGCATTATTTGTTTCAGAGGTACAGATCTGTGATTCAATAGTCTTGCACAATTCACAGCGCTCACCATAGCACATACCCTCTCCAGTGTCTATCACCCAGCCACCCATCCCTCCCACCCACCCACCCCCAACTCCAGCAACCCTCAGTTTGTTTCCTGAGATTAAGAATTCCTCATATCAGTGAGGTCATATGATACATGTCTTTCTCTGACTTATTTCGCTCAGCCTAACACCCTCCAGTTCCATCCATCGTTGCAAATGGCAAGATCTCATTCCTTTTGATGGCTGCATAATATTCCATTGTATATATATGTATACCACATCTTCTTTATCCATTCATCTGTTGATGCACATCTTGGCTCTTTCCACAGTTTGGCTATTGTGGACATTGCTGCTATAAACATTGGGGTGCACGTACCCCTTCAGATCCCTACATTTGTATCTTTGGGGTAAATACCCAGTAGTGCAATTTCTGGATCATATGGTAGCTGTATTTTCAACTTTTTGAGGAACCTCCATACTGTTTTCCAGAGTGGTTGCACCAGCTTGCATTCACACCAACAGTGTAGGAGGCTTCCCCTTTCTCCGCATCCCCACCAACATCTGTCGTTTCCTGACTTGTTAATTTTTGCCATTCTGACTGGTGTGAGGTGGTATCTCATTGAGGTTTTGATTTGGATTTCCCTGATGCCGAGTGATGTTGAGCACTTTTTCATGTGTCTGCTGGCCATTTGGATGACTTCTTTGGAAAAATGTCTGTTCATGTCTTCTGCCCATTTCTTGATTGGATTCTTTGTTCTTTGGGTGTTGAGTTTGATGAGTTCTTTATAGATTTTGGATACTAGCCTTTTATCTGATATGTCATTTGCAAATATCTTCTCCCATTCTGCTGGTTGTCTTTTGGTTTTGTTGACTGTTTCTTTTGCTCTGCAAAAGTTTTTATTTTGATGAAGTCCCAATAGATCATTTTTGCCCTTGCTTCCCTTGCCTTTGGCGATGTTTCTAGGAAGAAGTTCCTGCGGCTGAGGTCGAAGAGGTTGCTGCCTGTGTTCTCCTTTAGGATTTTGATAGACTCCTGTCTCACATTGAGGTCTTTCAACCATTTGGAGTCTATTTTTGTGTGTGGTGTAAGGAAATGGTCCAGTTTCATTCTTCTGCATGTGGCTGTCCAATTTTCCCACCACCATTTGTTGAAGAGACTGTCTTTTTTCCATTGGACATTCTTTCCTGCTTTGTCGAAGATGAGTTGACCATAGAGTTGAGGGTCCATTTCTGGGCTCTCTATTCTGTTCCATTGATCGAAGTGTCTGTTTTTGTGCCAGTCCCATACTGTCTTGATGATGACAGTTTTGTAATAGAGCTTGAAGTCTGGAATTGTGATGCCGCCAGCTTTGCTTTTCTTTTTCAACATTCCTCTGGCTATTCGGGGTCTTTTCTGGTTCCATACAAATTTTAGAATAATTTATTTCTTTGAAAAAAGTGGATGGTATTTTGATGGGGATTGCAATGAATGTGTAGAGTGCTCTAGGTAGCATTGGCATCTTCACAATATTTGTTCTTTGAATCCATGATCATGGAACATTTTTCCATTTCTTTCTGTCTTCCTCAATTTGTTTCATGAGTATTTTATAGTTTTCTGAGTACAGATCCTTTGCCTCTTTGGTTAGATTTATTCCTAGGTATCTTAAGGTTTTGGGTGCAATTGTAAATGGCATCGACTCCTTAATTTCTCTTTCTTCTCTCTTGTTGTTGGTGTATAGAAATGCCACTGATTACTGTGCATTGATTTTATATCCTGCCACTTTCCTGAATTCCTGTATGAGTTCTAGCAGTTTTGGGGTGGAGTCTTTTGGGTTTTCCACATAAAGTATCATATCATCTGCAAAGAGTGAGAGTTTGACTTCTTCTTTGCTGATTTGGATGCCTTTGATTTCTTTTTGTTGTCTGATTGCTGTGGCTAGGACTTCTAGTACTATGTTGAATAACAATGGTGATAGTGGACATCCCTGCCGCGTTCCTGACCTTAGGGGGAAAACTCTCAGTTTTTCCCCATTGAGAATGATATTCACTGTAGGTTTTTCATAGATGGCTTTTATGATATTGAGGTATGTACCCTCTATGCCTATACTCTGAAGAGTTTTAATCAAGAAAGGATGCTGTACTTTGTCAAATGCTTTTTCTGCATCTATTGAGAGGATCATATGATTCTTGTTCTTTATTTTGTTAATGTATCGTATCACATTGATTGATTTGCGGATGTTGAACCAACCTTGCAGCCCAGGGATAAATCCCACTTGGTCGTGGTGAATAATCCTTTTAATGTACTGTTGGATCCTATTGGCTAGTATTTTGGTGAGAATTTTTGCATCCATGTTCATCAAGGGTATTGGTCTGTAATTCTCCTTTTTGATGGGGTCTTTGTCTGGTTTTGGGATCAAGGTAATGGTGGCCTCATAAAACGAGTTTGGAAGTTTTCCTTCCATTTCTATTTTTTGGAACAGTTTCAGAAGAATAGGTATTAATTCTTCTTTAAATGTTTGGTAGAATTCTCCCGGGAAGCCATCTGGCCTTGGGCTTTTGTTTGTTGGGAGATTTTTGATGACTGCTTCAATTTCCTTGGTGGTTATAAGTCTGTTCAGGTTTTCTATTTCATCCTGGTTCAGTTTTGGTAGTTGATACCTCTGTAGGAATGCATCCATTTCTTCCAGACAATCTAATTTGCTGGCATATAGTTGCTCTGAATATGTTCTTAGAATTGTTTGTATTTCTTTGGTGTTGGTTGTGATCTCTCCTCTTTCATTCATGATTTTGTTGTTTTGGGTCATTTCTCTTTTCTTTTTGATAAGTCTGGCTGGGGGTTTATCAATCTTGTTAATTCTTTCAAAGAACCACCTCCTAGTTTCATTGATCTGTTCTACTGTTCTTTTGGTTTCTATTTCATTGATTTCTGCTCTGATCTTTATTATTTCTCTGCTCCTGCTGGGTTTAGGCTATTTGCTGTTCTTTCTCCAGCTCGTTTAGGTGGAGGTTAGGTTGTGTATTGGAGACCTTTCTTGTTTCTTGAGAAAGGCTTGTATTGCTATATACTTTCCTCTTAGGACTGCCTTTGCTGCATCCCAGAGATTTTGAACAGTTGTGTTTTCATTTTCATTTGTTTCCATGAATTTTTTTTAATTCTTCTTTAATTTCCTGGTTGACCCATTCATTCTTTAATAGGATGTTCTTTAGCCTCCATGTATTTGAATTCTTTGTGACTTTCCTCTTGTGACTGATCTCTAGTTTCAAAGCATTGTGGTCTGAAAATAGGCAGGGAATGATCCCAATCTTTTGGTACCAGTTGAGACCTGATTTATGACCCAGGATGTGATGTATTCTGGAGAATGTTCCATGGGCACTAGAGAAGAATGTGTATTCTGTTGCTTTGGGATGGAATGTTCTGAATATATCTGTGAAGTCCATTTGGTCCAGTGTGTCATTTAAAGTCTTTATTTCCTTGTTGATCTTTTGCTTAAATGATCTGTCCATTTCAGTGAGGGGGGTGTTAAAGTCCCCCACTATTATTGTATTGCTGTCGATGTGTTTCTTTGCTTTTGTTATTAATTGGCTTATGTAAGTGACTGCTCCCATGTTAGGGGCATAGATATTTACAATTGTTAGATCTTCTTGTGGATAGACCCTTTACGTAGGATATAGTGTCCTTCCTCCTCTCTTATTACAGTCTTTGGTTTAAAATCTAATTTGTCTGATATAAGTATTGCCACCCCAGCTCTTGGTGTCCATTAGCATGGTAATTGGTTTTCCACCCGCTCGCTTTCAATCTGGGGGTGTCTTTGGGTCTAAAATGAGTCTCTTGCAGACAGCATATCGATGGGTCTTGTTTTTTAATCCAATCAGATAGCCTGTGTCTTTTGATTGGGGCATTTAGCCCATTTACATTCAGGGTAACTATTGAAAGATAGGACTTTAGTGCCATTGTATTGCCTGTAAGGTGACTGTTACTGTATATTGACTGTGTTCCTTTCTGGTCTATGTTGCTTTTAGGCTCTCTCTTTGCTTAGAGGACCCCTTTTAATATTTCTTGTAGGGCTGGTTTTGTGTTTGCAAATTCCTTTAGTTTTTGTTTGTCCTGGAAGCTTTTTATCTTTCCTTCTATTTTCAATGACAACCTAGCTGGATATAGTATTCTCGGCTGCATATTTTTCCTCATTTAGTGCTCTGAATATATCATGCCAGTCCTTTCTGGCCTGCCAGGTCTCTGTGGATAGGTCTGTTGCCAATCTAATGTTTCTACCATTGTAGGTTACAGATCTCTTGTCCCGAGCTGCTTTCAGGATTTTCTCTTTGTCTCTGAGACTCGTTAAGTTTTACTATTAGATGTCGGGGTTTTGACCTATTTTTATTGATTTTGATAGGGGTTCTCTGTGCCTCCTGGATTTTGATGCCTGTTTCCTTCCCCAAGTTAGGGAAGTTCTTTGCTATAATTTGCTCCAATATAACTTCTGCCCCTCTCTCTCTTTCTTCTTCTTCTGGGATCCCAATTATTCTAATGTTGTTTCATCTTATGGTATCACTTATCTCTCAAATTCTGCTCTCGTAATCCAGTAGTTGTTTATCTCTTTTTCTCTCAGCTTCTTTATTTTCCATCATTTGGTCTTCTATATCACTAGTTCTGTCTTCTGCCTCATTTATCCTAGCAGTTATCATCCCCCCTTTTTTTTTTTTTTTTAAGATTTTATTTATTTATTTGAGACAGAGAGAATGAGAGAGAGAGAGAGAGCACATGAGAGGGGTGAGGGTCATAGGGAGAAGCAGGCTCCCTGCCGAGCAGGGAGCCCGATGCGGGACTCGATCCAGGGACTCCAGGATCATGACCTGAGCCGAAGGCAGTCGCTTAACCAACTGAGCCACCCAGGCGCCCAGCATCCCCATTTTTGATTGCACCTCATCAATAGCCTTTTTGATTTCGACTTGGTTAGATTTTAGTTCTTTTATTTCTCCAGAAAGGGTTTCCCTAATAACTTCCATGCTTTTTTCAAGCCCAGCTACTATCTTTAAAGTGATGATTCTGAACTCCAGATCCAACATCGTACTAATGTCCATATTGAGTAGGTCCCTGGCAGTCGGTACTGCCTCTTGTTCTTTTTGTTGAGGTGATTTTTCTGTCTTGTCATTTTCTCCAGAGGAGAATAGATTAATGAGAGAACAAAATGCTAACAGGGTAAAAATGTCCCCAGAAAATATACTCTAAACAAATCATAAAAGACCTGAAGCCAGTGGAAAAGAAAGGTAAAGAAAGAAAAAAGAAAAAAAGAGAAAAAGAAAAAGATAAAAACAAACAAAAACAGAACAAAACAAAAAAAACCAGAATATGATCAAATATGATCAGGCTGGTGCATAGATCAGTGCCACACACTAGATTTTGGGTGTATTTTGGTCTGTTAGAAGAAAGTGCTTCCCAAAATTTTAAAGAAAGAGAAACTTATATATGTACAAAAAAAAGGGTTGATATGATGAAGGGATGGAATATGACTGTAAAGATGAAAATTATAAAAAATTTTATAAAAGGAATTGATAAGAAGTTGTTTGAAAAAAGAAAGAAGAGGACTTAAAAAAAAAGAAAAAAAAAAAAGGGAGAGAATGTGATCAGGCAGGAGAGTAGAACAAAACCATACACTAGAGATTTAGTGTATATTTTGATCTGTTAGAAGAAACTATCTCAACATTTTAAAGAGAGAACAACTTATATATATATGCCAAAAATAAGGGTAACTATTATGAAGGGATAGAATATGACTCTAAAAATGAAAAATAAAAATGTTTTTTAAAAAAGGGATTGATAGGATGTTGGTTGAAAAAGGGAAAAAGAAAAATTCAAAAAAAAAAAAAAAAGACTGTTAAAAAAAACTAACTTTGAAAGACTAAAGAATGATGGTAAAAAAGCCATGGATTCTATGTGCATCATTCCCCTAGTGCTGGAGTTCTGCCGTTCTCATTGACCAGTAAACTTGGTCTTGGCCGGCTGTTCTTGCTGATCTTCTGGGGGAGGGGCCTGTTGCCATGGTTCCCAAATGTCTTTGCTGGAGGCGGAATTGCCCTGCCCTTACCGGTCCGGGCTAAGTAATCTGCTCGGGTTTGCTCTCAGGAGCTTTTGTTCCCTGCAAGCTTTCCGTACAGCTTTGGAGGCCGAGAGTGAAAATGGCAGCTTCCCAATCTCCGCCCTGGCGGAGCCGAGAACTCAGCCCCACTCCTCAGTGAGCCCCCAGAGAAAAGCAGTCAGTCACTCCCATCTCCCCGGTCTCCAGCCACACTCCGTGCTCACCCGGCCTGTGACTGAGCGTTTCTATCTCTGGCACATGACCCCGTGTGGAGTCTCCGAACCCAGCAGATCCCTGCAGTGCGCTCCCGCGCCGCTCCTCCTGGGGGAGGAAGGTGAGTCTCCCTGGATCTGCCGCTTGTTGGGTCCCTGCTGGAAGAGCAGTGGCCCCACTATGCCGCAGATCACGGTTTATGGCAACCCCGAGCTGAGAGCCCACTCCTCGGCTCTGTCTCTGCAGTCGGCTTCCCCTCTCCGATACTTGGGAGCTCTGCCGCACTCAGGCATCCCCGGTCTTTCTGGGAGCCCGAGGGTCCTGAGTCCACACTGTCCCAGTGAGGGTTCCACCCCCTTCTTAGCCACTGGAGCCACGTCCCTCAGCGGAGCCGACTTCTAAAAGTTCCGATTTTGTGCTCTGGGGCTCTATCACTTGCCAGAAGTGGCCGTCAGAGGCCCCCTCCCCCGCCATCTATCCTCCTAAATATTGCCTCGGATTCACTTCTCTGCACGTCCTACTTTCCAGAAAGTGGTCGCTTTTCTGTTCAGAGTTGTTGCTATTCTTTTCTTCGATGTCCTGTTTAGTTTGTAGGTGTTCAGAATGGTTTGATCCCTATCCAGCTGAATTCCTGAGACCAGACCAAATCCAGGTCTCCTACTCCTCCACCATCTTGCTCTGGCCCCCTCCCTTCCAGTGGACTTCTAATATGATCTAATGAGTGGCCAAGAGCTGGAACTGTCTGGGAATTAAATTGATGACTATTATATCACAAAAACTTGTTTTGGGGGCTACATTAAATTTTTCTTATAAAAGAACATCAAATATCTGCATGTGCTTGAAGAAATTTAAACAAATGTAAGAAGGCAGTGTTCTCTTTTGCCATTTTGTGTTTTGTAATGGTGTTGAGAGTCTTTCTCTGAGTCAGATAATGTGGTAATGTCATATCTTTGCTCCCAAATAAATATGCTACCAAAAAAACGACTTCTGTTTCACAACTAATGTTACTCAATCTCTGAACCTACCAAACACAGTGTCAGTAGTCTTTCATACTGTATAAGTCTTGTTTTGCATGTCATCGTAATAACCCTCCCAAAGAAACCCTCAGGACATTTAAGACTAGCTCATCAGTTATGTTTTCTGGAAGTAGGTGTGACTGTGAAAATTGGAGCTGTCAATCAAACTGAGAAAGATTACCACAATGGGAATGTAGGCCAAAGGTGTGGTTCAAAAGATATATATATATATATATATATATGATACCAAAGGCATAGACTAAGAGTCACCATCCACAGAAGGTGAAAACTCACCCATCTATTCTCCAAGGGACAGATAACCATTTCTAAATGGTAAAATGTTGTCTTGGGTTTAGAATATTCCTTAACAGGTTGCTTCTTCAAAGCAAAGAAAGGGGTTTAAGGACTTTAAGGGAGTTTTTATTAGAGATTTATTAGAGATAAATTTATTAGAGATAAATTTGTTTGTAAGCTTTTATATATGTATACATTATTTTATAATAGTCATTTATAGTCTGACTTTCTGAATTGTGACCTTTTTTTACAGGCTGTCTTCCAAGTGGTTGTCTCTGCAGTATGATTTTGTCATTTGGTTTTAGTCAAAAGATTTTTTTCAAGTGGGATCATAAACTTCTCATCAACTTTTTATTATAAAAAATTCTAACTTATAGAATGGCTGTTGAAAGAATTGTATAATAAAAACCAATTTAATTTGTCTAGATTCAATAATTGTTACTATTTTACTATTTATGTATACACACAATAATGTATATACATATAACTAGAGGCAAATATGTAAATATATAAAATAACAAATATAATACTTATGATTTAATCATTTAATATAATATAAATAAAATATTTAAATAAGATATACATATGATGATAAAATATTAAGTTATAAACATATATATCACTAAATATTTGAAAATAAGTTAGCTATCTAAATACTTTAAGGGACGCCTGAGTGGCTCAGTCGGTAAAGCGTCTGCCTTCGGCTCAGGTCATGATCCCAGGGTCCTGGGATCGAGTCCCACATCAGGCTCCTTGCTCAGCAAGGAGCCTGCTTCTCCCTCTGCCTGCCTCTGTCTCTCTCTCTCTGATAAATAAATAAAATCTTAAAAAATAAATAAATAAATAAATAAATAAATACTTTAAGATGTTTGTCCTAAAAGTAAAAACAATCTCCTGATAACTATACTACCAGTATCCCAACTAAGAAATTCAACAATTTTATATCCAGTAACCAGTCCATATTTAAATTTCTCCAATTGTTTCAAAAATGTTTTTATAGTTGTTTGTTATTTTTTAAACAAGGATCCAATCTAGGATCATCACAATTTGTTGTTATGTCTCTTTAATCTTTTTAAAATCTAAACCAGCACTGTCTACATATGTGATTTTAAATATTGTAGTAGCTGCATTAAAAAGTAAAAAGAAACAGTTGAAATTAATTTTAATCCCATATTTATTTCATCTATTCAAATCATGATGATGTCAACATGTAATAGATATCAGCATATTAATAAATTTTACCTTTTTTTTTCCCATGTTAAGTCTTCAAACTTCTGTGTGTATTTAACATTTGCTATAGATCTCAATTACTATCAGCTGCATGTGGCGAAAAGCAGCTGATATGGACAGTGTAAGTCTTCCCCACCACAATAGATCCCTGGATTTTTAAATACTGTTGATTTTATGCATTTCACTTTTGAAAGCAAAGTCAACATTCCCTTTAGTCAGAGAACTGAAAATCATACTTGAATTTCAAGATTTGAGAAAGCTTCTGCTGAATCTAGGCTGTTAATAATAGAACATTCCTGTGTGCAGGGTTTTCTATTTTAGTACTACCAGATTCTTCACTACACATTTACTGTTTTAGATTGCTATAGGAGATCGTGGCAAACAAATGGAAAATGGTCCTGCTGCTTTTCAAAATCTGAGCCCTAAATAGGCACAGTAAACAAATAGCAGTTTTATTAAGTAACATTGTTTTAAAAGAAATACAAATTAGGAAACTAGAGGTATCTTTAAAAATTTACTAAGTAAACAGTTTTTTAAAAATGGGAGCACACTGACTTGGTAATGTTATAATGAAACTGGCACATTTATACATTGCTCTTAGCTCCATTCATTCATTCATTCATTTATTCAACATGTATTTATTGAGAACATACTATAATTGAAACTATTCAAGGCACTGGAGAGAAATCAGTGAACACACAGAAATCCCTGTTCTCAATATCCAGTTTACATTGCAGTGGAGTCAGGTAAAGGATAGACTATAAACTAAATAATACATATCTGTGTGATAAGAAATATGGCAAAAATTTAAGCAGGAAGGGAGAGTAGGGAGTGCCAAGTTGTGGGATGGAGTGGGGTTATAATTCTAAATAGGGCATTCAGGAAGAACTCATTGGGAAGTGGCATTTGGAAGACATAAACTTGTTTTTAAAGCCATGAGATTATATGAGAGCACCAAAGGAGTGAGTGTAGATTGAGAAGTGAAGAAGTCCAAAGACGGATCCCCTTGGATCTCCAGTATCAGGGAAATGGGAAGATAAAGACCCAGAAAAAGAGACTAAGAAAGAATGTCCAGGGGTAGGAAGACCCCAGGAAACTGTGGTGTTCCAGGAGCCACATGAAGAAAGTGTTTCAGAAAGAAATGAATGGTCAACTAGTTTTAGCACTATTAATAGGCAAGTAACACTAAGAGGTGAATTGACCATCTGATTGGCATGGTGAGACCTTTTTAGACCTGCCTTTATTGAAGGCAAAAGCTTGGTGGATAAGAGTTAAAGTTAATGGGAGGAGAGGAATTTGAGACTGAATATAGGAAAGTATGGAGAAGCTTTGCTTCAAAGGAGAAAAGTAGGGAGATGGTAGTGGGAGGAAATTTAGGTTTAAAAAGAAATAATGGAAGAAATACTTGCACACTTGTGTATTGAGGGGAATCTTTAATAGAGATATCTTTAGTAGAGTTAGGGAAACCATTGGTGTAGGCAGAAACAGGGAGATTTACTGAAACAATATCCTTGAGTATGTGAGAAAGTCTGGGATTGGGCATATTATGGAACAGTTGGCCCTGGACAGGAGAATAGACAGTCCATCCATTCTATAGCACTGCAAGGAAAGACAGAATATACCACAGGCACCAATACTGGTCAGGGTGTAGATGAAATGGTGGGCGCTTTTAAAACTTCTCTTCTGAAGTCTTCTATTTTCTCAGTGAAATTATGAAGCCATCATCTCAGCCCCAGGAAGTGATGGGGGGCACAAAGTACAAAGCAGATAGTGAATTGTATTTAAGTGAATTGTGTTTTTCTAAGGATGATGAATAGAGACAAAGAAATTAAGGGTTAAGGCAATGCTTTGTAATTCTTATAATGTGAGAAACATTGCATTTATACTAGGGAAAAAAGAGGATGGAAAGTAGGGGTGATAAGGTGTAGAGAAAGAAGGAAGGCTTTTTTTGTTTGTTTCTGTGAGGTTGAAAATCACTGGAATCATGGGTTCTGGAGGGAATTACGGAGATAGTCTAGTTTGAAGAGTGGGATGCTTGAACTTGAAATTATGGATGGATAACAACCATTGATATGACAAGGTCTAGGGCATAATTAGGAGATAAAGTTAAGGACATAATCATTAGGTGAGAAAATTGAGAGAGCAAGGCATTAGAAGGATCTTCTATGTGGATGTAAACATCACAAAGAGTAAGGACAGAAGTAGTATTGAAGAAAATGATGATGACTTATTTTTGCCTGTTGGTTTGCTTTGTTTTGTTTTTGAGAAAGGACTAAAATGGAGCGAGAAGCAAAGAAGACATCTATCTGCAGTCTCAATGGTATTAGAGGTAATGGAAGAAAAAAAAAGCCACCATGCAGGGACATTGTGGAAGGGAACAAGGGAACAAGGGTGTTCAGCATAGCTTTGGAAATCATTTTTGGAAAGCAATGTAGTTGTTTGTTTTCTTTTACAATTCAATGGTTTTAGTATATTCACAGAATTGTGCAATCATCTCCCAAACAAGAAACCCTATACTCATCAGTAGCCTTTTCTCCTACCAGCCCCCAGCCCCAGGCAACCATTAATCTACTTCTATAACTATGGATTTGCCCATTGTGGACATTTCACAGAAATGGAATCATATTGTATATGGTTTTTTGCCACTGGTTTCTTTCTCTTAAGCAATATGTTTTGAACACAATTTCAGATCATCTATTAAATTTAAATATCTTCATGCCCTTTAATACAACATCTGCGAATTCCCCTTAAACAGTCACATATGCATGTGTGGACACACACATTTATTATAACATTGTTTCTAGTGGCAAAAAATTACAAACAGTTATCCATCAAGAGGGGAATGGATAAATAAATTATGGCAGAAACATCCTATGCCTCCATTAAGGAAAATAAAGGATTGATTATGATCAAAATTTCATATAAATTAATATTATATATTAGTATATGTATAGAGAAGAAAAAGTAATTTGGGAGACAAGTACAAATCTTTGACAGTGATTACTTTTGGGAGTCAAGGTAATAAGGAATATGTTTTTCTCCCTTGTATAGTGCTAGAAAGTTTATTTCAATAAAGTACATGTAACTGTTTCATGAATAGAAAAAAAAGTTAAAAAGCAACATGGAAATCAAGAATTACAGGTTGTTTATATCATTTGATTTGATATCCAGGCAACTTATCATACATGCTAATTCAATAGAAAAAATGATATATGTATGATGTTTAATGTTGCATTATCCTCTATGGTGGAGAAAAACTAGACAAAGACCAGGTAAGTGAAATATTTATGAGATGCAACAACTTGATGGGATATCATGCAGCTATTAATTTTTTTTGGTGAAGACTATAGAATTATGGGGAACTGCTTGAGAGAGCATAAAGAAAAAAATCCAGAATACAAAATTCTACACAATATTCCATGCAATAATTATTGCAACCATAAACACATGAATGGATATAATCAAAGAGTAAATTGAAATATGAAAAAATATATGTATTTTTTGCATGGTAGAGTTATCATCTCTGAAAATAAAATGTCTATCCATTTTACATTCTCAGCCTTAACGATATGTACTCCAGAACCATATTATCAATGGCCTGCTGGATCTAATTGAATATCCAGGTTCTCATCTCAACTCATTTTGTCTTAGACTCAGTTAACTTATGCTATACATGCTCCTCTGGGGGTTTATAGCATCTCTTAAAACTGGAAAGTATTAATGATTCCTTCCTCCCCACCTATCATATGCAAATCAAGACAATTTAAATACTAAAGCATAAAGTAAGCATAAGAAATTCTAAGCTCTAATATTTCCCAGCTTAGCACCTTGGGTGTTTTCTTCTAAACTGTCAAGTTATTTTGTAAAATATTGTTGCTTTCATTTTGCTGGTATCCTTGACTCATGATTAGGCTGTGATGGCCTTTATGCAACTTCTTCACTCAGTAAATCATAATTGTTCTAGGAAACCACACTTGAAAATTGGAAGAATTTTCCCTATTGTCTTTTCTTTATTCCATATATCCTAATAAATAAATCAGCTCATTCTTCTTTTAAAACATCTCCTGGTATTTTGCCTTGTCTTTATTCACATGGACACCACCCTAGCCTGTGCTCTCCTCATCACCGCCCTAGGTGGCGGAGGTAAGTCTTCTCACTCTCTTCTCTATCTTCCACTTCTTTTTGGCTCCAATTCAATCTACCTTCTCCAAATGCTGCCTTTAGCATCTTATTTTGTTGTTCAAGAGCTTCCACTGGCTTTCCAATAGCCTATTTCTCAACTCCAAAGTCCTAGCCTCCCAGTCTAGATTACCTTTATTTTTTTATTTTATTTTATTTTAAGATTTTATTTATTTGACAGAGAGAGACACAGTGAGAGAGAGAACACAAGCAGGGGGAGTGGGAGAGGGAGAAGCAGGCTTCCTGCAGAGCAGGGAGCCCGATGTGGGGCTCGATCCCAGGACCCTGGAATTATGACCTGAGCTGAAGGCAGACGCTTAATGACTGAGCCACCCAGGCGCCCCTCTAGATTACCTTTAAAGAAGAACTAGTTCATTTATTCAAGTTCACCTTTCCTGCTCTTCATCATAAGTCCCTGTCCCAGGGAGTCTCCTCATGACCTGCCTCTGAGCTTTGTTCAACACCACTTCATTACCTAGCATGAATTCTTGCTTTTGTATATCCTGCCCTTGCCTTCCATTACTTCGTAGCCTCTATCTCTACCTCTCTTCTCTAATTTAGTACACACAATACCTATTTTCATGTCACATATTATGGTATTACATTCGTTCATTTCTTCAACAAATGTTTGTAGAGCATGTCTTCTGTAGAAGAAGAAAGATTTTTTCTAAGCACTTGGTTAGTTTTGTTTTACGTAGTCCTCCAATTATTTAGTATCCACATCTTGCCTCTTTGGTCTATACATTCTTATAATACATGCAAATTAGTATTACTTGTTGGATTATAAGAGAATAAAATCCAAGAGGGAAGCAATTGCATATGAAATATCAAAAAGAGATACAAATCAAAAGTATTCTTGGACATAAGACTATGAAACATAAGAAAACCGTCAGGAAAAATAAATGCTTTCTTTACTGTATTGGCTCAGTTCCTTCTAATGTAGCCTGGCGCCACTGATAATAAAAGTAATCAGATTTTTTTTAAGGTGGGGAGGGGAAAACTTTATCGAAATCTTAATGTTAAATTTCCACAGATCATTTCATTTTATGATATTTAGGCACTGGGATATTCTCAATTGACTTAGCAAATAGTGAGAGGGAATTTGCCAATATATAGTTAGCAAATATTCACCAGTCTTGCAATCAGTGTTGATTAACTACCATGAAAGGATATCAGATTTAGTCAGGAATCTGAGGGTGGTGGTTTTAATTGTCTTGGCTTTACCCTCTTTTTTTTTTTTTAATTTCAAAATGGCAACTCTAATTATATAATATAAAATAACTGCCTCAGTTGTTGTAGGTAGAATCAACATATTCTCTTCCTATGGTAAGCTACATTGGAATAGCTGTCTTTATTTGATAATAAAATGTGCATTTTTTAAAATTTGTGAAGTCTCAGGGAAAAAAATTAAACCCCTATCTGGTTGTTGACCCAGTTTCATTTTGTTGCTTTTTTGTGTGTGCCTGTTTGTTAGGTTGTCCTTCAGAATCTTCACATTTCTTCCAAGTGCATTTACTTCATTTTTCCTCCTTCTCATATTGTATAACTACATATATACTTATATTTCTCTATTTATTTAAAAATTGTTTTCCTCTTCATGAAAGGAATTGTGGTTTTGGTATAAGATGAAGTCAATATATAAAATGTAAAGAAGGAAATGAAAATTACCCGTAACTCTACTACCTTATAACAATTTTTCTAGACTTGAATAATATTACGTAATAAGTCAACTATATCATGTCACACATTTATCATAATAAGGACTTTCCTTGGTCTTAAATATTACTTAAAAAGCATGATTTTTAGCTAGGGTATAGTGTTTTACTGTATATAAAGTTTAGCCATTCCTTTTGTTGACCATCTACATGGTTTCTGATATTTAGCTATTGAAATATTTGTGATGGTCTTTTTTGAAAATAAAGTCCTGGTCATATTTTTTGTTATTCTTTAGGATAAATTCTTAGAAGTGAAATTCCTAGAAGATTCTTGATACATCTTAAAATTTGCTTTCCAGAAATTTGTACTTAAGTATTCCCTGTAGGTATTTCTGTAAGAGTTCTAGGATGATGTTTTTTTCACTGTGCTATGTTCCTTCCCAGTATACGGTAAATAATTATGAAATTCAACAGTTATTTCTTTCATATGTTCTCATTTGCTCCCATGGCTACAGCTATTTCTTCTGGCTAATATATCCAGGTCTGATACCAACTAAATCTCCTCTCTTGTTTTTTCCTTTTGCCTTCCCTTCTGTGGCCATTGGAGCTTCCATCCACCCAGTTTTCCTAAGCAGGAACTTCAGAATCATCCTTGAAAACTATCCTTCCTTCATCTACCTTTGGTTTCTCTACCACCAAAGTGTCTTTTACAACACAGTCTTTCCACTGCGATTTCCATAGTCTAGCTTGTCTGGACTCCTACGTTCCTAACTTGCCTTTCCACCACCAATCTGCCTGCCTTTGAACTTTCCTTCTTAGACTCCTCCAAATATATTTGAAAAAATAGATACAATTATGAAATTCTCCTGCTTTATATTCATTGTAAATATAAATTCTCCTAGAGAATTATGATCAGGTTCTTTAATATGGCACAGAAGTCTTATCACACTTCCCATGAAGTGATGTCCCAGTTTACCAATGTACAGTTATTTCCACCCATCCCTCATGCCTATGCCACACAAACCACAGATTGTGTCTCTTCCACAACCTCTCACTTTGTTCATTCCTTTTCCCTTGATGGAATTCCCTTTCCTTTTTCTCATTGGAAACTCATCTTTTAATACTCAATTCATATGTCACTACTTTCTACAGCTGATCTCTTTAGACCACAAAAATTCTTAACTAAACTTCCCTTTTGCTGTAGTAGCCACCATATTGTATTATATCTACTTGTTGATGTGATTATCTTTTCCTTTGAGCTCTTTGAAGTCAATATTTGTGAATAGATCATCTTTATGTCCCTTGTGCCAATCAAAATATAGTGACACCCAGTTTTTCAGGGTCCAATACATGCTTCAACATGTTTGTTGTGTTGTTCTATATACTCATGTGTTGTTTTCAGTCTACACAGTGTTTTCTTTGCCTGGTTCAGTATGTGATAATTTGTATTGGGTTTTCTGTGCATTAATAGGTCATATTTTAAAGCTATACATAAAATTTAATCTGTAGCAGAATATTTATATTGCCTTAAGAATCATATCAACCCCATTTCTGATCCATTGCTTAGATGTAAAATGTTTTAAAAGCCAGGAAAAGCAGGAGCTTGAAAATGTTCTGTTCAAAAGATCCAAGGATCCAAAAAAACTAAGGAAGGTTATTTTTCATGGTCAATTGATTGCTTATTTTGCTTCACCCTTAAAAATGGTCAACACTTAACAAACAAGCAATTAATCCATGAGTCCTTTGGAGAAACTGGGAATATCAAAAGGTAGCAAAAGACCGCGACTTCTGGGGTAGTAATAAAGATTACAAACTGACCCATTGAATGGTTTTCATTATAGTGGTAGGATATGATGTGGTCTTTGGATTAAGATCATTCCATGGCAAATTTTAAACTGTCATCCATACATTGGTTGGTTGTGGTTGTTGCAATTGACCTTGTTTTTCAAATGTTGACTATAAAAGTTTTTCTTTTCTTCTCTTTTTGATCATAACTATAAATATTCTAGAATGGATATGCTAATATGAAAGGTTTAATGGGTTCTGCAACAGGAAAACCAATTTAAAATATTTTCTTTGGTCAGAATTTTTTCCCTTTAGTGCAACAAGTTTTCAGATTTCAATATGGGATTTAATGTGCAGACAGGAAAGAGTTTTTATCAACTCTAATTCTGATGAACAAATCAATGACTTCCTGGATACTAGTATTGTTTTTTAGATTAATACTCTAAATGTATGAACCTGTCGTATCAGATAACTTAAGCAAACATTCTGTCTGTGCATTAATTGCTATTGAGGGTTAATGTTATTTATAAAATGAAATCAATATGATCTCTATTGCTCATTAACTGAGATGTTCTGGGCCCAATTCTGTTTTATTTTTCAATTAAGTTCTATTACTTTTCCTTATTGGCCCTTGAAAAATAGCTGTGGAAACAAACTTAATCGTTCTGAAAATGTCAGAATCAACAAAATGCCCTAATGGAAAGCCCTATATATTTGAACATAAAAAAGAATCCAGTGTTCAATCATTGGAAATTACAGATAATTTATATAACTATCCTTTATTCTGCCTTCTTTTTTAAAGTGAGTGACTTTCTTTCAGTTGTTCATTTCATTCTTTGCATAAAGTCAAAAACCTCATGGTGCTTTTGTTATTTCCGGTAAATGTGGGACCACCAGAAAGGCAAACACTGCAAGGCGGGATAAGGCACACTTCCAGAAAGACCTCACTACCTGAAACCTGCTGTTTAGCGAGTCTGCTCTAAGTCCAGCCTTGGTCCCTCTCCTTCAGCCTCTGTAGTTGACTGAGTAATGGTCTCCAAAGATGTCCACATTCTAATCCCTAGAACCTGTAACTTGTCACTTTTCCTAGCAAATCTTACACCACAGGCAGATGTGATTAAGTTAAGGATTTTTGAGATGGGAAGATTATCCTGGATTATCCAGGTGAGCTTTCAATGTAATCACAGGTATCCTTAGAAGAGGGAAGCAAGAGGGTCAGATAGAGAAGATGTGACAGCAAAACAGACCAAAATAGAGGTTGGGGCATCCAAGGAATGTGAGCAGCTTCTAAGTGCTGGAAAAGGCAAGTAAATGAATTCTCCCCAACAGCCTTCAGAAGGAGCCAGCCAGGGCAACACTGATTTTTACCCAGTGAAACCCATTTTGGATTTTGGACTTCCAGAACTGTTAGTACTAAATGTGGACCGTTTTTAAACCATCAAGCTTGTGATAACTTATTACAGCAGCAACAGAAAACCAATACAGAGCCAGGAGGGCTCCAGATGTATTATGTTTCTGAGCTGATCACTAGAGTTGGTCCATGAAGGAACGCTTTCTGGGCATTAAGGTGCTGCCCACTGGGTGCTTTAAAGAAATAATTTACCTGAGAAGATGAGAAATTTACTTCTGAGGGCACTTTTAATAACCTGACTCACAGCTTCTGAAACACATGGGTGAAAGCATTATTCCAGGTCTGTACCAGCTGAATATTGTAGAGATTGCCTTTTCTTAGGGTCTTCCTCAAAAGCTGTCCACTGATAGTAGTAGGTAAGTATGATGAAATTTTAGAATTAGGTTTAACTGGTCTCTAACTAGGTTTGCTTGGTCTCTTCTAGCAAAATGTTTTGGTCTTTAGGAGGATTTTAGGTAAGTGGAAATGATAAGATGTATTTTTCTGATGGTTTTTTACTCACCATTTTAATTTTTCTTAGGCTAGTAAGTTTTGTTTTCTCTATAAACTAATAAAGCTTGCTTCTTTGAGGGAGAGGAACACCTATTTCCCATATAGTAATCATACTGTGAAGCAGTGAAATTGCATCTATTGTGGTGTTCTATTTATACATTAAAGCTCCTTGACTGAAAAGTCCTCAGAGAGAACTTTCTGGACCATTTTATCAAAAAGACAATCAAAATATAGCAAGATTTAGCCCTCACAATATGGATGGATAAAATGGTGGCCAATGCCATTTTCAGTTCACGTTCCTTTGAGCCACATCTTTTGGTTTTCTTTAGGAGAAAGATCAATGTCATAAAGAGGAACTGTGTCAAAAAAAAAAAAAGGTGGGTTTTGGAGTCAACCTCCAAGCTCAGCTGAACCATCTACTTTCAACACTACCATATACAGAGCCTCAGTTTCCTCAGCTGCAAGGGGTAATATTCCCATCAGTGGTCGTGTTAACATATTAAATAGATGTACCTGCTCAGTCTCTGAGTTCCAACCTTGGCTGTGTCATGAACTAAGAGTGTGAGTTTGGACTGATTTCTAAGTTCCTTTTTATGGAACTCAAGTAATAGGAACTAAAAAATGGCAGCTATTATTATTACTTTGTTAAGCTATAGATTCATTCAGAGATTTGAAAAAAAAATATTAAGTTTAATCCCTCTATCTCCAGAAAATAGCTCACAGAAAATGTTTGTTGGTTGTATGTCAGGTATTGTAATAAACCTTTTCTAATTTTCCACAACAGTGATAGGTTGGTTCTTTTATTTACCCATTTTGTAGTTCTAAAAGGGAATGTTAAGGAAGGTTAAGGGATTTGTCCAAAGTTGTATGCCTAGCTGGTGCTACAGCCAAGAATTAAACATGACAGAGAACCTCTTGAATGCAAGCTCTTAACCACCTCTCTGAACCATATGCAACAGTGGCTCGTTTTAGTTTTACAAATATGAAATGAATTGGTACAAGTAAAGCACTACTTAACGATGTACGTCTCCCTAACCAAACCTTCCCTGCAGCCTGGTTTGGCCTCCTTGCCTGAGGGTATACATAATCATAATCACCAATAAATTGTACACCGTTTCTAAAACAAACCCCTTGCTATTTTTTTCAAGTCAATCTAAGAAAGAAAATGGAAGGAGAGGGTGGCACAGTTCTTCAGTCACTGCTGCATTCAAACTGCCTTCCAACAATACCTTTTTTATAAAACAAGACGACTTGATGACTTTTGCTTCTGTGGTTATTTGGGGTGAAGGAATTGTATAAAAGGTGTGTAATGCTGAAAAGGGCAAGTCACAGCACCAAAATCTCATAACATGCCATCTTCTGTTTGAATGTGCTGGCTTAGTGGAATGCATATCTGATGTTTATCAGTGCATGTCTTTTTTTTTTTTTAACTTTTTTACTTTATTTTTAAATTTTATTTTATTATGTTATGTTAATCACCGTACATTACATCGCTAGTTTTTGATGTAGTGTTCCATGATTCATTGTTTGCATTTACAACCAGTGCTCCATGCAATACATGCCCTCCCTAATACCCATCACCAGGCTAACCCAACCCCCCACCCCCCTCCCCTCTAAAACCCTCAGATTGTTTCTTAGAGTCCATTGTCTCTCATGGTTCATCTCTCCCTCCGATTTCCCCCCTTCATTTTTCCCTTCCTTCTCCTAATGTCCTCCATACTATTCCTTATGTTCCACAAATAAGTGAAACCATATGATAATTGACTTCCTCTGCTTGACTTATTTCACTTAGCATGATCTCCTCCAGTCCCATCCATGTTGATGGAAAAGTTGGGTATTCATCCTTTCTGATGGCTGAGTAATATTCCATTGTATGTATGGACCACATCATCTTTATCCATTCATCTGTTGAAGGGCATCTCAGCTCTTTCCACAGTTTGGCTATTGTGGACATTGCTGCTATGCACATTGCAGTGCATATGGCCCTTCTTTTCACTACATCTGTGTCTTTGCATCTGTCTTTAGTAGATGTCAATTTGCTTTTCATGCAATAGCCCCTAGAAACAAGCACTCACTTTCCAAATATCTAAAGTTTCAGGAAATATCTGTATACATCCTCCCCAGGCACTAACATTAGATTACCTGAGATTACCACAGACTAAATGTGGGAACGGCATCATGCTTCACAGAGTGTAGATACTTGATAAACTCAAACACCAACACTAGCTGAACAATAACAATAAATTGAATATAGACGCTGGCAAAATCAATTGTTCTGATTGGTTTTTTCAGAACTGGATTTTGTCTTTTGGTATATAGCTTTACTGTGCTTTTTTTTTTTTAGTATGAAAATAACTTTATAAGGTTCATTGGGTTCATTACTGTATGATTAATAGTTGCTGCCATTTATTGGTTGCTTACTATGTGCCAAATGGTATATTGGATGCTTTATCTATATCATCTCATTTAATCCTTCCAAATGTTCCATGACATCAATGTTATTTTTGTTATATGGATTGGAAAACTGAGGGTCAGATCACATTAAAATTAAAAGTGACACAATTTGTGAATAATAGATGTAGGATGTGAACCTAAGTGTTTAAATTACAAAGCTATGCTAGTCCCACTGTTACAGTGTCTCTTATAAATGAGTCATTTTGTTCTTTGAAATACTGAGGGTTGGGATTTTTGTGGAGCCTAAAGCAATAGTTTCCTTAGCTTACTTGTTCTTTGGAATATCAATGTGGTTACATGATTGATTGGATTTTTCTTCTAACTCTAGTGATCTCCAGAAACATAAGAATTTAAAATGTATACAAATATCCAGAGAGATTGATCACTCTTCATACTACAAGGTGCATAAGACCTGACCTTTAACAACAGGTGCAGTAGACTCAGGACCAGTTTTCAGAGACTCATCTGAAAGACTTTCTGTAGGAAACAGATGGGAGGGATGTCAACTTTACAGGGGCTGAATCTTTGGTTATAACTCATTAAGACATCCCCTTAAGTGTGATTACACTTAAGTGAAGAGATTATAAACCAGATAGAGTAAAAGTGTCCCTCTCTGATCCAGTAGCTGATGTGTTCTCCATTAGACAACTGCTGTATTTAGTAGAGCCCTAAGAATAAAACATTACCAATTTACCATTTAATATAGTTAAATATAAATGAGGGACCATCTTGCACAGACCCTATTCCTAAGATTATGTTTTATTCATTTATTATTTAGTTTTTATCATAGTCTAAATTTTTTTCATGTAGATATGATGGTATCTAGCACTTCTCAAGTTTGTATCTTAGGCATGAAAGAGAAGCATCTTGCTCATATTTACAATTGTAGAAATTATTTTCCATGGAATTGTAGCTACCCTAAAAATTGATTAAATTGATACTTTAAAAGAATATTGCATACAAATTATTCTTTTTTTTTTAATTTTTTTTTTTTTTAAATTTTATTTATTTGCGAGAGAGACAATGAGAGACAGAGAGCATGAGAGGGAGGAGGGTCAGAGGGAGAAGCAGACTCCCCGCTGAGCAGGGAGCCTGATGTGGGACTCGATCCCGGGACTCCAGGATCATGACCTGAGCCGAAGGCAGTCGCTTAACCAACTGAGCCACCCAGGCACCCTGCATACAAATTATTCTGATCAGATGCTTCCTTGTATAGTTCATCTATTTCTATATGAAAGCCAAGTGACAACAAATATCTTCAACAAGTTATTTCTATTATTAGAAATTTAACACTATGTTGTATTTCTAAATATGGCCTTCCTCTAATATAATAATTAAATAAAATATTTAAACTATATTTAATCTTATTACTCTATTCTGTTTTTCCTTATAAACGTAAAAAATCAATAGTTTTAACAATTGATGTAATTTTTATTTTTTTTACTTTTTTATTTTATTTATTTATTTATTTATTGTTATCTTAATCACCATACATTACATCATTAGTTTTTGATGTAGTGTTCCATGATTCATTGTTTGTGTATAACACCCAGTGCTCCATTCAATATGTGCCCTCTTTAATACCCATCACCAAGCTAACAGTTTCCCCCACCCTCCCTCCCCTCTAGAACCTTCAGTTTGTTTCTCAGAATCCAGTCTTTCATGGTTCGTCTCCTCCTCTGATTACCCCCCTTCATTTTTCCATTCCTGCTATCTTTGTTTTGTTTTTTTTTTTAACATATACTGTATTATTTGTTTCAGAGGTACAGGTCTGTGATTCAACACTCTTACACAATTCACAGCGCTCACTATAGCACATACCCTCCCAATGTCTATCACCCAGCCACTCCATCCCTCCCATGCCCCACCACTCCAGCAACCCTCAGTTTGTTTCCTGAGATTAAGAATTCCTCAAATGAGTGAGGTCATATGATACATGTCTTTCTCTGATTGACTTATTTTGCTCAGCATAACACCCTCCAGTTCCAGCCACATTGATGCAAATAGCAAGATTTCATTCCTTTTGATGGCTGCATAATATTCCATTGTATATATATATATACCACCTCTTCTTTATCCATTCATCTGTCGATGGACATCTTGGCTCTTTCCATAGTTTGGCTATTGTGGACATTGCTGCTATAAATATTGGGGTGCACGTACCCCTTTGGGTCCCTACATTTGTATCTTTGGGGTAAATACCCAGTAGTGCAATTGCTGAATCATATGGTAGCTGTATTTTCAACTTTTTGAGGAACCTCCATACTGTTTTCCAGAGTGGTTGCACCAGCTTGCATTCCCACCAACAGTGTAGGAGGATTCCCCTTTCTCCACATTCCCACCAACATCTGTTGTTTCCTGACTTGTTAATTTTTGCCATTCTGACTGGTGTGAGGTGGTATCTCATTGAGGTTTTGATTTGGATTTCCCTGATGCCGAGCGATACTGAGCACTTTTTCATGTGTCTGCTGGCCATTTGGATATCTTCTTTGGAAAAATGTCTGTTCATGTTTTCTGCCCATTTCTTGATTGGATTCTTTGTTCTTTGGGTGTTGAGTTTGATAAGTTCTTTATAGATTTTGGATACTAGCCCTTTATCTGATATGTCATTTGCAAATATCTTCTCCCATTCTGCTGGTTGTCTTTTGGTTTTGTTGACTGTTTCTTTTGCTCTGCAAAAGCTTTTTATCTTGATGAAGTCCCAATAGTTCATTTCTGCCCTTACTTCCCTTGCCTTTGGCGATGTTTCTAGGAAGAAGTTGCTATGGCTGAGGTCGAAGAGGTTGCTGCCTGTGTTCTCCTTTAGGATTTTGATAGACTCCTGTCTCACATTGAGGTCTTTCAACCATTTGGAGTCTATTTTTGCATGTGGTGTAAGGAAATGGTCCAGTTTCATTCTTCTGCATGTGGCTGTCCAATTTTCCCACCACCATTTGTTGAAGAGACTGTCTTTTTTCCATTGGACATTCTTTCCTGCTTTGTCGAAGATGAGTTGACCACAGAGTTGAGGGTCCATTTCTGGGCTCTCTATTCTGTTCCATTGATCTATGTGTCTGTTTTTGTGCCAGTCCCATACTGTTTTGATGATGACGGCTTTGTAATAGAGCTGGAAGTCCGGAATTGTGATGCCACCAGCTTTGCTTTTCTTTTTCAACATTCCTCTGGCTATTCGGGGTCTTTTCTGGTTCCATACAAATTTTAGGATAATTTATTTCTTTGAAAAAAGTGGATGGTATTTTGATGGGGATTGCAATGAATGTGTAGATTGCTCTAGGTAGCATTGGCATCTTCACAATATTTGTTCTTTGAATCCATGATCATGGAACATTTTTCCATTTCTTTCTGTCTTCCTCAATTTGTTTCATGAGTATTTTATAGTTTTCTGAGTACAGATCCTTTGCCTCTTTGGTTAGATTTATTCCTAGGTATCTTAAGGTTTTGGGTGCAATTGTAAATGGCATCGACTCCTTAATTTCTCTTTCTTCTCTCTTGTTGTTGGTGTATAGAAATGCCACTGATTACTGTGCATTGATTTTATATCCTGCCACTTTCCTGAATTCCTGTATGAGTTCTAGCAGTTTTGGGGTGGAGTCTTTTGGGTTTTCCACATAAAGTATCATATCATCTGCAAAGAGTGAGAGTTTGACTTCTTCTTTGCTGATTTGGATTCCTTTTATTTCCTTTTGTTGTCTGATTGCTGTGGCTAGGACTTCTAGTACAATGTTGAATAGCAGTGGTGATAGTGGACATCCCTGCCACATTCCTGACCTTAGGGGGAAAGTTCTCAGTTTTTCCCCATTGAGAATGATATTCACTGTGGGTTTTTCATAGATGGCTTTTATGATATTGAAGTATGTACCCTCTATCCCTATACTCTGAAGAGTTTTGATCAAGAAAGGATGCTGTACTTTGTACAAATGCTTTTTCTGCATCTATTGAGAGGATCATATGATTCTTGTCCTTTCTTTTGTTAATGTATTGTATCACATTGATTGATTTGTGGATGTTGAACCAACCTTGCAGCCCAGGGATAAATCCCACTTGGTCGTGGTGAATAATCCTCTTAATGTACTGTTGGATCCTATTGGCTAGTATTTTGGTGAGAATTTTGCATCCATGTTCATCAAGGATATTGGTCTGTAATTCTCCTTTTTGATGGAGTCTTTGTCTGGTTTGGGGATCAAGGTAATGGTGGCCTCATAAAACGAGTTTGGAAGTTTTCCTTCCATTTCTAGTTTTTGGAACAGTTTCAGAAGAATAGGTATTAATTCTTCTTGAAATGTTTGGTAGAATTCCCCTGGGAAGCCATTTGGCCCTGGGCTCTTGTTTGTTGGGAGATTTTTGAGTACTGCTTCAATTTCCTTAGTGGTTATTAGTCGGTTCAGGTTTTCTGTTTCTTCCTGGTTCAGTTTTGGTGGTTGATACATCTCTAGTAATGCATCCATTTCTTCCAGAGAATCTAATTTGCTGGCATATAGTTGCTCATAATATGTTTTTACAATTGTTGTATTTCTTTGGTGTTGGTTGTGATCTCTCCTCTTTCATTCATGATTTTATTTTTTTGGGTCCTTTCTCTTTTCTTTTTGATAAGTCTGGCCAGGGGTTTATCAATCTTATTAAATCTTTCAAAGAACCAGCTCCTAGTTTTGTTGATCTGTTCTACTGTTCTTTTGCTCTGATCTTTATTATTTCTCTTCTCCTGCTGGGTTTAGGCTTTATTTGCTGTTCTTTCCCCAGCTCCTTTAGGTGTAGGGTTAGGTTGTATTGGAGATCTTTCTTGTTTTTTGAGAAAGGCTTGTATTGCTATATACATTCCTCTTAGGACTGCCTTTGCTGCATCCCAAAGATTTTGAACAGTTGTGTTTTCATTTTCATTGGTTTCCATGAATTTTTTTAATTCTTCTTTAGTTTCCTCATTGACCCATTCATTCTTTAGTAGGATGCTTTTTAGCCTCCATGTATTTGAGTTCTTTCCGACTTTCCTCTTGTGATTGAGTTCTAGTTTCAAAGCATTGTGGTCTGAAAATATTCAAGGAATGATCCCAATCTTTTGGTGATGTAATTTTTATTTTATGTCTATTCTTGAGAGCAGAATGGTTGATCTAGAGATAATTTGTCCATTATGGTAGCCACTTAGCTACATGTAGCTATTGAGCCACTTAAATGTAGCTAGTCCAAATTGAGATACATTTAAGTATAAAATACCTACCAGATTTTGAATGTAAAGCATACCAATAATTTTTAAATTGATTGTATGCCAAAATGATCATATTTTGCATATACTAGGTTAAATAAAACATACTATTTAAGCTAATTTCACTTTTTTCTCTTTACTTTTTAAAAATGTGGCAACTAGTAAATTTGAAATTACACATGTAACTTGCATTTTTGCTCTTGTTTAATTTCTATTAAACAGTATTGATCTAGAATCTCTTAGTAAATAAAAAGCCCTTTTCTGGTTTTTCAGCCATCTGAAAAAAATCAGAGTGATTCTTTCAACGCTGTTTGACTCTCAAGAATTCAGTGTAACCATCACTTACTAAATTGTACACTTACTTGTAAATTGTACCCTAGTGGCAAAAGGCATTTAATTCACCTTCCAAATGGGCTCTCTTTACAAGCAGGGAGTGACTTTTTTTTGGAAAAGTTTGGCTTAATAAATTTTAATTGATAGTAATACTAATAAACTGAAGGGGGAATTAATTTACAATTATGGTTTATAAGGAACAAGTAATAGAAAACTCTGAGAATGTATCATAATATATACTGCCTATAACTTAATACTATACTATTATAACATAAAACTACATGATTATATATGTGTCTTCATGCTTGCCTTCTTAGCTACCGGTAAATTAGCAGAGGTTTAAAATATAAAATTAACTTCTTAACAGTTAGGCATAATCAGTTATAAAATTCTTCTGCTATCAAATCATTAAAACATGCTCACATGCAATGACTTGTAAAAATAAACCACTCTTGTTTGTCTGTGTGCTGGTAGGTATTTCTTTTCTTCATCAGCGTCCCAGTTTAGAACAGCAAGAGTTCTTTGAGCTGAAGTGAGGCTGGATTTTTCATTCTGACAACTACCTGTGACAGAGCGATACAGATACTTAAAGACCATGTTCTTGAGCCTGTAAAGATGCCTGGAGGGCCAAGCTGGTGTGTTTTTGTGGCTTTGCCATTTACGTATGATGCTATTTTTGTTACAACACTAATGGTTTTTTTTCATGCTTATACAGACCAACAAGTCGTCTTGCCAGGGAGTTGCTTTGTTCTTTGTGAGTTGTGTTATCATCATTCATCTCTGTCCTCTATAGAATGCTTCTCCTTTAACTTCTTTTCCTCTATTCAAGACAGACTTTGAAGGGTGTTCTAATACCTTCCAGACAACAGTAAGTTGAAATAGAAGAGGAGGGAAAAGTTAGATCAGTTTAGTAAACACGATTAGTTAAAAAAACGAGTATCAAGTGTAAAATATCCAGTGATGGGTTGTTAAAAAGCAGTTTCACGAAATGACATGCTTTAATGATTAAAACAACCATAAATGCTCCATTAAACAGTAGCTATTCTCGTTATAGACTAGACACATTATGGCAACAGATTAGTTTTATTTACAAACTTAGATACTTTTCTTTGGTTCATTAAAAAATTAATGTTTGAAGTAACTGGAATATTGTCCGTGTGGTTTCCATACCAGAGTGGTTACAAGAGATGAGGTAGTGGTAGCACGATTTAGCTGACCAAGCGGTATTTCACTCCGTTTTCACTGGAAAGAGACAGCTGTAGTCACATAGCTTTTCCAGATATGGAATCAAAGTGACAGCATTCTAAGAAGGCCATTGACCTGGGTTCAAGTTCCTTTGAAGTAGTCCACAGGACTGTAGCCCCACAAGCTTCACCAAAATACTACAACCCAGGAAGAGCCTCTGGACTCATTTCAGTGAGGAAAAAGCAACAACTTTGAATGTAAGTGATCTTAGTAAGGATTTATCCCTTCCTCCTCCTACAAAGTTTGATATAAGTTTTGGAGCTCTGGGCCACGACACTTCATCCTGTCAGGTGATCTCCTCTTTCTCTCCTTGCCCTTTTTGGCTTACTCTGCTTGAAGAGCCCATAGTATATTCATAGGGAGAAGCTTCCTATGTATCTTGACTGGGAAGTTCAGGCACCTGGACTTCAGCAGTTCCCACAGGATGCCAGATGGCAGAGGCCACGACACACCTCTACCACACCCTAACCTAGATTCAGAGCTGCAAGCCATGGGCCACGTGGATTTTCCAAGGAGCCTCTTTCTTAAGCTGGCATGGGTACTCCAGACACAAATGGACCTTCTAGCAGAAGATCTTCAGATGGTTCATTCAGGAAGGGAGGGGCTATGAAGACACGCTATGATCTTTGGCCCTGACATATTTTTCTGATTTTCTTCCTGACTTTTCTTTCTTACTTTTCAAACTTTCCTGTGTGTATTTGGTATACAAGCATTGCCTCATTCATCAACTTTCTTTACCAACTCCATCCCTCTCCTATACCTCTATTTCTAATCATGATACTGTCACTTTTCATCACCCAGGGTGATCTTTGACACTTTCTTTACTTTTCATTTCGCCAACTTCACAACTAACCAATTGCCAAATCTCACAAATTTCCTTTTTATATTTTCTGTTTCCTCTGCCATCACTCACTTGGATCCAGGCCCTCCTCATCTCATGCTTGGAGCATTATAATTGCCTCCTGACTCATCTCCCCACCTTCCAAAAAGTCCCTGCTTGTATTCATTCTGCACCCTTCTGTCAGGCTAACCTTCCTAAGGCCCTATGGTCATTTTGATATTCCACTGTGTGAGGACTTTGAGCTTCCTATAAGATAAGCTCCAGCTTGACATTCAAGATTTTCCAGTGCAGAACTTTAATCTTAGCTCTCACATATCCCTAGGTGGAGCCTATACCTAAAATTCTCTCCTCACTCTTTCTTAGTCCCAGGCTTTCCCTGTGTCTGTGATTTCTCTCACATTATGCTTCCTAACAGAATTGCTTCTCCTTGATTTTCATTCACTGCTTACTCATGAACTGTTTACGCCTACCTCTTCCATGAAGCTTCCGACATGATCCCTGCTCAAAATGATCTCCTCATACTCCTAACTCATGGCTCTTAGGCGAATAGTTGGGTACTGTTTTTTGATACCTCTTACATTTCTGCCTTGAAAAATCTCATTATTTCACACATGTTTTGTTCATTTACTTTCACCTATGTATATCTTTCTTCTCCACAAGAATATACATTCGTAAACAAAATTCCTTCAGATTCTTAGATTCTGGGATCTTTGTTTCAAATAGTCAAGGCTCATCTTGTGATCAGCCATGTGTCTTTCCTCTAATGTCCTTGTTTATGTTATTTGATTATTTTATTCCTCCTTTGGACATCAGTAAGAGTTTGTTTAATAAACAGATAATTTGTGTAACATTCTGATAAAATAGTAAAATTTCCAGTGTTTTGTTTTTTATGTAAAAGGTTTTCTTTTAATTTACTTTTTATTAGCTATTAGTTTTTGCTTCCTTATCACAACTGTTTTCTAAAGAGAGTTCATCCCATTAATGGGAATGTGTGGTACTCCAGAGCATCTTGAAGGGATTCAGTATTTAATCCTGGGGGCAGCAATTGAGAAAGCTGAATTGCTCTAGGTGACACAGGGAGAGGAGAAGGGGTAAGGAGCCAGAGGAAGACCCAGTAGAACAGGCAATGAGGGAAGAAGAGGGAAGACCAAACTGTGAGCAGTGAGACAAAACTCCATGGCAGAAGTGCTGCATTGTGGTTTGTTAGACTGTTTGATGTGGGGTGGCTGGCTCATCTTCATCTTCACAAGGATCTTCAGTAAAGGTGACATGGTTTACTGATACTCTTGTAATAACGGGTTAGTCAGGGGAATTCAAAGGGATGTTGAGTTTCATGTCTGGGCCAACAAAGTGTGAAGACTGAAAAAGCTAACTCTGTTTTCTGGGTCACATCTAAAGCCTCTTAGTGTTGGTAACTCCCAAAGATCTCTCTGGTCTTCAGATGAGAGTCATGAAAACAGTTTATATTGATGTGGCACTAAAATCCTTACAGAATCCTTTCATCTTAACAGAAACCCTGTGTGGCAAGTGAGGTAGATTTTAGTAATTCCACATTACAAGTTTAAAGATGGAGATTCGAAAAATTATGTGCCAAAAAGAATTCAAGGCTGTGATCTTGTTCTTTTTATTTAAAATCTAGTGCTATCTCCATAGTGTCCATTCTTTCTCCTTCTTCCTCTTTGCTGTTATGTAGCTGGAATCTGTAGGCAGACTTGCTCTTCTATAATTCACATTACCCTTTGTTTTTGTCAGTTTGTTTTCAGAAAATCAGTCCCCCTGCTTTTCTCTTGTGTATGAACCCTTGTCCTGAATCGGCAGTCATTAAAATGTTTGGCTACCTTGTTACCCTCTAGGTTTCAGGATGTATGTCATTAAAATCTGAATTTTACACCCAAAATTATTTGCACATGATAGTTCATATTCTGATTTTTGTTAAGGCCTGTTTTATAGTCTTTTTTTTACTTTGTTATTTTCTATCATTATTTTCTTTTTTTTGTCAAATATACATTTTATGTATATGTATATGACATTATTGTTATTATTATAAGTATTTTTAAAATTGCATTCTACTATCTTGGTTTATGGATTGTTTCTTTTCTTCTGTATCATTTGCCTCCATGTAATTATAAACTTTTCTAGCTCTCACAAGCCTTTCTGAATCTTAAGTCTATGATTCCGAGCATCCTGTTTCTATCTCCATCTTAAAATATATTATTGAATAAAGACAATAAAAAAAATTTTCCTGGAATGATTTAATTGCTGTGGCCTAATCACAGGGTTAATTTCTTCATTGGAGATCATCAGTTATCTTTTTAAATGCAAATAATTATTTCTCTTTAATTTTTTCCTTTAATATGCTAGAGAGAATCAGAAAATAGATATTATTTTATGCTGATCATGGATTAAAATAAATGTACTTTAAAATTGGTTCTTGTTATTTGTAGTAGGATAAATTCACAATTATTGTAAAAGCTTTAAACAGATAATAAGCCTTATGAAAAGCAATCTGATAATATTTAAACTCTTTATCCCAGGAATCCCAGTTCTAAGAATCTATTCCCTGGAAATTATCAGAAATATGGTCAAGGATTTATATACATGGATGCCTCCAGAGTATGATTTATAAAGATAAAAAATTGGAAACAGTTAAAAGGATAATTGTGTAATTAAATATTATAGAGTTATAAAATCCTGTTTTTGAAGATTAGGTTAATAAAAGTGTTAATGATACAATGTTAATAAAGAAAATTCAGGGTATAAAAATATACATACATTTTGATCCCAAGTTCCCTCTATATTTAATAAATGATATTAACTTAGTGGGAAACAAAGTACTTCTCATTATATATTTGTGCTTATTTTGCTTAAAATGAGAATTACACTATCATTATATTCTTCTGCTTTTCATTTTTAACATAATAATAATAAATGGTATGTATTTTTGTAGCATTTATTCAACCACAGAAAAGTACATAGGAAAGAAATGCTGTCTATGCTATCCTGAAATAAATCCCCTAAGCAACACATAGTAGGCTAAGCATGGAAAAAGAAGTAGGTAATCTGGGCCCAGTGACTCATTCATTCTAAAAGGGCTCTGGCCCTCCTGGACTCATCTACCAATTGGCATTTCACTGGTGAGCAGGTGTGTGATGTGAGTAGAAACGAGGAAGACATTTAGTCAAAATGAGATTCAAAAAAGAACTTGATTCTGCAGACCCTTTTTTAATGAAGTGCTTTAGAGAAGGGTGTGGAAGGCTTAAGCAGAGATTTAAAAGACTTCTTGCACCTAGTTGTTACCAAAGAGAATTCTGAACAGTGAAGCCAATGAAACAGAAACAGATGGCTCAAATTTTCTTTGAAATGTAGACAGATTGAAGAGGAAGAAGTTTGGCAAAAATACATTTGGGGTTTGGCCAAACTGAAAACATTTGAGAAATGGTATGAAACACTGGAAAAACATTAAAGTACTAGAACACTCACACTAAGTGTAATGTGATGGATACACAAAGAGAAATGGAGCTTAAAGATTAGGCCGCAGTTTCTGGTCAACCATCACAGCAACTGTTTCATTCTGGGGCAGGATGGACACTGATGGCTGGTAGTTCTACCTGCGCAATGGAAATTACCTGCAAAATTGAGGGAACTCATGCAACTGAAAGATGCATGTAACTGAAGCTGCTTGAGCAACTGAAACACCCCAAGCAACTGAATCTACTGAGACATTCTTCTCAGGTACACATGACATTCTTCAGGATAGATCATAACTTAGGCCACAAATTAAGTTTGAATAGTTTTAAAAGATAGATATCATACAAAGTATCTTCTCTGGTCACATCAGGATGGACTTAGAAATTAATAATAGGAGTAAAACTGGAAAAATCACAGATTTGTGCAAATTCATCAGTACACTCTTAAACAATTAGTGGATCAAAGAAAAAAATCACAAGGAAAATTAGATAATACTTAAGGATGAATGAATTTGGAATCACAACATATCAAAAGTTATGGGACACTGTGAAAGCAGTGCTGAAAGAGAAAATTTATAGTAATAAATGCTGTTATTTAAAAAAAGGAGAGGGTGCCTGGGTGGCTCAGTTGGTTAAGCGACTGCCTTCGGCTCAGGTCATGATCCTGGAGTCCCTGGATCGAGTCCCGCGTCGGGCTCCCTGCTCGGCAGGGAGCCTGCTTCTCCCTCTGACCCTCCCCCCTCTCATGTGCTCTCTCTCTCTCTCTCATTCGGTCTCAAATAAATAAATAAAATCTTTAAAAAAAAAAAAAAAAAAAAAAAAAGGAGAAAGATCTTAAATTAATAAACTAACTTGACAATTTAAAGAACTAGAATCATTACTATAAAAAAATCATAAAATAACAAATAATGATGAGGATGTAGAGAAATTAGTATCCTCACATACTGTTGTGAGAATAGTTTAGTCACTGTTGAAACTATGGAGTTTCCTCAAAAAATTAAAAATATAACTACCATATGATTAAACAATTCTACTTTTGGGTATATACCCAAAAGAATTGAAAGCAGAGTAGTGAAGAGATACATGTGTCCATAGCAAGAGTATTGAGTATATTTGTATACCTGTGTCATCCATAGCAGCATTATTTACAATAGCCAAAAGGTGGAAGCAACCCAAGTGTCCATTGATAAATGATGGATAAACAAAATGTGGTATATACATACAATAGAATATTATTCAGCCTTAAAGGAGAAGGAAATTCTGACACATGCTATAACAGATGAAACTTGAGGACAGTATGCTCAGTGAAATAAGCCAGTTACAGAAGGACATAATACTGTATGATTCTACTTATATGAAGTACCTAGAGTAGTCAAATTCATAGAGATAAAAAGTAGCATGGGGGTTTCCAGGGGCTAGAAGGAAGATGAAATATAGAGTTCATATTCAATAAATACATAATTTCTGTTTTTCACGACAAAAAGAGTTCTGGAGGTGGATGGTGGGGATAGTTGCAAAACAATATGAATATACTTAATACCACTGAACTATACACTTAAAAATGGGTATCATGACAAAATTTATGTTACTGTATTTTATAATTTAAAAAATTATAATAAAATAATGAAATTTAAAAAGGAATATAAAGCTTAAAAAATAAAGTTATGTAGAGCAAAGTGTACCAAAATTAGAGCAAAGTGACAAAGAAATATAAAATGATGAAGAAAAAGTTATGAAAATTATATGTCCAACATTCAAAGAACAGAATTTCCAAAAAGCAGAGAGAAAATAGAGGGGAAGAAACATCAATGAAGGAATTTTGATAATTCCCTAGAACTGAACTATACAAGTTTCTAGATGAAGAAGACACTAAGGCCAAAATAATTCATGAAAATTGATCCACATCAAGCCAAATCATTTTGAAATTTCAAAACAATGAGGACAAAATATCTTAAAATCTTTCAGAAAGGAAACCAAAACAACAGCAGTAACACCACCAACAGGTCATAAGAAAGGAATAAGAATTAGAATTTAGCTTAATTTTTTAGCCAATAGCAATGTTGGGTGATAGATTACAAAGAAACAACACTTTTAAAATTCTGAGGGAAAATGATTTTCAGTCTAAAATTTTATTTCCAAACTATCAATTTAGTGGGAGAGGAAAGATATCTTTCCAGACCCTTTTTTAAAAAAGGTAATGGAAATATGCCTCTCCTCAAATAAAGCCAATAAACAAATAAACAAAAAGAAATACATGGGACTCAAAAAAATGGAGATCTAGTTCTAGAGTGTGGTGAAAGGAATCTTGAGGAGGATGGTGAATGTGTATCTAATAATGACTGCTGTGCACCAGGAATGGAGAGCAATCAATCCATATGAGGGTAGTTCTAATATTTGTGGCCAAGGAACATGCAGGAATCTATATCCTTGCCCACCCTGCAGAATGAAAATGTGGCATGAAGAAAGTCAATGGAACCATCTGTTTTATTGATGAAGTTCACAAGGCTGGTGGTGCATGCCTGAGATCAAATGGTAAGACAAAAATTGTGTTCTTATTATGAACAGTCACACTGTCACCTAATGCCTCATGTTGGTAAGAGCTTTCTGATTCCTGTAGACAACAATGAAGATGAAAATTCCAATTCTATCAAAATAATATCTCTGGAAGAATACACAAGAATCCGGGTGCTCTAAGAGCAGAACAACAGTATTGTTCTGAAAGCTGTGCATTGGAGACATATTTTCCACATATTTGTTCCCTTAGAAGGTTGTACTAGGTAAGGTATTATAGCATCAAAAAAAGGAATAAAATAAAATTCACTTTCTACAATGATAAAGACAAAGAATAAGAAGAGAGAGAGAGAGAGAGAGACCTGGAACATCCAGAGCAAAGGACCAAGTTGGTCAGAATCTTTCTCTGGAGAGCCTGACTTAATTCACACATTCTGCAGAACAAAGAGGGTCAGAGGTTGGGAAGCTGAGTCTGAGACTCCAGAGTCCCAGGGGTGGAGGTGGGAGGAGAGAAGGGCAAACTGTGGGGAATTGTTGAGAAATGATTTAGTGTTTTAAACTATGACAAGCAAAGAAAGTAATTGCACCTGAAACTCACCTTAGATAAATGTAGTTTGTGTTCTGAAGTTCTCTTCTTTATAGAACTGTATATCCTTGATCCAACTGAGCACATCCTCTAAAACAATAGAAAATATTGGAAAAGAAACAGGTAAACAAGAAAGGACAGATATCTTTTATCAGAAGGAGGAGTAAGCAGAAGTCTTTAAATGATTTTTTGTTTTGTTTTGTTTTTGGTGTGGTGGCAGCAAGCAATCATCAGAGACAATAATGAGGTTGAAGTGGGAATTTATTTCAGAGTGGGTCTTTGTATATGCCTACTTCATTATATGGAACACTTCATTCTCAACTCACCCTCTACGAAAACAACCAAAACTACAGAAAATGGGTTTAGACTAGTGACAAAATATTTTCAGATCTATTTATTGTCCTGCTTTGCAATAGAGGGGCCCTGGGCCCCTTTCAGGTCACTGGATTGCAGTTCAGGGTCCCCTTCACTCCCCAGGCTGGTCCTAGGATGAGGCAGGACTCTATAAGAACGTAGGAATAGTTGGAGAGCCTGGGTACCTCAGTCGTTTGAGTGTCTGACTCTTGATCTTGGCCCAGGTCATGATCTTGGGATCCTGGAATCGAGCCCCATGTCATGCTCCCCGCTCAGCGGGGAGTGTGCTTGTCTCCTTCTCCCTGTGTTCCCCCCCCCCCCCACTCATGCTCTCTCTTTCTCTAAAATAAATAAATCTTAAAAAAAAAAAAAGACGGTAGGACAAATCTAGAAGAAAAGAGTGTTCATGGTGGTCAACCACTACAGGGCCAAAAAAAAAAAAAAAAAAAAATAGAAAGACTGGGGGAACAAGCCTCTAAGTGGTCCTCAGGATAAAGCTGGGTGCTGTCCTTAGTTCCTGGAAGGGGAGGGGAAAAGCCTTTACACCCTGCAGAGCAAACATTCAGCTTTGTGTTTGCTGAGTTTAGTGTCTCTTTTCTCCTCAAAATAGTTCCAAAGACAGCAAAGAGTGGATCTACAGGGGATATGGGAAGAACTGCCAGGATGATAAGAAAATGTCAAAACAGGAAAGAAAATGCTAACACTTCTTGTGCATCGCTGATTAAAAATATGTCTCTAAGTATAAAGCTATCTATAACTGGAAATAATATACCCAAACTGGATGGCTTAATTATAAGAGATATGACAGAATAAGGCCAAGCTGGTAATGTATAGGAAGAATACCTGAGAACCAAGAGTTTAAAAACAACTGAAATTTATTGAATATCTAATTGAAGAAAATTACTAAGGACTATATGTATTCATAACCAGAAAATATTCTTACATGGCACCGTTGCACATTCAGAATTATTTCATATTTCACAGTTTACAAAAAAGATACACTTCCATTGTGGAATAATTTTAAGATACAATACAATAAATTTTAAAATATTTTGGAGATAATTATTTTAGCATATTAGTGTTTTATCAGTTTGGATGCTTTGTTGAATAACAGATCTATTTCTGTTATAATAATACAAACAACCAAAATGCCCAGATAAAATTATTTGGGATAGTTCTTCAGGTGAGATTTGATCTAGTAACAAAATGAAATATGATTTCTATTTAGGAAAGAATGTTCCAGAAATTATGTCCTCTAGAGTAACAAGAAATTATGTGCTTATGAGTACAAATTGTGCTATTTTAGTAGGTGGTTGTTTAACAATTTTTTTTAAGGAATATATATTAGTTTGCTAGGGCTGCCATAACAAGCATCACAGACTGAGTGGCATAAACAACAGAAATTTATTTTCTCACATTTCTGGAGGCTAGAAGTCCAAGATCAGTGTTGATTTCTTCTGAGGTTTCTCTCCTGTGTTGTTGATAGCTGTCTCTTTTCTCTACCTTCACATGGTCTTTCCTTTGTGCGTATTGGCATCCTTATTTCCTCTTCCTATAAGGAGACCAGTCATAGTGGAGTAGGGCCCACTTTAATGACCTCATTCTAACTGAACCACCTCTTCAAAGACCTTATCTCCAGATATGGTTACACTCGCCTTCAACATATGTATTTGAGAGTGGGGCACAATTCAGCCCAGAATAGAGTGAGTAAATTATGAAACCATTGGAAAAGAGATGAGGAAGAAAGATGCTAGGAAGCTATTAACAAATTTAGCATTTTTCTGAAGAGCTATTTGAATTCCATGGTTTGATGAGAATAGGGCAAATAAACTCAGGATGGGTGGCTGGGATCACCTGGGTTTTCCTGAACAAAACAAGCCTGGGGAAAAGCCTTTGTGACATTCCTTAACCCTCAGGTATGTGTGTGAAAGGCCCACCTGGCCACGTGGACCACAAAACCATGACTCCCAGCCTCCTCTCAGCTGGTGACATTATGTCCAGGCCAAGCAAAATTAATAGCCTTAGACATCCTGCCCCAGCAAGCCCTATTGTATATTTAGGTGACAACAAAATGTCTTTCTTGTCATGTGGCCATTGTGTCACATGAAAAAGTACTTATATGAATTTTATCAATTCTGTTACTATCAACTAATAGGGGCAGGTCTTCTCTGACCCAATGCCACTATTCTTAAACTTGGCTATGCCGTGGAATCACCTGAGTGTTTAAAAATTCCTGCCACCTGGAACCCACCCCCAGACATCCTTTTCTATTAGCCCCTTGGATTGTGACCTGGACACTGTTTTTTTTTTTTTTTTAAGATCCTTGGATAATTCTAATGAGTTTGAGAGCCACTGTCCTTAACTAGCCTACATAAAATTCTCTGCCACCTATTCTAGAGCCCTTAACTTTGTAATAACCACTACCTTTGTAGACTGGCTTTGTGACTTTCTTCCCCACTATCTTGTAAACTCTTTGATAGCAGGGATTGAGCTTATGCTCTCCATTATCCATTAAGATAAAGACTTTTGTCCCCAGTGTTACTGTTTATAGATGGTAGAGATAGGTCTGAATTCTAGGTGATGTGCCTGACTCCAAAGCCCAAAATCTTCCTGCTGTTTCATCACACTTTAAAAAAGAGTTTAACCAGGGTCTCCTGGGTGGCTCAGTCGGTTAAGCGCCTGCCTTCAGCTTAGGTCATGATCTTGGGGTCCTGGGATCAAGCCCTGCATTAGGCTCCCAGCTCAGTGGGGCATCTGTTTCTCCCTCTCCCTTTACCCCACCCCATCCCTCTCTCGTGTGCACTGTCTCAAATAAATAAATAAAATCTTTATAAATAAATAAATAAATAAATAAATTTAAAATTAAAAAAACATTTAAAATTGGGTCATTGGTATTTTGGTATGCTTAGTGGGAAGGAAATGAGGCGAAATTGGGGAATTTTTGGATCATTGGCTATTTGGTGAAAATCTTAATCATTCTGGAGTGTGGAACTCAATCCCCATGTGTATTTTTAGAAGGACATCTGCATTCTACTTCAAAACTAAGACCAAAATGTAAGCAAAATTGAGATCTTCCTCACTAGAATATTCATCTGGGTTTCCTTCTTGCAATAAACTTATTTTAAAAAAGATTTTCTTCTTAAAAAATCTCTGTCTTCACAATTTTGAAAATGAAGTATTACTATTTCCCTGTGAATTAATATTTTCATTCATCCCATGACCAGGCCATGATCAACTTGGGAACAGACTTGTTTCTTCAATAAGCCTGCTAGAACTTTAAGGTTTGTAGTATTCCCCCCTCTTTATTTACTTTATAACACAAGGCTATTGTTTACTTTTACACAAACAATATTAAATAAACTGAAACATATGAACTTTGTGTACAAGAAAAGAGTAAGCATATGTTGTAGGATGTTGAGTAGAGAATGCAGAATATTTTAGATAGAGACGTGCTTCTGCTCTCTCACCAGGCTTCAGGGTAAAGGTGACTATCTAGAGAAGTTTTTCAAAATCTGAGGGTAGACGGAGGGAACTGGAATCAGGGTATTAGTAAGAGCATAATGGAAGAGTTTTTTCTAGCAAGTAAGAGAAGATAAGTAAAGTAGGAAAAGAACCTATCACAGCCTGTTATAAGTAAGCTTACCTCAGACAGCTCCACAGGGTAAAAACAGGTAATAAAACAATTGTTCTCTGATTATGTCTGAGACCCCAAACATGTCATACTTGGGAACAGATGAAACACTGAACTCTAAGTGGTAGCTATAAAAGACAGATGGCAATGTTCCAAACTTTCAATAATCTTTTCTATTTATATGCCTTAAAAAAGATTGAGATGAGAACTTTCTATTCTTCAGTTATCGCTTACCATAAGCTAGTACATTATTATTAACTAATAAACTATTAATTAATGCCATAAACTTTTCCAGAGATTTGTACTATACGCACATTAATTTTTGTTTAATGTTTGGGGGAATAAAGCAGTAGCAAATAGCTTTCAGATTTTAATTAGAAAATTGGGTGGAATCATATAGGTCATTAGATTGTAGGTTTTCGGAGGGCAAGCATTATATTTTATTCATCTCTTAATTTCCCACACAGACTGACATGATGACTGACCCATAGCTTAATAGTGTGAGTTAAATTGAATTGATTTTATTGAATCAATATTTTATTGAATAGAATATTATATTTTCCTTGAATAAAAAAAAAGATCTCATACCTCATTATCATACATATTCACAATGTGTGTTAAGTTGCTTAACTTAATTAACTTGATTAAAATATCAGGTCTACCTAGAATCCCTGCCTTGGGCTTCTAATTATATAAGATGGGATCAAATTGTACTCAGTTCACACTTTAAGCCTTTAAGGGACCAATACTTAAAATTGATGTGAAATGTTGGGGTTCAAGAGTGAACGATCAAGAAAGAATTCTTGAGACATCTTCAGTGCAAAAAGGTGCACAGGGACAGGACCCATGGGCAGAAAGAGCTGCACTGGGATTGTGAGGAATGATTGATCATATACATATTTTTTCAAGTTGGAAGGAAGTTAGGGATAGAGTAAGTCTCTAAGGGATTTGAAAGTCTCTAAGGTTTCCAGGACCTTGAGGGGTCATTTACTACCATCTAGTAAACCCTTAGTCATGAATGAGATCCTTCAGATGTATATGAGTGGGCTTATATGTTTGGAGGATGATTGCTAACATGTATCTTGGGGAGTAGAGATAAAGGAAATTTCCAAAGATTTTCATGTTAAAGAAGACTTACAGGGTCCTGGAAGTCAGGCTAATGTCAAACTAAGTTTCCCTTTTGCCTCTAGCAAAATATTAATGTCAAGGCAGTTGAATTCCTGGAGGAAGGTCACTCTACCTGTCTCAAGTACTTGTCAATGGGCTGTAAATTGTAAGGAAATTTGATTTTTTTCTACATTTCTTTTACTTTTGTTCTCCACATCAAAATGACAGACTTTTTTTGAGGAGATACTTTGTTTTAAAATTTTGATTTGGTAAAATCAAAAGATTTTACCTAATTCTAAGTTCCCCTAATTACTCAAAGAGAATATACATTTGTTTTTTTTTTCTTAAAGATTTTTTTAAATTTTTTAAATTTTTTAAATTTTTTAAAAGAGTGAGCATGGGGAGAAGTAGAGGGAGAGAGAGAGGGAGATAATCTCCAGTAGACTCCATGCTGAGTGCAGAGTCCCATGTGGGGCCCGATTCCAGGACCTGAACCAAAACCAAGAGTTGGATACTTAACCAACTGAACCTCCCAGGCACCCCTACATTTGTTGTTTTTTAAAGTATTTTCTCTTTAACAATCTCTGTCTCTACAGTTTTGAGGACAATGTATAATTGTCTCCTTGTGAATGAATATTTTCATTTATCCTATTTCATGATCAGCAACAGGCAAAAAATAAAATTTAAGTGAATTCTTAAAACTAAGTTAGCTACCCACTTTAAGACTTACTATAAAGCTACAGTAATCAAGACAGTGTTATATTGGTGGAAGAGTAGAGAAATAGATCAATAGACCAGAACAGAGAGCCTAGAAATAAACTCACACAAATATAGTCAACTGATCTTTGACAAAAAAGCAAAGGTAATATATATAATGGAGAAAAGATAGTCTTTCAGCAAACAGTGCTAGAACAACTGGATATCCACATGCAAAAAAAAAAAAAAAAAAAAAAAGGAAAAGAATATAAACACCAGCCTTATTCCTTTTACAAAAATTAAAAATAAATTATAGATCTGAAGGTTACATGCAAAAGTATAAAAATCTTAGAAGATGACGGAGGAGAAAATCTAGGTAACATTGGGTTCCAATGATATCTAAAAAGATACGACATCAAAAGCTTGATCCATGAAAGAAAAAACTGATCAGTGGAACTTCATTAAAATGAAAAATTTCCGCTCTGTAAAAGAGACTATTAGAAGCATAGAAATTCATAATATGCAAAGAATTCTTAAAGCTCAGCAATAAGAAAACAAACTACCCAATTAAAAAGTGGGCAAAAGATCTGAACAGACAACTCCACTAAAGAAGACATACAGATGGCAAATAATTATATGAAAAGATGCTCAACATCATAGTCACTAGGGAAATGCAAATTAAAACAACAATGAGATACTACTATACACTCATTAGAAGACTAAAATCAAAACCCTGGGAAAGATGTCCAGGAAAAGGAACTCTCATTCATTGCTGGTGGAAATACAAAATGGTACAGTAAAGTAGCTAAATGATTTTACCATGCAGTTCAGCAATCTCATTCTGTAGTGTAAATACCTAGCATTGAATTTTTTATTGCAACGCAAGTGTCAGATTAAGTTTCTGATTTCTGAGGCATTCATTTCAAAGACAACCTTCTCAAACAAATTTATTGCCAGCTGTAAATACAGTTACTAGCAAAACAACTAGGTAAGCTATAAGGCCACCTTCACCCATGAAGTTTCCTTCTTAGAAAGCCAACCTAGATAATTGGCCACTTGAGTGACCCCGCTTTTCCCTTTCTATACTCCAATTCCCATTCTTGTGCTTTAAATTCACCAACAGTGAGCTTGAGAAACCCTAGGTACCCTACCCTTGGACCCTAATAAGGCAGAGCCCCAGGTCTGTGCTCCATCACTCTCTCTTTACCAGAGACCTCTCTGTGTGGCCCTAGGGTGTGCCAGGCATCCTCTATGACTTGTGTGTGATAAATCTTATTCCTCAAAGTTCCTTGAGGGTTGTTGCTAAAGTTCATCCTGCCATCTTATTAAGAACCACAGGGACTGTCTAGCCACAACATTGGCTCTGGTGGAGGAAATGTCTGTGGGGCATTCCTAGTCAATAGCGTCACTATCAATAGGCTGAGACTGACACAACACACTCCTTGGTATCTATCCAAATGAGTTGAGAACATGTCCATACAAAAACCTGCACACAGATGTTTATAGCAGCTTTATTCATAATTGCTGAAATCTGGAAGCAATCAAGATGTCCTTCAGGTGAATGGATAAATAAACTGAAGTACATGCAGACAATGAACTACAATTCAAGAATAAAAAGAAACAAGCTATTAAGTTATGAAAAGACAGGGAAAAATTTAAATGCGTATTACTAAGTGAAAGAAGCCAGTCTTAAAGGACCATATATTGTATGATTCTAACTCTGTGGCATTCTGAAAAAGGCAGAACTATGGACAAAAAGATCAGTGATTATCAGAGGTTTGGAAAGAGGAGAAAGATGTCGAGGTGGGATAGAAGAGATTTTTAGTTCAGTGAAATCTTCTTTCTGTATGATACTGTAATGGTGACTACATGATATTATAATTTGTCAAATCCATAGAGCGTATAATACAGAGTGAACCTTCACATAATAATGTATCAATATTGGTTCAACAATTATGACAAATGTACCACACCGATGCAAGATGTTGATAATAAGAGAAACTATGAGTATAGGGGTTATATGAGAACTATCTATAGTTTCTTCTCAATTTTCTTTAAACCTAAAACCGCTCTAAAAATAAGTCTGCTAATTTAAAACAAAAATGAAAACAAAAACCAAAGCCTAGTTTATTTTCTAAAGCATCAAGATAAATTTAAATAAAATTTATTACTGATCATTTCAACTGTGAAATTAGAGTAAGTTTTAACTCAAGATCTCCAGCATGAGTGGTTTGCTTCACACTATTTCAACTTCAAGTCCAAGAAATATATCTACTTTTTTCAACCCTCAGCTTATTTTTGGCATATAGATTAATTTTCCAGTAGAAATGTATACAGACATCATAATATTTCTATGATAAATATCTACCAGAAAGTAAAGAGTTGACAGATTGCAGCTGAGATTATTATAGTCCTTCTCTCCTAAATGTCTTGTGTGGATTAAAAGAGATAATGCATATGATCACCTTAGCACAGTGCTTGGTTATATGGGAGGAGTAAGAAGAAAACCACCTCACTCTGGCTAGATTATATGTTCAAAAGAAATTCTTCAGGTCCAAAGAGGTTTTTGTAAAAATTCTTCCTCCCTCTCTGTCCACAACCACAAGATTCCTCTCTTCACAGGGGTTAGCTGTCACTTCTGTGTTAGTCAGAGACATTATGTGTCTCTTTTCGTTACTCTAAGTTAACAAAGTATACACAGTTTTCTGCATTCCATTGTAAATGGGCTTACTGCTCTTATGAGGATTAATTCTCTGTTTGTGGTCTATTTAGAGTTTCTACTCTTCTGAGGTCAGTTTTGGTATTTTATATATTTCAAAAATCCACATCTATTTCACTTTAAGTTTTTCAACTTTATTAGCATAAAGTTGAACAAAATCATATGTTATAATTTTTTGAAAAATACTTCATTTATTTTTAAGAAGATAATTAGTAGACACTGTAGAAGGTAAGTCTCCCTTCCATCTTTGTCTCAGTAACTTAGGAGCTTTACCTGGGGGTCATCACTATAAGCAACTTATTTTGTAACCTTACAAAAATATTCTACATAGTTGGCTTGCAATGTCCCCATAAGCATAGTTGTGATGTCAAATCTTATGTCACAGGTTTGAGTTCAGAAAATGTATTCTTCATTGTTACTCTTAGAGAAGCTGCTAATCCACATTGCAATTGCAGGCCTACTTTGCCCTGTAGTACATTAAGTCTTACACTAATTCCTTGATATTTCCTCAGTCCTTTTTCCAAAGGTAATCAGCTCCTCGAAGGGATTCTGATTTAAAAACTCAATCCCAGGTGACAACTCAGAGAAATTAAGAAAGTAGAGACCTTGAGTTTCTAAATTAATGCAGTTGTATTTCATCTGTTGGAATTCATCTGGTATGAAAGTTCAGAAAAACTGAAGCACTTCCATACTGAGTAACATTTTGGGCTTGCAATCTAAATCCTTTGAATGCTTTTGCTCAGTTAGGTAGATGGCTGACATAGGTATGAATGGGTACCCTGAAGGAGCACACAATTGGGAGACAGCACTGATTATGAATAAGGTAAATACAGTAACAGTCAATAGGAGCTGGCTTGTTTGTCTTTTAGTATTTATAAAAAATACACAAATGGTACTTAATGTACACAACACAGATGAAAACAATTTTTTAGAAAAAGATTTATAACTGGGACGCCTGGGTGGCTCAGTCGGTTAAGCGTCTGCCTTCGGCTGGGGTCATGATCCCAGGGTCCTGGGATCGAGCCCCGCATCGGGCTCCCCGCTCAGCGGGAAGCCTGCTTCTCCCTCTTCCTCTGCCCGCTGCTCTGCCTACCTGTCCTCTCTCTCTCTCTCTGTCAAATAAATAAATAAATAATCTTAAAAAAAAAAGATTTATAACTAGTAACATGGTAGAATTATTTGTTTTTGTTAATTTTTTGGTCAAACAAATATTTTAAAAAGATTTAATATTGACAAAAGAAGAAGAGAAAAAGCAGCAGAAGAGAATGATGTATTAAAAAGATGCTCCCCAGCATTAGTGAAAATTAAGATGTAATATTTTCCATCTAAGAATACTTAGCATACACTGTTATATAATGAATTCATCTGAACTAGCAATCTCCAAATAGGAGATTTGAAAGTCAGAGTCAAATAATTGGTTAAAATTTAACACCCTGTACTAAATTCAAACTGAAGTAGAGAAATAGGAAAATTGAAGAATAAAATCTGCCCAAAGAGACTACAAAAAAAAAAAATCTCATTGTTTCTTTATTTTTTTAAAAGATTTTATTTATTTGAGAGAGAGAGAGAGAGTGAGCAGGAGCTGGTGGGGGGGAGAGGAAGGAGGAAGGGGAGGAAGAGGGAGAAGCCGACTCCCTGCTTCCCGGCTGATCAGGGAGCCTGATGCAGGGCTCCATCCCAGGACCCTGAGGTCATGACTGGAGCCGAAGGTAATCGCTTAACTGACTGAGCCACCGAGGCACCCCCAAAACCTCATTGTTTCTGACCAGTTACAGGAGACTATGGGTTCTTCTATTTTGGCAATGTATAAATGTAGATAGTTGGTAATTCAAACAATTACAAAAGTGCCTTTCAAATTCTTACAGGTTTTTTCAGTCTTTAGTTGATTGTTTTATAACTTGCTTGATTTTTACTGAATGTGTGCTGTGACAATTTGGGAAATATATCACATTGGTTTTTCTCTGTGCTTCCCAGAAAAGTTTTTAAAGGGGTACATTTTTAGAGATACCAGGGAGAACAAAGATTTCCAGTTTGTTCTTTGGTATAGTTTGGCATTATTGGCAAGATCCTGGTCAGTATTCTTCCACATGACACTATAAATGGCCCCCTGTGAACATTCTGAGAACTCCACTCTGATGGAAGGCTTGATACGTCAAATGTAACCCATGGTCTATGTATTTTTAGCCTCTGTATTTACAGATATTTGACACTAAATCATGCAATGTTTTTCAACCTTACCTCTGTATGATATGCCAGTCCTGTTTCAACCTATGCAGTGGAGCCTAGGTATCTGCATTTTTAAAGCTGTACAGGTGTTTCTGATGTGCAATCTGAGCAAGAAGTCATGACTGTAAGAATGCCTGGGTTTCCACACTACCCAGAATCTTATTCCATCTTGCAAAGCCATGCTGTATGACTTCACAGGATCCAAGTGGCAACGGTAGATCTCATACATAGAAGGGACCTGGCTGAAGAGGAAGAGGTAGGAGGTAGATTTTTCCATTGCACACCCTTCTGCAACATTTTAAATTATGAAATTAATTAAAAAAATAGATGATTAAAATTAAAAATAAGTATTTTAAACATGAGGAGAATTTTGTTAGGGGACAAAGAGCTATAGGGAACACCAAAAATTATGAGATTTGTCATATGTGGAGCTGGCCTCCAGGCAACTTTCTGAATTTGAGATGTTCAGGAGTTTCTGAAGCATTTTGCAGAGTTACGTTCATATGGGACTTAAACATATGGAAAATCCTTTATATACCTTTTGTGTAAGAAACAGATAGTTTGCTCCTTCAGGGGCAGAAGACTACTTAAGTTCTCATTCCATTGGTAGAGTATTCAAAGGCAGTTCTTGGCACTAAAAATGCTTATAGCAAAGGACTGTAAAGAGCTTTCAAGAAAAGAGAAAGTGCATCAAGAGGCTGATCGCTGAAATTGCCACATAATGGCAAAGTATCCTCCCTGTTATCTCTAAAAATGTAACTTCTTAAAAAAAATTTACAGGCTAAGAGAGATAAAGTCACTTGGTCAATTTCAGACAGCCTAAAAATGGTAGATCTTAGATTTAAACCCAAACCTCTCTGTTCAAAGTCTGTCTTTTGCATTTCATCAGGCTGCCTCGCCTTTTATACAGAGGCCCATGCTTGAAAGAGTTACAGTGAAGAAAAATGAAGAGCTTCAAGGCTCAAGAAGTCTAAGTCTAGTAAAGATGACAGAATTTTGGAATTTTTAATCAAGGTCATAAAATGAAAGATCTTAAGTAAATAAGATGTTTTATGTCAGAAATGGTGACCAGACAGGCTCAATCCCTCTGAGGGTAGAGAAGAATAAAAAGAAAGTAACTTGCTAGGGAGTTTATATTAGCTATGAGAACTTCCTGTAGGTAAGTTGTGGATGCTCTTCCCTTTGTGACCATGGAGGACCCATTTAAGTCTAACCGTGGATAGAAGCTGTGTTATACAGGGGAGATGGTCGGCTTGACAGCACAGTTCATTTTTTATCTTCCTGAAAATATGACTTTGGGTATGGTTTGTCCTGTCTCAATTTTCTTATCTGGAAAATGGAAAAGAATATCTAAAGTGGGAAAGTGTATCATTTTGAGGATAAAAGGAAATCACAAAAGGTGTGTGCCTGGCATGTGATAAGAGTCCAATAAATGTGAGCTCCTTCTTCCCCCACTTTGCAGGACACCTCCAGAGGCTCAATTTTTTGTTTGCTTTTAAAGTATATTCCAAAACTGTGTGGAGAGAGGACAAAATTTTTGCAAAAAAACCCCTACATATTTAAAAGAGATACAGTTATGGCTATGCGTGATGATGAAGTGTCAATGTAGGTTTATCAATTGTTACAAATGTATCATGCTGGTGACGGCTGTTGATGGTGGGGAAAGCTGTGTGTGCAGGGGCAGGGGGCTTATGGGAAACTGTACTTTCTGCTTAATTTTATTGTGAACCTAAAAGTGCTTAAAAAAAGAAGTCTATTTTTAAAAAGAGAGAGAGAATATAAATATAAAGAAAAGCTGAGTATAAGTTTTTAAAAAGTGGTTTGTAAAAAGAAGGTATAATGCATGAAGACTGATGGAGACAAAAACCCAGATGCGACAGGCCACAGAGGGCTCCCTACTCCCACCAGTAGGTTAGGGGACAGAATCACATGAATTATCAATAGAAAAGCCAACAGCTTTGTGTTTTACCACCTCTCGCCAGCGAGTTTTTGCCTGTGTGCACAGGTACCTGCCTGCATTTTAACTTGTAATCTGAGCAGGAGCTTTTGGTGTCTTCTTCCATATTTTGGTATCCCTGTGTGAGAGTTTACCTGGCTCAATAAGCTATAGTCGCCCTAGTAACTTTACTTAATTCAATATTTTGATGTTTTTTAAACACACAGAACATGTTCTAACACTAAAGAATTATGATTCAGTGACTGCCACAAAGCCTCAGGCTAACTTTCACGGGTAACAAAAGCTTATGAAGACACAGCTTGGGAGTGAGGAGGGGCTGGTAATAAAATCTAATTGGGTATGTTTTATTGGATAGCTTTATTTTGTTTTAAGGAGAGGATTTGGAGCCAGATAATAATGACAGTAATCTATTCAATTTATGTAGAAAAGTGTTTCAGATGATATTAATAGACAAACAATGTTTACCTTTTATATTGGGTGTATAGTTCCCTATGGAGACAAAGTATTAAGCTGAGATTTCATGCTGCTCTTCTTTTTCCACCTGGATCAAAAATACAATAATTCAGTGCTTCAGATATACTTTGGCAACAGATTTTCTGAGCATTATGAATGTTTATATTCTGCAGCAGCAGTTTCAGTGTTTCCTGGGGTTTTAATTGTTTTACTTTGTGCTGTTGAGTAAACTTAAGCCATCATCATTATAGTACAAAGTTAAACACTGCTGAAATATACCCCAGTATCACATTTCCACTTGCTCCAGAATGGTAGTAGAAGCTGTGGAAGTGATCTGCAGACAGAAGTTCCAAATTTCTTGGTGAAAATATTAAAAACACTTACTGCCTGGCACTAAGTAGAGACTTCACTCTCAGTGCAGATTCTGCTTGAGATTCTCTCTCCCTCTGCCCCTCCCCCTGCATGCTCTCTCTCTCTCTCTGCTCTCTCTCTCTAAAATAAATAAATAAATCTTAAAAAAACAAAAATGTCAAGTTTTCAACCAAAAAGTATGAATATGCAAAGAAACAGTAAAATATAAGGTCCATTCACAGGAGAAATTTACAGAAGCATTCCCTGAGGAAGCGTAGCCATTGGAAATAGTAGACAAAGACATGAAATCCTCTGTTAAATAAAATAAAAGGGGGCAGAAAGAATATTTAAAAGAATATGGTCTGAAGGATTCTGGGAATATGGCAGAGCAGAAAGCACCAGGAATTTGTCTTCCACCTGCACAAATATTACACTGGCATAATCTGTTTGATGTAACTATTTTGGAACTATAGAGACTGTTGAAGGCTTACAACTACAAGGGGAAGGTTTGTGAGTTAATTTTGGTCAATTTCCGATCCTAGCACGGTAGCAGTTGCCCAACCCCCATCCCAGCTAGCTCTTCATGTGCTCCTGGAACAGCTGGTACAAAGCTGGTGTAGCCAGGGTAGGCAAAAACATCCTGTCCTCCAAGTATCAGGAATGTGTGCTCTAATTGCTGTTCAATATTTCCAATCACAGAGGTGAAGACAGAGGCAGTCATTCTTGCTGCACTTCTCCTCATTGTTGTAAGCACCTTTCTCTCTAGCTGAAGTAACTTCCACAGGGATTTAAAAGGATGGCACCTGCCTCTCTCCATTTTTCTATTTTTTTCCCCTTTTGGGAGCCAGGCATTAAAGACTAGGACATTAAAAATCACAGCATATACAGGGAAAATTATAAAGTGACCACACATGCCTAGAGAAAGGCTCAAAAAGACTTGAGCAGACCTTAATCTTACACCTCAGGCTGATCCTCTGCATAGAAATGGCCTACAAATTTAAACAAACAAACAAACAAACAAATAAATAAATAAACAACAAACATTGAGGAAGGGAGAAAATCAGATCTCCAGAGTTACTATATTATTAAATTCAAACGGCCAATGTTCAACAAAAAGATCACAAGGTATACCAAGAAACAGGAAATATGGCCCATATAAAGGGAAAAATAAACCAATAGAAACTGTTCCTAAGAAACACCAAATGACAGATATACTAGAGAAAGGATTTAAAACAACTCCCTCAAAGATGCTCAAAGAGCTAAAGACAACGTGGAGTAAGTCAAGAAAATCATGAATGAACAAAATGGAAATATTAATAAAAAGATAGAAAACCTAAAAATAAACCAAAAGAAATTCTGAACGTGAAAGCTACAATAACTGGAATAAAAATTTACTTCAGGGTTTCAAAAGCAGATTTGAGAAAGCAGAAGAAGAAAGAATCAACCAACTTGAAAATAGGACAATGAAAGTCAAACTACAATGAGATATAACCTCACACCTGTCATAATGGCTAAAATCAACAACACAGGAACAACAGATGTTGGGGAGGATGCAGAGAAAGGGAAACCCTCTTGCCCTGTGGGTGGAAATGCAAACTGTTGCAGCCACTCTGGAAAACAGTATGGAGGTTCCTCAAAAAGTTAAAAATAGAACTACCCTATGATCCAGCAATTGCACTATTAAGTATTTACCCAAAGATTACAAAAATACAGATTTAAAGGGGGTACATGCACTCTGATGTTCATAGCAGCATATCAACAATAGTCAAACTATGGAAAGAGCCTAAATGTCCATCGACTGATGAATGGATAAAGAATATGTGGTATGTGTGTGTGTGTGTGTATACATATACACAGTGGAATATCACTCCAAAAGAATGAAATCTTGTCATTCTCAACAATGTGGATGGAACTAGAGGGTATTATGCTAAGTGAAATAAATCAGATAGAGAAAGACAAATACCATATGATCTCACTCATATGTGGAATTTAAGAAACAATACAGATGAACATATGGGAAGGGGAAAAAAAGAGAGAGAGGGAAACAAACCATAAGAGACTCTTAAAAATAGAGAACAAACTGAAGGTTGATGGAGTAAAGTGGGTGGGGGATGGACTAGATGGGTGATGGGTATTAAGGAGTGCACTTGTGTTGAGCACTGGGAGTTGTATGTAAGTGATGAATCACTGAATTCTACTCCTAAAACCAATATTGCACTGTATGTGAACTAACTAGAATTTAAATAAAAATTTGAAGAAAATAAATTAGTCGAAAAGCCAGTATCACCATAACTTGGTAATAACTAACTCCACATGTTGTTTTCTACATAATTTAATAGATTGATATATTTAAAAGAATTATTAGTTTATGATTTGAGGCAAACAATATATAAAGATCTAATTTTGGGGACATCAACAACCAAAAGTGTGAGAACAGAGATGTAAAGGAGCAGAGTATTTGTTTGTTATTGAAGTTATGCTGGAATAAGTTTAAATGAGAGTATTCTAGCACTTGCTGGCTCAGTTGTGGTCCACCTGCTGTGTGAGCAGGGCAGGGTGTGGGGCATTTTCCCAGCCTGCTTATGGCATTAGGTGGACAGACCATGCCTTCTGGTGGAAGCAGGCTAGAGGGAAGGTACCAAAAATGGTGCCTGGCAGCTCTGTCATCTCCAAGTTAGGATAAGATTGCAAAAATGGCATCCATTAGTGCTTCTGTCCCCAGATAAAGTCCCTGCAGGTTCCTGTCTCTCTGGCAGCCACTTTAAAATTAGTAAGTGGGTGTCGCTCAGTTATGGTCTAAATGCTTTTCTATCTGCTGCATTTACACTGGATCTCAGGGCAAGCCCTTTAAGAGTGGGATCTCCATTCCCTATAGTTCAATGATTCTCCTAGTATTAAGCCCCATTGATCTTCAAAACCAAATGTTTTGGGGGCTCGTTTTTCCAGTGCCTGTCCTGAAGGTTGGGGGTGCCTTCTAGGGGGCACAATTCCTTCACTCCCTGAGAACGAGTTCCATATTTTGGGGATCCCTCCCAACTGTGGGGTCACTGCATCTGTGTGAGGACCCAAGCAAGGTTGTGTCTCTGCCTCTCCTACCCTTCTCAGTATGTCTTTTCTCTTGTTATGGAGTCACTGTTCATCTAGTTCTCAGGTCCTTTTCAGAAGAAAATTACTCATATGTAACTGTGAATTTATTGTGTGCATGGGAGAAGGTGAGTTCAGGGTTTTACTATGCCACCATCTTGAACCCCCTCCACCCAGCAATTTCAGATTAGAGTCTAGATATTGAGGATTTTGCATTACTGGATACTGAATTTTGTTTTATTTAAAATATATGTGTAGTCTTTGTTCTAGGACACAGTTACATTGCTTGGAATCAGTTTGAGTTTATTGATATTTTCATTTAAGTTAAGGTGGATACAGAATATCTTCAGTGTTTAGGACTGAAGTGAGCCCATTTTAGAGTCAGTATTCTTCTGGGAGCGTCATTTGGTGCCTGCATATGAACAGTTAGGTCTCTGGCTGGTAGGAGCCCTGCATTTGCTCTGAGGATTGTTCTCTTACTCTTTTCCATTGGTGTTGCCCAGCTTGGCTGGTTTTCTCACATGTATGTGCAGATCACTATGAAGGCAGACTTGAGGAGGTGTGTTTACTTTCTGGCATTTGGCTTCACAAATTCCAATTGTTTAAGTCCTTATTCCTCCATCATGGCTGAAAATGGAACTCTGTAAATCATGGTTTTAACATACAGAGGAATAGTGCATGGTTCCGTAAAAAGAAGGAGGATGCTCTCAGGGGGAATATTGAACAATCTCCAAGGTCTCTGTTATGTGTAAAAGAGCAAGTTTCATGAATTGAGCAGAGAAGGAAAATGGGAATATAGTTTCATGTTTTCTTGTATTTACAAAAAAATGTCCAGGAAGTTTATAAAAGACTTACCAAACGTGGTTGTATCTGGATATCTGGGTGTGTAGGTGGGAAAATGTGTTGTTGAAGCAGGGTAAAGTATGAATTTCCACTTTATGCCATTTGACATTGTTTTGATTCTTTGATACATATGAATGCATTATGAACTCAATTTTTTTTAAATCAATATTGCTGGTTATCATATGGAAAAGAGTGAAAGTGATTTTTTTATATCACACCATTCAAAAAATCAATTCCAGGTAGAATCAATAAATGTGAAAGACAAACTTATAAAATTTTTAGAAGATTATATAGGAAAATATCATTACAGCTTAGAACAGAGACAGATTTATTATAAAAGACAAAAAGACAAAGACAAAAAAGACAAAAATTTATAGTAAATAAAACAGCTGATAAATTAGACCATGTTAAAATTTAACAATTTAATATTAACTTAATCCATTTAATTATGTTGATCAAAAGACAATAGAAAAGGTGGAAAGAAAGACAAAAACTGGGAGAAAATTATTTTTATTACATAAAACTAATAGTTTGTGTATAGAATATACAAAGAACTCCTATGAATTTACAGTAAAAAGACAAAAAACCCAATAGAAAAAATGGGCAAAAACCTTGAATAATCACATAACGAGGAGGAAACATGAATAGTCCATAATCTTGTGAAAAGATATTTCACTTGGTTGGTAGCTGGGCATGGCAAATTAAGACCACAGTGACATTTCATTCCACTCCCACCAGATTGGCAAGATTAGTCAGGTATAACCCAAGTTAGTGAGGGTTTGCAGGGATGCCAATGCTTTGTGTGAAGGTGTAAATTGATGGAAACATTTGGAAAAGGTCTGAAATGACTTAGTAAACTTAATATACTTATAATCTATGAGCTGGCAACTCTATTCCCAGATACGGACCCTTGAAAAACTGTGGCCCATGTGTACTAAGAAAATGAAATTTCAACTTTTAACTTTTGTGGCCCCTACTCCTGGACTCCTAGGGAAGCTATACTTTAACATTTACCAAGGTCAAAATTACTCCACAAAACCTCAAAGCATGGGTTTTATTTCTGCCCTGATCACACACTGTATGTCCACTTTGGTAAAAAATAAATAAGTAAAAAACAAAAAGGAACATTCCAAACATAAAGATAAGAAAAATAAAAAAAAACCTTTCTGGTTCCCATAAGGTTAAAGTCATACAGCCTTGTACATACTAAAAACATAAGATAAAATTTGTAACTTTCTAGGATGTCCTCCATCATGATTTGTAATTCTTTATGTAAAAAACATATCTAACCCTGCACCAAATGTTCCTTCCCTGAAGCACGTTTTTGTGAATACTGTGTATCCCAGGCAGCTGTCCTAATTTGGGCTCAAATAAAATTCTTTCCTTTTTCTTTAAAATTCTAAAAAAACAGCTTATTCATTTACATCAACAGTGTCAAGACATATAAGCAACAAGATCCACAGTAACACTAAAACAGTTAGGAATGTACACAGCTTATGAAAGCAGCACAGCATCAAACTATAATCCACCCAAATGGCTATCAACAGTAGAGGGCATAAATTGTGATTAATCATACAAGGAAATACTACACAGCAGTGAGTGCACATGAACCACAGTGGCACATATCAACATAGATGTATTTTAACAATAATTTAGTAGAAAAGCAAGTCAAAAAATATACATATATATATACATATATAATATAAAATTCCACTTAAATAAGGTACGGAGGAGAAACAAATAAAAGCTAAAAACTATACTATGTGAACATATAATATCTATCTATTATCTATCTATCATCTATCATCTATCTATCTACCTACCTATCTGTCATCTGTCATCTATCTATCTTAAAGGAAAGCAAGGAAATGATCACCAAAATATTCAGGATAGCAGTTAGTTAGACTGGAGGGTGATGTATACAAAGGAGATACAAAGAAGCTTCAATCTACATTATTGAGTATATTCTATTTCTTTTTTTTAATTTTTATTTTATTTAAATTCAATTAGCCAACATATAGTACATCATTAGTTTTTGATGTAGTGTTCAATGATTCATTAGTTGCATATTAACACCCAGGGCTCATCACATCATGTGCCCTCTTTAATGCCCATCACCCAGTTACCCCATCCCCCCACCCACATCCCCTTCCACAACCCTCAGTTTGTTTTCCAGAGTCAAGAATCTTTCATGGTTTGTCTCCCTCTCTGATTTCTTCCCATTCAGTTTTCCCTCCCTTCCCTTATGATCCTCTGCACTATTTCTTATATTCCACATATGAGTGAAACCATATGATAATTGTCTCTCTCTGATTGACTTATTTTGCTTAGCATAATACCCTCCAGTTCCAAGGATATTTTATTTCATAAGTTCTTTGGCAGATACATGGCTATTTGTTATCATTTAAATACCACATGGATATTATATTTACTCTTGTGTGAAGACTATATTTCACAAAAATAATTAGTAGGATAAAGTCTTAAATCTTCTCATCAGGTAAGTTTTTTCTTTCCTTTTTCAGGTCTTACACCACTCTTATTTTATAAGGAAAGGTTTGAATTAAACATTTACATATTCACAAATTTAAATAAACTGGAATGTATAAATAAAAAAGACTAAATTGATCTCCACACCAATGGGGCAGTAAAATTTGAAAGTTAACTATTTTAGCAAAGTAATAATGAATAATTTTATTTGTGAGGATTTTCTTTCTGAATTATAAAAGTTTTCAGTCAATGCTTTCAATAAATTTATATTTTAGGTGACTATTGCAAGTCAGGTTTCCCAGGAAGCTGACTTTGTTAGGGAGATTATCATACAGGACATTTTCTAAGGAATGCATCAGGACTAACACCTACAGGGAAAGGTAGGTAGCTAAATGGGCAAAGGAAGAAGTTGGGCTTTGGTGTAGTCTCAACAAAGGCCTCAGTTGACCCCATGGAAGGATGTGTGGAGCTGGGATAGCCCTTCACAGTTATCCCTAATTGGGGTGAAAGGGTGGGGTCTTCCTGTCATATTGACATCATTGGATGCAGGCTGCTCCCATGACTTTGTTCAAGATGGGCCCCTTCAGGTGAGGGCAGTGCCTGGAGTGTGGGGCATAAATCCCTTGGTCTCTCAGATCTGAAGGGGAAAGACAGTAGTATGTTCCAGCTTCCTACCCCCTACAGGTAAGGTCAAGTGTTAGGTGTCATGAGGTGCCAAGTGGATAAGGTCTGGTTCTGTCCTCAAGAAGCTCAGAGTGTAGCATGATGGGGCTAGGATACGGTATCATCAGAGGAATGATGGAAACAATGCTTGTGCTGGAGAGAGGTAGAAATTAGCTAATGAAGAGGAAGGATACAGACATGCTCAGGAATTGCAGCAAAAGCTTGAAAAGGCTGCTGTAGGAAATGAACTGGAAGCAGGAATCTAGGTGGAGGCAGGTTAGATAATTCTCTCCAGGAATTCTGGAAGCCAGTAGTAGGATGCGACAGGGGTTTTTCTAGGGTTAGGATTCACTAAAGAAGAAGGGAATGGGGCCAGGAAGGAAAAGAATGAGACTTCTGTATCTCACTGGCTGTGCTATCTGTGACCTCTGGCCTCCTTGGCCCCTTGACTTTCTGCCCACACTCACTTCCTAGCAGTATGAGTCCCGGAACAGGGTAGAAGGCTGAGGAAACAGAAGAAGTGGATCACATGGCATTTTTAAGGAGGGAATTAAATGTCAGGCAGCCAATCCATCAACTGATGTGTAGATAGACAAAATGTGGTCCAACCGTACAATGGAATATTATTCAGTCATGCAAAGAAATGAAACACTAAAACAAGTGAAAACATTATACTAAGGGAAAGAAACCAGTTACACCAGACCACATGTTGTATGAAATGTCCAGAATAGGCAAATCCATAGAGACAGAAAGTAGATTAGTGGTTGCCTAAGGCTTGGGGTCTGGAGTACTGGGGGGAAATAGGACATGACTGCCACTGAGTACAGAAGTTCTTTTTGGGGTGATGAAAAAATATTATCAAACTGATGGTGGTGATGGTTGCACAATCCTGTGAATATACTAAAAACAACTCAATTGTATACTTTAAATGGGCAAATTCTGTGGTATCTGAATTATATCTTAGTAAAGTTATTATTAAAAAGTGATGGAGTCTTTTGGATTTCCACATAAAGTATCATATCATCTACAAAAAGTGAGAGTTTCACTTCTTCTTTGCCAATTCGGATACCTTTTATTTCTTTTTGTTGTCTGATTGTTGAGGCTAGGACTTCTAGTACTATGTTGAATAGCAGTGGTGATAGTGGACATCCCTGCTGTGTTCCTGCCTTAGGGGAAAAGCTCTCAGTTTTTCCCCATTGAGTATGATATTTGCTATGGGTATTTCATAGATGGCTTTTATGATATTGAGGTATGTACCCTTTCTTAATCAAGAAAGGATGCTGTACTTTGTCAAATGCTTTTTCTGCATCTATTGAGAGGATCATATGGTTCTTGTTCTTTCTTTTATTAATGTATTGTATCACACGATTGATTTGTGGATGTTGAACCAACCTGGCAGCCCAGGAATAAATCCCACTTGGTCATGATGACTCTGCCCTAAAACTGCTAGAACTCATACAGGAATTCAGTAAAGTGGCAGGATATAAAACCAATGCTCAGAAGTCAGTTGCATTTCTATACACCAACAAGACAGAAGAAAGAGAAATTAAGGAGTCGATCCCATTTACAATTGCACCCAAAACCATAAGATACCTAGGAATAAATCTAACCAAAGAGGCAAAGGATCTGTACTCAGAAAACTATAGAATACTCATGAAAGAAATTGAGGAAGACACAAAGAAATGGAAAAACGTTCCATGCTCATGAATTGGAAGAACAAATATTGTGAAAATGTCTAAGCTACCTAGAGCAATCTACACATTTAATGCAATCCCTATCAAAAGACTATCCACTTTTTTCAAAGAAATGGAACAAATAATCCTAAAATTTGTATGGAACTAGAAAAGACCCCAAATAGCCAGAGGAACGTTGAAAAAGAAAAGCAAAGCTGGTGGCATCACAATTCTGGACTTCCAGCTCTATTACAAAACTGTAATCATCAAGACAGTATGGTACTGGCACAAAAACAGACACATCGATCAATGGAACAGAATAGAGAGCCCAGAAATGGACCCTCAACTCCATGGTCAACTCATCTTCGACAAAGCAGGAAAGAATGCCCAATGGAAAAAAGACAGTCTCTTCAACAAATGGTGTTGGGAACATTGGACAGCCACATGCAGAAGAATGAAACTGGACCATTTCCTTATACCACACACAAAAATAGACTCCAAATGGATGAAAGACCTAAATGTGAGACAGGAATCCATCAAAATCCTAGAGGAGAACACAGGCAGCAACCTCTTTGATCTCAGCTGCAGCAACTTCTTCTTAAAAACATCGCCAAAGGCAAGGGAAGCAAGGGCAAAATGAACTATTGGGACTTCATCGAGATAAAAAGCTTTTGCACAGCAAAGGAAACAGTCAACAAAACCAAAAGACAACCGACAGAATGGGAGAAGATATTTGCAAATGACATATCAGATAAAGGGCTAGTATCCAAAATCTATAAAGAACTTACCAAACTCAACATCCAAAGAACAAATGATCCAATCAAGAAATGGGCAGAAGACATGAACAGACATTTTTCCAAAGAAGATATCCAAATGGCCAGCAGACACATGAAAAAGTGCTCAACATCGCTCGGCATCAGGGAAATCCAAATCAAATCCAAATCCTCAATGAGATACCACCTCACACCAGTCAGAATGGCTAAAATTAACAAGTCAGGAAACAATAGATGTTGGCGAGGATGTGGAAAAAGGGGAACCCTCCTACACTGTTGGTGAGAATGCAAGCTGGTGCAGCCACTCTGGAAAACAGTATGGAATTTCCTCAAAAAGTTGAAAATAGAGCTACTGTATGACCCAACAATTGCAGTACTGGGTATTTACCCCAAAGACACAAATGTCGTGATCCGAAGGGATACATGCACCCCAATGTTTATAGCAGCAATGTCCACAATAGCCAAACTGTGGAAAGAGCCCAGATGTCCATCGACAGATGAATGGATAAAGAAGATGTGGTATATATATATACAATGTAATATGTAGCCGTCAAAAAAACTGAAATCTTCCCATTTGCAACAACATGGATGGAACTGGAGGGTATTATGCTAAGTGAAATAAGTCAATCAGAGGAAGACAAGTATCATATGATCTCACTGATATGAGAAATCTGAGAAACAAGACAGAGGATCATAGGGGAAGGGAGGGAAAAATGAAACAAGATGAAGCCAGAGAGGGAGACAAGCCATAAGAGACTCTTAATCTCAGGAAACAAACTGAGGGCTGCTGGAATGGAGGGGGGTGGGAGGGATGGGGTGGCTGGGTGATGGACATTGGGGAGGGTATGTACTATGGTGAGCACTGGGAATTGCATAAGACTGATGAATCACAGACCTGTACCCCTGAAACAAATAATACATTATATATTAATAAAAAAAATTAAAAAAAAAAGTGAGAACATGAGAACTAGGTCCACAGTGGAGATGTATATAGACTGCTAAATATTGTTTCTTCTTTCCTTGTTCTTTTCTTTCCCCCTTTGTTTTTCTTCTTTTCTCTTTTTTTCCCTCTCCCTCCCCTCCCCTCCCCTCTCCACCTTTTCTTTTTTCACTCCAGGCTCCTCTAGCATATTAATCTTTCCTTCCCACAGAGCAGTGCCGAAGGACAATGGCCTGTTGTAGGGCCAGGGAAGGTGGTGGTGGACACTCCCTTCTGCACACATCATATATTCTCCATCAACCCACCCTTCAAATCACCCTAAAGAAACAGGTTCAGAAGTAGTATAGGTACAGTAACAAAGCTATAAGAACATTTTTGATATGAAGATATAACTTCGAGACAACTCCCTAGTCCCCCATTCTAAGCAGGTATGCCCCTAAACCCATTTTATTTGGACTCTCTGGAGCTGCCTTGCTTTCAGGGGTTATTGTGTCTCCTACTTTACTATTTTGTTGGATTGCATTATTTTCTCAGCACACCCTCCTGATACCCTTCAGTCCTGTCTGAAATGATGTGATAGGTCATTTTGCCATGACTATGTTGTTGTCTGATTCCCCATCCTCGCTAAAACACCGGCCCCATGACACTGCAGGCAGGAGTACACTGGGTCCTACAACACTGCTTAGCACAGGATGGGGGCTCAATAAATACCTGCTGAGAAGCTGAATAAATCCTACCCCCTGGAGAGCCACACTTACCACATACCTCCATGGATGCTGCAGACACCAGGGTAAACTCGAAGTGGCCTGGGGTTCAATAATGCCTATACAGAAGTAACAAAGACCTTATTGGTAACCCATGCCAAGTGTTTTCTGTGCATGCTGATTTATTATCTATATCATTTATTAAATACTACTTTACCAAGTGCAATATAAGATGGGAATTTTATAGATCAAATAATGCTGGTATAAGGGTTTTAGTCTGCATATACTAAGCATTTACTACATGCCAGATGTTCATTAACTCTTTTAATCTTCACACCATACTATAAGAAAGAGATTATGTATATATATTTATATATCATATTGATTCTATCATCTATCTATATCTACCTATCATCTATCTATCTATCATCTGTCTATCATCTATCTATCTATCTATCTATCTATCTATCTATCTATCATCATCTATGATGAGAAAACTGAAACTTCAGGTAAATAGAAGACCTTTGTGCTTCATAGCCAGTAAGTTCCAGGGACTGTGGAAACCCAGGTCTTTCTGTAGCTTTGAAGGAAGAGAACACACTTCTCACTTTGCAAATTGCCATCTCCCATGTGCCTTTGACTTCCAGGCATCTTAGTGGTTGCCCCAGGAGCTCTGACATCCCTTGGCATCTCACTGCTACTGTAGCTCCAGTGTGCCTATCTAAGCTCTGTGCTCAGCACCCCACCCTGGGTCCCACTTGCTCACTGCACACCTGCAGCCTTGTGTCAGGGAACATGTTTTCTCTGTCAGGCATTGCAAAGGTGCCCACCTGGCTCTCACCTCAGGTGGCCTTTTTCTTGTCTTTCCCTTCTCTATGCAGTGGAAACTTCACTATTTCTTAGAGTTAAGCTACTTTGGCCCAGGCTGCAAGCCAGACCACAACACATGCTTTGCCAGAGAAAGGAGACTCCCATCACCTTCCTCCTCCCCCAACAAAAGTCAGGCCCCAACCAACTGCTTTCTGTCTATCCCATTGTATACCAGAAACTCATTTTTTTTTTCTCAAATTTTCACCAACCACCTTCCACAGAGTTTAGTCCATGAGTTTGCATTGTCTAGTTCTCTTTGAAGCTTTCTATATGAACACATACTAAAGAACGAAAAGGGAAAATTCAGAAACAGATGTCAATATGCAGATAGTAGAACATTGGCTTAAACTGGCAAGACATTTTCAGTACTGATGAATTAGGTAGTGCATTAGTCTGCTACAGCTGCCATAACAAAGTACCACAAACAGGGTGGCTTAATAACAGAAACGTACTGTCTCACAGTTCTGGGGGCCAGAAATATAAAATCCAGGTGTTGGCAGGGCTGGCTCCTTTTGTGGCTGTGGAGAGTCTGTTCCAAGCATCTCTCCTAAGCTTGTAGCTGGTCATCTTCTCTTTGTGTCTTTTCACATTGTCTTCCCTGTATGCATATCTCTGTGTCCAAATTCCCCCCTTTTATAAGGATATCAGACATATTGGGTATGAATATGAATGGACTATGAATATGAATGGAATTGGGTTGAATAACTTGATTATTTCTGTAAACACTTATTTCCTCCAAATAAGGTCACATTCTGAGGTACTAAGGGTTAGGACTCCAACATATCTTTTTGAGGGGATAAACAAACAAACAAAAACAAAAACAAAAAACAAAACAAATAAATCATTAACTGTGCCACCCAGGTGCCCCACTTTTCCCTTTTTAAATTTTTACTTAGTTAACATACAGTATAATATTGGTTTTTGGAGTAGAATTCAGTGATTCATCACTTACAAAAGAAATCCAAAAACTGCTACTAATTTTTTAAAAGAGCTGTATGATATTTTAACCTACTCCTCCCACCCTTCATTTAGAAAATGTATTACTATAACAAGTATCAATAATGGGTTTCCCTGGGTGTGGCTGTATCATCCTTCATTTAGAACTGGCTTTGGAATTCAGTTAAAAGAGAGGCACTCATAATCCCCTACATACATACAATGTCCAGTCCTGCCATAGCCTCTTGCAGGCTTGTCCTTGTGGCTGTTGGCTCTTTCTGTGGCCATAAATCAGTAGGGGGAGACCTCTAGATCATTAGGGGCTACCTACACAGGTGACAGGTTCCATACAGATGAGTAAAAAGTAGTTCCTTTGGTGCATCCTGGGACAAATCTGAAATGTGAAGAAGATACTAATGACTCTCTCTACTTCTAGTCAACAAGTATTTGCAAACATGGTGAAAGCATCAAGGAGACTGGGTGGAAGTTAAGAATTCAGTAGATCTGAACAATCCATATGGGACAGTCATGATTTTTTTCAACTGTGAGATTTTTCTCAGTTCCTTATAGTTTATATTTTTGCCAAAGGGGAAACCTGAGAGAAGCTTTTGATGGGCCCTTTAGTGAAGCCCTAACCCTAAGCTGGGAAACAGAGAAACACGAGCCCCTAGGCGAGGGCACCGCCCATGCCTGAGGTATCCATTTCTATGCCCAGCTGACTCAGAAACATTTGTTAGCACGACTTTTTGAAGTCTGTTCAGAGTAAAGTTGAACTGAATGTCCTTTTGTGCTGTGTGTTCTGGGCTGGCTTACACTGTTTTCTGGGAAGCTGTCCACTGACAATGGAATTGCTTTACAAAAATGATCAAAGAGACCATCTTTAATTGTATGGTCTTCATTTCTGAGCAGCAATACTAGGCCTTCCAGCCCCTGCTATTGCATGAAACTATAAATAGTGCTGTATCCCTTTGCTCACCCTGCTCTTAATTCTGATCTTATTTACTTTTCAGAAACAAGCACTTGGCAATAAAAGCCAGAATTCTATGCTTCTTATGTTGGTAGAAAATCCTTTTATCTTAGTATGTATGGGTCTCTAGGTTTGCCTCTGAACTGAACTATTAACATTTTTCAAGAACATTTAATGTTTTTAGAGCTCAAGAGGGGAAAAGCTGAGAGTAAAATGCCCCTGGAAGGAACTGTGTGTCAAGCACAATGATTACCAGGGTCCATAACATGGTTTTACCTTTTATCTCCTAGTTTTATACATAAGATATACAAAGATGCATAACTACATGCCCTCATCATTGGTCCTATAAATTTCTGTGACACTGTATTTCTGCCTGACAATATTTTTTATCAAACTGCTCCAAATAAGTCTTTGTAACAATTGGGCAAGTTTGTCTTTATCTTACATTAGACATGGGTAATACATGTTAAACTCATTATTCATTTGCCCTCTGCTAATATTGGTAGAAGATCCTTTTATTTTAGTATATATGGGTCTTTAGGTTTGCTCCTGCTAATCTTGCTTCCATCCTTTTAAAAGGAAAACAAACAAGCAAACAAACAAATGAAAAACCTGCTACTAATTTTTTAAAAGAGCTGTATGATATTTTAACCTACTCCCCTACCCCCACCCTTCATTTAGAAAATGTACTATATTTTTACTTTTTTTTTTTGAAGAATATTTATTTTAGAGAGAGAGAGAGACAGCATAAGCAGGAAGGACAGATGGAGAGAGAATCTCAAGCAGATTCCGTGCTGAGCATGGATCCTGACTCGGGGCTTTATTCCAGGACCCTGAGATTACCACTTGAGTGGAAACCAAGAGTCGGATGCTTAACAGACTGTGCCACCCATAAGCACCCATTTTTACCTTTTTTTAAAATTTAAACTTTACTTAGTTAACATATGGTGCAATATTGGTTTCTGGAGTAGAATTCAGTGACTCATCACTTACACACAACACCCAGTGCTCATCACAATTGCCCTCCTTAATACCCTTTACTCATCTAGCCCATCTCCCCACCCACCTCCTTCCATCAACCCTCAGTTTGTTCTTTATTATTAAGAGTCTCTTCTGGTTTTTTCCCTCTCTCCTTTCCACCTCCCTTCCCATATGTTTGTCTGTTTTCTAGAAAATGTAGTATTTTTATTGCGAGTCTTTCTCAGTAGCATTATATCTGTACTGTTCCAAGGTACAGTGACATTGGATTAGACACAAGGTTATAATGACAAAGTTTCCACTCTGTGAGTTCAATGTGGTTAGATCATTTGTGGGACCAATCTACATAAACAGCTGACCCCTACAGGTGAGATGCCCTGGACAGTCAGCTCCTTTTTCTGAATCATGGTGAGGTCCTTTTCTGGGTCTGTACCTCTCATCTTATCAGGAACACTGTGAAGAAAGGAAGGCCTAAATCTGTGTTTTCATAGCCTCCCATCCACCTCTGGCCATTTGCTCTCTCAATTCTAGCCAGATCTGTATCTGTGAGCCTCTCTCTTGATAAAGCAATCAGTAGGTTCTTTCAGGTCTTTTTTTTTTTTCTTTTAATTTTATTTTATTATGTTAGTCACCATACAATACATCATTAGTTTTTGGTTTTTTTTTACATCATTAGTTTTTGATGCAGTGATCCACAATTCATTGTTTTCGAATAACATCCAGTGTTCCATGCAGTACATGCCCTCCTTAATACCCATCACTGGGCTAACCCATCCCCCCACTTCCCTCCCCTCTAAAACCATCAGATTGTTTCTCAGAGTCCATAGTCTCTCATGGTTCATCTCTCCCTCTGATTTCCCCCCCTTCACTTTTCCCTTCCTTCTCCTAATGTCCTCCATGCTATTCCTTATGTTCCACAAATAAGTGAAACCATATGATCATTGATTTTCTCTGCTTGACTTATTTCACTTAGCATAATCTCCTTCAGTCCCATCCATGTTGATGGAAAAGTTGGGTATTCATCCTTTCTGATGGCTGAGTAATATTCCATTGTATATAGGGACCACATCTTCTTTATCCATTTCTCTGTTGAAGGGCATCTCAGCTCTTTCCACAGTTTGGCTATTGTAGACATTGCTGCTATGAACATTGAGGTACATATGGCCCTACTTTTCACTACATCTGTGTCTTTGGGGTAAATACCCAGGAGTGCAATTGTTGGGTCATAAAGTAGCTCTTTTTTTAAATTTTTGAGGCACCTCCACACTGTTTTCCAAAGTGGCTGTACCAACTTGCACTCCCACCAACAGTGTAAGAGGGTTCCCCTTTCTCCACAACCTCTCCAACATTTGTTGTTTCTTGCCTTGTCAATTTTTGCCATTCTAACTGGTGTAAGGTGGTATCTCAATGTGGTTTTGATTTGAATTTCCCTGATGGCTAATGATGATATTTGCAAATGACACTTACAGATAAAGGGCTGGTATCCAAGATCTATAAAGAACTTCTCAAACTCAACACCCAAAAAACAAATAATCAAGTCAAAAAATGGGCAGAAGATATGAACAGACACTTCTCTGAAGAAGACACACAAATGGCCAACAGACACATGAAAAAAGGTTCTTTCAAGTCTTATCTGATTCTGGGCCCATTCAATCAAGTTCTATCGGGGAGAAATTCCAAAATAATTCTTTAAGACAAAACAACAACCTTCTTAAACAAAATATAAATATATGCCATTGCATTAATGTTGGGGATAGGAAAGGTGAAATACAAGGAAGAGGGTCAAGGTCCTTAGATAATCATTCTGCAGAGTTGGGGACTTATGTCTTACCTGAATGTCGAATGGGACCCACATTAAATAAGTACTTAAGAATTACTTATTGGGCACCTGGGTGACTCAGTCATTAAGTGTCTGCCTTCAGTTCAGGTCATGATCCCAGGGTCCTGGGATGGAGCCCCAAATTGGGCTCCCTGCTTAGCAGGAAGCCTGCTTCTCCCTCTCCCACTCCCCCTGCTTGTGTTCCTGCTCTAGCTGTCTCTCTATGTCAAATAAATAAATAAAATCTTAAAAAAATGAATTATTTATTCTTCTTAAGTAATAGGCCCAATGTTACTTAATACTTCACATGGCCATTCAGATTCCTTGTTGCCCTACAGTTTGGTTGTGCAAAAAAAAACTGATTAAAAGAACTAGGCTACTGGAGGTTAAGATGCCTTTTGTCAAAAAGCAGACATTGTTTCATTTACTGTACTGGATGGGACCCTGCTCTGTGTTCATGATGGGGAGGAAGCTTTGGGAAAGACCACCATGGCTTCCCTAAGATTCTGGTGTTCAGGGATCAGTTGAAGCTTTGAAAACATACAGATTTCTTCCAAGGTCAAAATTAGCAGCATCAAAACCCTCTAAGGTGATCTCTACTGCTGTTTTCAAAAGACTGGAAAGGAAAGATTTTGTCTTCATATAAGGTTTCCAGTCATTTGGTTCCAGACCAATGATGCTTGCATAAGCATCTGAGATTTAGCCAGCTTCCACCTCACTCAGAATCTTTTGATGTTTACCACGACCCCCACTAACCATGGCATGGAATGCACTAGCCTAAACTCCACAATGAAACCCAAACAAGCAGTGATTGGGTCTAGAGACCAGAATGTTGGGCCAAGATTCTAAAGAGCGAGCTGTGTTCACAATAATCCATGAGTTACTGAATAAGCTTCATCTATAAAGGAGGCAATGAAACTTGAAACCCAGCTGCTCAGACACATGTTTGCAACTGTGACTACTAGGCTCAAATCATTTTCAGAACAGTATGGATTTTCCCCTATGTTGATAGTTATTTAAGTTCAACTCCTGAGAATTACATAAGACAATCATTCTGTAGACCACAAATTATTGTTATTTCCAAATTTACAGCAAATTATGTCTCACATCATCCACATTAGTGAACTCTCTCTAAAATATGGAAAAATGTAGTAAACATCCCCACTTTGTTCCAGGCATGATTTTCAGCCATGGAAGTAAATACATGCTCTGAGTCAAAATCAAATCATGCATAGGATATAAAACAAATCTGACAATCTCACTTTTTTCCTATGTACCTTAATTTCATAAAAAATGTATGTTGCTTGAGAAAAATGTTACATATTCTTGACTTGCATATTCTTTTGGGTTAAGGAAGTGACATATAATTTACAAGATGACCTGGAAGAATGGGGCTTTTGAGCAAAACTCAAGCAATACATCCTGAGGTCATATATTGAGTTCAGCATAAGATGCTTCGTGCTGAAAAATATTGAAGGAAAAGAAAGGCTTTAACCTGCCCTTTTGCATATCAGGTTAAAACAAGGACAAGAGAAGACTCAAGGACAGGGAAGGACAAATTAAGAAGAAAAATATTGGAACTAGAAGAGTGGCCAACTGTCTGCTCCAAAACATCAGTTACCCGTTCTGCAAGCCAGTGGGCACCCACTAATTCACCCCTTCCCTCCTCACCTTAAGCTTTTGCTTAGAAGGTAAAGTTTTCTTTAAAACAATGCCTCCATGCCAAACGGAGCAACTAGGAAGTTAGAAATACTATAAGCACATATTTATTTGTTCTGATCATACTATATCTTGGGTATTTTTCGCTGTTACTGACCAAGACTAATGTACAAAGCACCTTAGAATCTGTAAGAGAAAATGGTATTTTAAAAAACTTATTGGGCTCCAAAAGCATTATATTATCATATTATATCAAAAGCATTATTTAAGGTTCTATAATTTTTGTCTAGATTTAATTTTTTATTTTTTAACATTTCATTTTGGAAGTATTTCCAAAGATTTCCAAAAATTTGCAAAAATAAGATGAGGAAGTTTCATTTATTCTTCATCCAGCTTCCCCAAGCATTAACATCTTATATAACCATAACACAATGATCAAAGTCAACAAATTAACAATGATACAACACCATTATCTAATCTATAAACTTTATTCCCATTTTGCCCTTTTTCTGGTCCAGAATCCAGTCCAGGATAACACACTGCCTTTAGATGTTTTGTCTGCTCAGTCTCCTTCAGTCTAGGACAGTTTCTCAGTTTCTCTTTGTCTTTCATGACAAGGACACTCCTGAAGTTATGTTGTAGAATGTTCCTTGGGTTAGATTTATCTTCTGTTTTGTGGGTTGTCTCAGGAGAACTAGTTCCAAGAATTCACATTTCCAGATGACACACACCTAGGGAGTAAGCCCAGTACCCCTAGGATATGGCCTTGAAAAGCATTTGCATGTGGCCAGCTGTCTCCTGTTTTGGACTTGGGGAACCTAAGAGCAGGATGAAATGCTACAGATCACCTGCCCCACCTCTTCCACCCAGGTCTTCCTTCCATTGACCCCCTCTCTCTCAGTGTGTAAACTTGTTTCAAACTCCCTCTCATGGATGGGCCCTTCTAGCCACAAATCCCATTTTTTTTTTCTTTCAAGGTTGAACTTATTAAAGAAAGGCAGTGTATATCTGCAGCCCTCAGCTCTGCACCTTCCATTCATACTTTGACCACTAGTCACCTGACCTCCTTCTTAGTTGTCCAGTCAGGAGCCACCTTGATTCATTCACTTGTTCATACCATTTCTTAGTGCTGTCTCCCTCTGCTCTGTCTTGGTGACAAAGCCTTCTCTGAGCTTAGAGACAACCCACAAAACAGAAGATAAATCTGGCCTCCTGTCTTGGAGGTTTCTTCACATCTTCCTTAGGCTCCTTTCCTCTGCCTCATCTTAAAATATTAATCTCTGGGAAAGGTGTTTTTTCTCTGCTCTATATATGTTCTTCTAGGGAAGAGAGTCCCTTCTAGGGAAGAGAGTCCCTTCTAGGGAAGAAAGTCCCACAAAAAGGAATTCTTGTAGGAACAATTTGCAGATCCCTTCCACCTAACTTACTCTTCTTCATAGAAGGGGAGCATCTCTAAAAATGAGGTCTCTTCATATGAGTAACACAGCCTTACTGGACCCACCTCTGCTCCTCTTCCTTCTCCCACCCACAGGGTGAGGGTGGGGAGCCCCACCCATGAATGCCTGAGTGATGGAGGCTGAGAGTATGCTACAGAAAAGATTCTTGCCACTGGCATGCCATCATGGTACCCAAGAAGGGGACCCTCGCACTCCAATCCAGCTTTACTGGAGAGGTTGGTCTTGGTGGGATACTGAGCATCTGGTTGGCCATTCATAACACGGCACATGTATCCTTATGTGACTATATTGATCCCTGGCTTGATGCTCACTGGTTAGAGATGAGAATCCACACTGCCCCAAACACCCAGAGTTTCATCCTCCCTACCACCTCTTCTCATTTTATAATAGAACTCTCCTCCAGGGATCTCAGCCAGGCTCCTTACTTGACTTTATGGAGCATCTGAGTGCTGAGACAGATCCAGGTGCTCCCTGAGCTCCAGATCTGTAATTTCAACTTCAGGGCAGATAGATCTACATGAATGTCCCACAGAGGTCTCACACTCAACTTGTACAAAGCCAAATTTATTGTGTAGAGTTCTTTTATTCACAAGTGAGAAAAACAAAAGTCTATCAAGTAGGGAGAGAAGAAAAATATTTTGCAAGGACATCTGGGCATCTGCTTAACTGTAGGAGAGGTTGGGGTTAGGCCTTTTAAGCACAGTCAAGAATCTGTCTCTCACACCCTCCCCCTCCACTGCCTCCCTTCCATTTTTCCTGTGTGTTGGCGTCATGTTCTTTTGTGGCATACCACCTTCCTCAAGAAAGTGAGGGGAACATGCATAGCTGAGGCTGGATTGACTCTCTTCCCTACTTCTGGCTTCAAAAAGTTCTAGGACGGACTCTGCTCTAGAGATGAACAATGACCCAAGTCAGGGTCAATCACTTATAACCAAAGGAGCAGAATACTGGGCACAGATGTCACTGAGACTGGCTTTGCACATCAGACGAAGTGCTGTGGTCCAGAAAACCAGCTCATAGGTGTCAACTACACAAGTCCTCATCTTTCCCTTCAAACCTTATTCCAAATTGTGCTGGATTTAATACTATCTATAGGTTAATAAATGAAAAATTCATAGCTTCAACTCTATCTGCCAAAATGACCTCTCTTTAGATCTTTCATAGGCAATCCAGCACTCACAGGTCGAAAACTGACCCACTGATTCCTCCCATCTCCATATCTGTCATCAAGTTTTGCCAGTTTTACCTCCAAAGTACACCCAGAGCCCTCCACTTTTCTCCAAGTCCACCCTCATCCATCACCACCCCTAATCTGGATGAATTCAGTGACCTCCTCAATTGTCTTGCTGGGTTCACTCTTGTTTTACTACAATCCATCCCCAACACAGCTGGTAATGTTACTTTTGAAGTATATAAATCAAATGGCTTCTCATTGTTCTTAAGGGAAAATCCAGCTCCTTACCAAGGACTACAGACCCTTAGGGTGATCAAGATTCTGCCTGCTTCTTGGACTCCCTCATTTCCCTGCATACTGCAAGACCTTCACATACCCCACCCACCAAGCCCAGTATGTTCCAGCACACTGGCCTTCTGCCTGTTCTTGCCAAGCTAGTTTCTAATCTTTGCATCTTTCTGCTGCCATGCTTTCCTTGGGTCTTTTTCACCTCCATGATGCAGGATTAGTTACTTTTTATACATGACCATCTATTTTTGCTTATAACAGTTATCTCTAACAGGAATTACCTTTTCCACCATTTGTTTACATGTTTTCTGTCTCCCCATGATTTTGAGATTTAGAATGATAATATAGACAAAAGAAAAAAGAGGAGGGAACAGCTAAGGAAGAGAAAGTAAAGTGAGGGAGGCCCCAGAGAGGGATTTTTTTTTAAAACAATTTTTTGAGGGCTGTTTTAGGTATATAACAAAAGGGATTTTGTTTCAGAAGTTCATTTTAGAAATTGAGAATAAGACATGTGTAACAGTATTTGGAATTCTTTTTTTATTTCTTCTTTGAATGTTTGGTAGAATTCCCCAGGGAATCCATCAGGCCCTGGACTCTTGTCTTTTGGGAGGTTTTTGATCAATGCTTCAATCTCCTTACTGGTTATTGGCCTATTCAGGTTGTCAATTTCTTCCTGTTTCAGTCTTGGTAGTTTATAGGTTTCCAGGAAGGCATCCATTTCTTCCAGGTTGCTTAATTTATTGGCATATTGTTGTTGATAATAATTTCTAATAATTGTTTCTATTTCCTTGGTGTTAGTCATGACCTCTCCCCTTTCACTCATAATTTTATTAATTTAAGTCCTTTCTCTTTTCTTTTGGATAAGTATGGCCAGTGGTTTATCGATCTTATTAATTCTTTCAAAGAACCAGCTTCTAGTTTCGTTGATCTGATCTACCGTATTTCTAGTTTCTAATTCATCGATCTGTGCTATAATCTTAATTATTTCTCTCCTAATGCATGGCTTAGGCATTGTTTGTTGCTTTTTCTCTAGTTCTTTAAGGTATAAAGTTAGTTGGTGAATTCGGAATTTTTCTATATTTTGAGTGAGGCTTGGATGGCTATGTAGTTCCCCCTTAGGACCACCTTTGCAGTATCCCATAGGTTTTGGACAGATGTGTTTTCATTCTCATTGGTTTCCATAAATTGTTTAAGTTCTTCTTTGGTTTCCTCGTGAACCCAAACATTCTTGAGCAGAGTGGTCTTTAGCTTCCAAGTGTTTGAATCTCTTCCAAATTTTTTCTTGTGATTGAGTTCCAGTTTTAAGCATTATGGTCTGAGAATATGCAGGGAATAATCTCAATTTTTTGGTATCGGTTGAGACCTGATTTGTGACCCAGCATGTAGTCTATTCTGGAGAAAGTTCCCTGTGCCCTCAAGAAGGATGAGTATTCTGTTGTTTTAGGGTGGAATGTTCTGTAAATATCTATGAGGTCCATCTGGTCCAGTGTGTCATTCAAAGTTCATGTTTCTTTGTTGATTTTCTGCTTAGATGATCTGTCTATTGCTGAGAGTAGAGTGTTGAGGTCTCCTACAATTAACGTATTGTTATCTATATGACTCTTTATTTTGGTTAACAGTTGGCTTATGTGGTTGGCTGCTCCCATTTTGGGGGTGTAGATATTTACAATTGTTAGATCTTGTTGGATAGACCCTTTAAGAATGATATAGTGTCCTTCTGTGTCTCTAACTACAGTCTTTAGTTTAAAATCTAATTTGTCTGATATAAGAATTGCTACCCCAGCTTTCTTTTGAGGTCCATTGGCATGGAAGATGGATTTCCACCCCTTCACTTTCAGTCTGGGTGTATCTTTAGGTTCAAAATGAGTCTCTTGTAGAGAGCATATGCATGGGTCCTGTCTTTTTATCCAATCTGCAACCTTGTGCCATTTTATGGGAGCATTTAGGCCGCTCATGTTGAGAGTGATTATTGAAAGATATGAATTTATTGTCATCATGTTGCCTGTGAAGAACTTGTTTCTATAGATTGTCCCTCTAAATTTCTGTTCTATATCACTTTTGGGGTCTTTCTCCTTTTATAGAATACCCCTAAGTATTTCTGGCAGGGCCGGCTTGGTGGTCACATATTCTTCCAGGTTCTGCCGGTCTTGGAAGCTCTGCATCTCTCCATCCATTCTAAATGACAGCCTTGCCACATAACGTATTCTTGGCTGCATGTTCTTCTGGTTTAGTACCCTGAATATGTCTTGCCAGGCCTTTCTGGCTTGCCGGGTCTCTGTAGATAGGTCTGATGTTATTCTGATGTTTCTCCATCTGTACGTAAGGAATCTCTTCCCCCTAACTGCCCTTAAGATGGTTTCCTTGGTTCTAAGATTTGAGAGTTTTACGATTACATGCTGGAGCATTGGTCTGTTTTCCTTGATCTTGGGAGGAGCCCTCTCTGCCTCTAGGACACAAATGTTTGTTTCATTCCCCAGATTAGGGAAGTTCTCAGCTACAATTTGCTCAAATATATCTCCTAATCCTCTCTCTCTCTTTCCTCCCCCTCAGGGATCCCAATAATTCAGACATTGGGACGTTTCATGGCATCACTTATTTCTCTAATTCTGTTTTCATGGATTTTGAGCTGTTTCTCCCAGGCCTCCTTTTTTCCTTCTTTTCTATCAATTGATCTTCTAGATCACTAATTCGTTCTTCTGCCTCATTTACCCTAGCTGTTAGAGTATCTAGATTTGATTGGATCTCATTGATAGCATTTTTAAATTCTGCCAGTTCAGCTTTTATTTCCGCCTTTAGAGACTCTATGTTGCCATTAATCATTTTCTCCATTCTAGCTATCGTTACCCTGAAATCCATTTCTGACATCTTGGTTATATCCGTATCCATTTGTAAATCTGCTGCAGAAGTTACAGTCTTTGAGTCTTTCCTATTTGGGGGGTTCCTCCTCCTAGTCATTCTGGTAAGGGTGGTTGAGGGAATGTACAGAGACCAAATTATTGACCACAACCCATGCAAGATGCACCTGTTTTATAGGGACCTTAGGGTTGCTGGCCTCTTGTTCTCCCAGCCTGTCTTCTGAGGGAGGGGACTGCCTTGCTGTTACTCAGGCAACCCTGTTTGGGTAGAGTTGCCCTGCCCCCTGTGGGGGGGATGGGCTCAGTGAAAACCTGTTTTTTGGGGCTTTTGTTCTCTGGCAGCTTTCCCTGGTGGCTTTCCACATCTCTTCTGGGAGTCAGAGCAGATGTGACCATTTCCAACCCTCTGCCTTAGGACAGAGAAATCGCAGTCTGTTCTCCAGTGAGCTCTCCAGGCCACACTATCTCCGTTTCTGTCTGTGCTGCTAAAAACCACAGCACCCTGGGTTGTGCTCCCCTCAGCAGCACTCCCAGTCCTTGCCTCCAGGTCAGGGCACGTCTCTTCCCTTTGTGCTTCTAAAACCACCAGCCACCCCCAGTTCACATGCATGGCACTGCCACTCCAGGTTTCAGTCCGGGAAGCTGTCCTAAAGTCCTTTCCCCACTGCTACGGGTCTGTGAGTCTGTGCCCTGTCCCCAGCCTGGGCGGCTTTCAAGCACCCATGGTTCAGGATCCCCACGGCTACCTCCCCCTTCTGTTTATCTTCTGATATCTGCCCATGGAATCATGGCTCCCTGCTTCATACCTTGAAACCCACTGCCTGACGCAGAGCCAAGCTCTGTCCTAAATGCTACATATATATTAGCTCATTATTCCTCACTCTAACCTCATTGTCACCCTGTTCAGATGGAGAATGTGAGGTCCAGGAGACTTGCTTCCCCTGCCAGTAAATGGAGAAGCTGGTATTTAAACCAAGGCATTGTTGCTACAGAGGCTGTCCCACCACTCCCCTGTATAGAAAGAGCAACTTTATTCTAATTCTAGCAATTGCTAGAAATCAGCCATTTTTATATCACATTGTCACAGCCATGGACGATGTGATGCATTACAGGTGAAAACAAGTTGCTGTGTTTTTTTGGAACATAATGAGTTAGACTTATGATTATTTAATTAGGCTTTAATACAGACAATTCTAGAGGAAGTACCATGTTTTTCTAGGCTCGTTTATCCTCTTAAATATTACTTCATTTAGTATTTATACATTGTTCATCTTATAGAATAATAACCCTCAATCTGAGATAGCCAACTCTCCAAGGTCCACTTTGTAGTAAAGAAAGTACAAATGATTTTTTTCATACTTAAGAAGCTAATGGATTTGGTAAAGGTACTCATTAAGAGGCCAAATACAATTTTTTTTTGCTTTTGCAAGAAAATGTTGGAAGCAATTATTCTACAGCACAGTTAATTTCCCCATGCCATATTAACAGTTACTTGTTGTTGAATAAGTACAATGCTAAGTTTGATTATGGAAACATCACTGATCCCTGTGTAAAACATATCATCCCATTGTATCTCTTACTGGCCAAATCTAACTGCTGGCAGCCACCAGAAACCTTGGCAGATAGAGAAGGAAGGAATCAGGCACTGGGAGAGGTAGCCTTGATCTTGGGAGGACTATTGAAAAGTTATGATAACCGTGTATCCTGACCCTCACCCAGAAAAAGAATCCCAAATTTTGTAGACAGTTTAAGGGGATTCATGACTTTCTAAAACTGGTTTAATAAACCATTTTTGGATTTACAGAATACATTTCAGTCTTTTAAACATTTTATTCCAATTAAAATTCAAATTTCTAAGCCATAGAAACAGATGCATGAAGAAGTGAAATGATTTAACTGATGATATGGGGCAAAAGTATTAACATGAGAATAAAAATTCATGGACTTCCTGCTTACCTTTCTTGGATAAGAGAGCCTCTAATTCAGTTATCATCTCCATTCCCCTCCTCCAATGTCCTAAGGAGGAAATTCTTGTGAGAAGATAGACTAAAGGGAGGTATGTGACAGTAGGTGGGTGAGAAGGGGATGTTGGCTTTGTGGGAGCATCGGGTGGAGCTGTTTAAGCAACTGTGTTGGGTAAGGAAGGTGAATAGGAGAAAATTTGAAGTAAATATGTGGTAGACTAATTATAGATCTCTCAAAGGTACAATTTCTTTTTCAGTTCTTTATGGCTGTTGAGAAGTGCTTTGAATGTAACACAACTGTAACATCCAATTAGATGACACCCAAAGTGTTGGAGGACTGCAGTGGTACATGAAAAGTGGAGATCCAGTTTCTTTTTTTTAAAGATTTTATTTATTTATTTGAGAGAGAGAGAGCACAAGAAAGAGAGAGAGAGAGAGGGGGGAGAAAGACCATGAGCAGGGGGAGGGGCAGAGGGAGAGGAAGAAGCAAACTCCCTGCTGAGCAGGGAGATGGGAAGTAGGGCTCTGCAGGGCTCTATCCCAGGACCCTGGGATCATGACCTGAACTGAAGGCAGATGCTTAACCTACTGAGCCACCCAGGTGCCCCAGAGGTCCAGTTTCAAACAGCTTCCCCCTTCTCCTCAGGCTTGAATTGGACCCCTTCTGGATGTTTTCCTTTCTCTTTCTCTGTCCCCATCCAACTAAACAAACAAACAAACCCTAAGTTATAAACTTCTGCCCTAGGGGATACTAGTTTTAAACCTAAAAATGTTTATGATAATGAATATATCACCTATTCGATAGTCCCTCACCTTCTCAATTCCTGAGGGGCACCTGGGTGGCTCAGTCAGTGAAGCATCTGCCTTCATCTGAGGTCATGATCCCAGGGTCCTGGGATAGAGTCTGGCATCAGGCTCCCTGCTCAGCGAGGAGTCTGCTTCTCCCTCTGCCTCTGCCCCTTCCCCTGCTTGTGTACTCTCTCTCACTCTCTCTCAAATAAATAAAAAAAATCTTCAAAACAAATAGTTACTGTAATAGATTATAACTCACTGAATTAATAAGCGAATAAGAAACCTGTGAGTACATACCAATAGAAGGAAATAAGCAATTAAACAAATAAAGGAATAAGGTAGAAGGGAAGGCTCTTCCTTAGAGGAGCATGCCAAGAAATATATGAAAAAGGAATAACAGAGTTATAAAATTACTACTTTGCAGCCATCATCATAATAATTCTCAGGCAAGAATTTTCACTAAATACTGAAATCACTAGGTGAAATTGGGGGAGAGGCAAGTTATTTACACAGTCTCCTAGTATCCGTCCATAGATTACTTACTTATCCAAGAGTAAAATGTAGCTTCCCAGTGGAGAAATTGAGATGGCACCACCATTGCTAAGGGACCACACCCAAACTGAGAGATGGTCTACAAACCAGCAGCCCTGAGTTCTTCAGAAATATCAGTGTCACACACACACACACAAAACCCCCCAAAAAACAGAAAACCCAGAAATGTCAATGTCATGGAAAACAATGAAATGTTGAGGATTGTTGTAGATTAAAGGACTCTAAAGTGGACGTGATATCTAAATGCACATACAATCCTAAATTGGATTGGATCTTTGATGGGGAAAAGAAAATTGCTTTTAGGATAGTTTTGGGACAATCATCAAAACTTGAAAATTCACTGTATTATCTAATGATGGTAGTATAGTATTCTATCCATGTTAAATTTTCTAAATTTCATAATTGCACTGTGATGATATAAAAGATTGTTCTGGTTATTAGGAGATGCACACTAAATATTTATAGGTGAAGGGTCATGATTTCTTCAACTTACAGCAAATAATTTTTTTTTTTTAAATAAAAATTGAATTAAGGGATAGACAAAGACAGACAGACACAGAGAGTGCCAATGTGGCAAAGTGTTCATGGTGGGAGAATAGAGGTAAAGGGCATATGGACATTGGTAATATTCTTGCAACTTTTTGGTCTTTAATTTTTTTCTTTTTCTTTTTTCTTTTTGTTTTATTGAGGTATAATTAACAAAACTTTATATATTTAAGGTGTACAATGTAATGGTTTGATATAAGTATACATTATGAAATAATTACCACCATCAGGCTAATTAACATTCATTACCTTACAGTTACTTTTTTTTGTGATAAGAACACTCAAAATCTACTCTCTTAACAAATTTAAAGTATTTAACACAGTAATATTAACTATAGCCATCACGCTGTACATTAGATTCTCCAGAACTTATTCATCTTCAGAAAAATTTTTAATTCCAGTATAGTTAACATACGTGTTATATTAGTTTCAGATGTACAATATTGTGATTCAACAATTCTATACATTACTAGTGCTCATCCCGACAAATGCACTCTTAATCCCCGTCATCTATTTTGTCCATCCCCTTATTCACCTCCCCTCTGGTAACCATCACTTTATTCTCTACAGTTGAGTCTCTTTCTTGGGGTGCCTGGGTGGCTCAGCCTTGGTGGCTCAGTAAGTTAAGCATCTGCCTTCAGCTCAGGTCATGATCTTGAGTTCCTGGGATCGATCGAGCCCCACACTGGGCTCCCTGATCAGTGGGGAGTCTGCTTCTCCCTCTGCCACTCTCCCCTTTTCCCCCAACTTGTGCTCTCTGCTCTCTCATGCTCTCTCTCTCAAATAAATAAGTAAAATCTTTATAAAAAAAGGCTGTTTCTTGGCTTGCCTATCTTTTTTTTTCTTTGCTCATCTTTATTTCTTTCAAAATAAAAAGTTTAATAAAAAATAACTTCTTGAAAGAAGTTGAAGGGAGAATAATTTCTTTCATAATTATTACTTTTTAACAGTAATGTGTATTTTTATAAAAATGTTTGAAAATATGAGTCAAAACACTAAAGTTATCTGTCCTTTTACCACATAGATTTAGCAAAGTCAACATTTAGAATCAATATTATAAATGTACTTTTTTTTTCCGATTTTTTCACTTAATATTTACAAGCACAGATGCCCGGGATTTAATTTTTCTTGAAGATTTGAAATTGTTTATTGTTTTACTTTATTAAATATAATTTTGTCTTTTTTTGTGTGTTCTTGTTATAGAGGTCACCAATTTAATATTAAAGAAAATGTTATACAGTTCCTTTAACTAATATTTCTTTTGTTATTTTTAAAAATGTGCCAGATACATGATAAGCACTGGAGGTATTGAACAGAAGGGTGGATCCTTGCCTCACTGAGACCATGAGGTAAATTGAATTAGGAGGTCATATTTGATGAATATAGACAGCCAGATTTCATTTTTTGAAATATACTTACATATGTTTTCTATATTGGATATTTTAAAATTTGGATGTATTTTCTCTCTTTCTTAAAAAAGTGAAAATTATAAATGGTTTTAAATCAATATGTACTCCACTTTCACCTCTGTTAAAAACAAAAATAAGGGTGCCTAGGTGGCTCAGTTGGTTAAGCGACTGCCTTCAGCTCAGGTCATGATCCTGGAGTCCCAGGATCGAGTCCCGCATTAGGCTCCCTGCTCGGCAGGGAGTCTGCTTCTCCCTCTGACCCTCCTTCCTCTCATGCTCTCTCTATCTCATTCTCTCTCTTAAATAAATAAATAAAATCTTTAAAAAAAAAAACAAAAAAAAAACCCCCAAAATAAAAACAAAAGTCTCAGTTCTTTAGTATTAGAACATTTCTTTATTTTTCTATATTATCAAAAATAATGAATTGATGTAGCCTTTAAGTCTCTCAGCTCCCTAGTAGGTTTTCATCCTGTTTCTCCAATGTATTATTGGCTCTGTTGTCTCAAGCCCAATATTCATTGTCCCTATGGCTCTTACATGGTCCCAGAGGGACCATGGATATACTTGACAGAGAGATGCCAACATTCACAGTTAGAAGGTAATCAAGTTTCTTTAATGTCAAAGTTGGTGGATACTTAGTAAGAAAGGTACACAAAATGGCATATAGTACAATGTCTTCCCAGACAGCAGTGTCTCTTTCCAGGTGACACAAAGCTCCTCAGGTCGGCAAACAGCTGTGGGTGACCCCACTTACAAGGAGTGAGAGTTCCTAGGTGCAGAAGGCCCTTTTGTACTTGTCCAAAAGACATTTTATACCCCTTTGGCTTTCTCCTGCCTGACAGTTCTGGGATCTTGCAGCTACACCCTCCTGCACATTAGGTGTAAATAACCAGTGTACCACCTCCCCTGCACATTTCTGAGTGTTTTCTTGGAAACAGAAAAGGAATTCAACTTTGCTTCACAAGTATGTGGCTGAGGTGCTCTTCAGTGTTCTCATAGGACAGGTTGGATGTTTTAGAGTCAAATAGTGAAATAGGTATTAGAACAATCCTAAAGCCACCCATTATTACCTGTTTGAAAATGATGAATCAAGATATAGTAAGACAGTATGTGGAACTTGATATGTTCACCCAACAAGAGACATTGCTCACGAGAGACAGGGTCTCAGAATCCTAGAGAAGTAAATCCTAGCAAAGCAATGAAATGAAACTTGAGGGCCATTGTTCAGGTATGATGAGCCAAAATTATGCTTCCCTGACAAGAAGGGACAGAAACTTTACCCCAACCTTCAGTGAGACAAACTGTCAAAAGAGTCACTCAAAGACATCTAGTTAATTGTCATCAATTGTTTACTTTTATACAAGTGGGAGACAATAATCAGTTTTATCAACGTTTTCTAACAAAGGAAAATAAGATATGCTTATGAGAACAGAAGCAAAGAGGGAAGACAAGGATGCAGAGAGTTTGCATATTTTGGGATAAACTGATTTATGGTAAGCTAGCAAAGAAGTCAATGCAGAGCAGGTTGACCAGGAGTACTAGTGACAACATTTCCAGTTGTTATGGACTCTCTGGAAAGATTAACTTTGGTGCACATGTGACAAATGTCCCTATGTCTGCTAGTGTCCTGTCAGCAACTCCACTTTAATAAGGCCAGTTCTGCCCCATTTTCCTTATTGAGATTTCACAAACCTGAGTGCCAAATGGCAAGCCTCCATCCTATTGACAATGTTGTTGTTGTTCTTAGCAGGGTAGGTATCTATGCACAGGAGTATGTCACACTGAGATACACTGTGACTCAAATGTAATCTGGCCCCTTGCCGGACTGTCAGTGGACCAAAGTGTTCTTTGTGGATCTCAAAAAAATGGCATTTTCTGTAAGGCCAGGCTACCCAGAGTCTGAGCGAGTGCTTCCTGGGCTCACAGGCAAGGAGAAGGGTTTCCTTAATTCTAGGTGGGCAGAATACAGCCTCACACAGAAAAGCCAACACTGTGAAGACCAGGACACCAGCACTAGCAGCCAGGTTCTGTGGGGCAACAGAAGCATCAGCCAGCAGAGGAGGTTGCCAGGGGGTAGACTTCTCAAGCTAAAGGCACCAGTGGCCCAAGAGTTTCCTTGGCCACTGAGGATGGCTCAGGGACTGCCAATGTACTGGGGATGAGAAAGGACTACAGGACTAGACTTTTTGCAGCTCTCCCAGGTAGGGACTGGGGTCAAAAAAAAGTGCCTCTGACACCCATATCCTTAATTAGCCCTCAAGTCAGGAAGAGTCTGGAGGAGTCAGGGCTATTAGCTGATTTGACCTAATGAGAGTTTCATTATTCTAGAAAGGCATTTTCTCACTACTAGACAGTGAGCTACCAGATTGCACCATCTTAAACACATTCTGATATAATTTGGTACTTTTGGACAACAAGGAAACATACTCATGTTGTAATCACATCAGTCTGAATTAAAAATATGCCAGATTTGTCAGCCTGACCCCAAACTATTTCAGAAACACAAAGCATTAGGACTAGAATCTTAAGGATTATTTAGTCCAAACACATACTTTTACAGATAAGGAAACTGAGGTTTAGGGAGATGCAAAGGGTGCTGTTCCCAAGTTACTACAGGAGTTTAGAGGCAAATCCAGTGCTAGATTTGAGATCTGCTTATTGTCAGCTGAATTATGTGTTGGCAAAATGTGTGCTAAACCTCCTTATTTGTTGTTAAATAATTGTGTCCATAGTAAATGAGTGTGCTTGTGATAGCCACACATTTTAGTCTCTTTTTTACTGTGGTAAAATACACCCAACATAAAATTTACTATTTTAACCATTTTTAACTTTAATGCTACAGCTCAGTGGCACTAAGTACATTCACTTTGATGTGCAACCATCACAACTATCCATCTCTGGAACTGTTTTCATCTTGCAAAACTAAAACTGCAGCCATTAAGCACTGATCCTCCCCCCCACCCCCAGCCCCTGGCAGCCGCCCTTCTACTTTCTGTCTCTGTGAATTTGACTACTCTAGGGACCTCATATAAGTGGAACCATAGAGTATTTGTTCTTTTGTGTCTGTCTTATTTCACTGAACATACTGTCTTCTGATTCATGCTTATTGTAGCATATATCAGAGTTTCCTTCCTTTCTGTAGCTGAATAATATTCTACTGTATGTGTAGACTACATTTTGTGTATCCATTCATCCACTGATGGACATTTGGATTGTTTCCACCTTTTGGCTACCATAAATAGTGATACTACAAACATTACTGTACAATAGCTGCTTGAATCCCTGCTTTCACTTCTCTGAGTATGTACCCAGGAGTGGGATTCTGGATCATATGATAAATCTGTTTAGTTTTTTTTTAGGAGCTGCCATACTGTTTTCCACAGCAGCTGCCCCATTTACAGTCCCATCATCAGTGCACAGGGTTCCAATTTCTCCATATAACACTTATTGATTTGTTTTGGTTTGTTTTTTGATAGCTGTCATCCTAATGGATGTGAAGTGGTATCTCATTGTGGGTTTGATTTGCATTTTCCTAATAATTTAGTGATGTTGAGCAGCTCTTCCCATGTGTAGCTTCTGTTTATCACCCATTTTTTCAACAGTCATTTTTTCTCTGTGTGCACAGCTGTCTATTTGTGGCAGGGCACCATGAGATCTGAGGCCCTGGAGCATTCGTCTGCCTGTGACTTTTTGGAGGGGCAGTTTGAAGTTGAAAAATCAGTGCTCTGTGTCAGAGAGAGATGAAAGGATTGGTGGGGCGGGGCTATTTTATTTTTTAAAAGATTTTATTTATTTACTTGAGAGAGAAAGAGAGAGAGAGGGAGGTGAGGGACAGAGGGAGAAGCAGACTCCCTGCTGAGCAGGGACTCCCCAATGTGGGGCTCAATCCCCTGACTCCAAGATCAATCCCCTGACTCCGGGATCATGACCTGAGCCAAAGGCAGATACTTAACTGACTGAGCCACCCAGGCACCCCTATGGAGGGGGTTTAAAACAAGGAAGGCTGTTGTTAGTGCATCAAGGTCAAATTGTTAAGTCTTACTGTTCTCTCTCACTTCTGACATCCAGTCAGGGGCAGATCCTTGAGTTTTACTGAATCATTCAACTTTGATGGTTTCTCTTACTTCCACTCCTTTTCCATGCTTACTGTCAGTCCACTTCTCCTTCCCAACACATCAAATTATGGATATAAAAGTATTATGCAAATGGAAGGAATTGTTAAATAGAACATATACACTAGCCTCAGGCCCCCCTCCAACACCACTTGTCACTCATTCACAGCTGACAAAATAACTCTACCCTGCTACAATTTGACTTTAATCCCCTCTTCCCATTTTCTCTCATGCTTGTCTCACAACCAATTTGCCTTCCTTCTTCCTCACTCCCTCCTTACCCTCCTCTCTTTCCCTCCTTCCTGGTCATTTTTCTCACTGTCTACTGAACATGGCATTCAGTTTCCTACATCAGGATGCTAGTTCCCTGTTCCCTAGTACTGAACTGTTTCCCACCTTCTTCTCAAGTTGCCCAATCCTAACTGTCCTACAAGTAGTATAGTCTTTCCTCTTTTCAGGTATGTTCTAGGTCATTGAAATCCTCAGAGCTGCTTTCCCAGACTCCTTAGATCCAATTGACCTTGGCTCTCAGGACCCATGTGGTGGATTGCTCTCCTTTTCATTTTATTTTGCTTTGATTCCTGTGCTAGACTGCAAGAATGTCTTGAGGCAGAGACCATGCCTCACTCATCCAGAGACACAAAAAGCAGAAACAGCAGAAACTCAGGGCAGAAACTTGATATCCATCTATTTGCAGCCCTGCTACTTGCTAACTTTGTGGTTTGGGGTTGTTTTTCTCATCAGTTTACAATAAGGTGCTACGAAATAATCATTATCATCATTTTCTAATACTTATGATTTGTTTTATCACATAGTGCAGAATCAGCTTCATAAACCTATGAGTTCCTTGCTTTTGTGTTCCCAGGCTAGTGGCTACAAAGCACACACAGTAATGTCAACTCTGAAAATTCTCACTGCAGAACCAGTTGTTTAATGTCCAAGTGTATATTTTGTGTGCATTTCTGTTCTATCAAACCCTAGTTTCTGGTACTTTGAGCAAATGAGCTACAATTTGTTTTTTTATTATATAGTAAATATGCAGACCAAAAGAATGTGTGCACCCTAAGAAAAAACAAGGACATTTTGTTCCATCTTTAAATGTACAGATACTGTAACAAGAGTACTCCTATAGGAGGAGGAGCAAGATGGTGGAGGAGTAGGAGATCTAAATATTGTCTCGTCCCAGGAATTCAACTAGATAGGGATCAAACCATTCTGAACACCTACAAACTCAACAGGAGATTGAAGAAAAGAATAGCAGCAACTCTCTGACCAAAAAATGACAACTTTCTGGAAGGTGGGATGTGTGGAGAAGTGAAGATGAGGCGATATTCAGGAAAATAGACGGCAGGGAAGGGGGCCTTCATCGGCCGCTACTGGCAAGTGATAGAGCAGCAGAGCACAAAATCAGAACTTTTAGAAGTCAGCTCCACTAAGGGACGTCGCTCCAGTGGCTAAGCGGGGGGTGGAACCCTTGCTGGGACAGTGTAGTCTCAGGACCTTCAGGGTCACAGAAAGACCGGGGGTGCCTGAGTGTGGCAGAGCTCCCAGGTATCAGAGCAAGGAAGCCGGGTACAGAGACAGAGCAGAGGAGTGGGCTCTCAGCTCGGGGTTGCCATAAACTGTGATCTGTGGCATAGTCGGGCCACTGCTCTTCCAGCAGGGACCCAACAAGCAGCAGATCTGGGAAGACTCCCCTTCCTGCCTGGGGAGGAGCAGCATGGGAGCACACCACAGGGATCTGCTGGGTTTGGAGACTCCAAACGGGGTCATGTGCCAGAGATAGAAACTTGGTCACAGGCCAGGTGAGCATGGAATTTGGCCGGAGACCGGGGAGAAGGGAGTGATTGATTGCTTTTCTCTGGAGGTGCACTGAGGAGTGGGGACCTGAGTTCTTGGCTCCTCTGGGGCAGAGATTGGGAGGCCAACATTTTCACTCTTATCCTCCAAAGCGTACGGAAAACTTGCAGGGAAAAAAAGCTCCCGAGAGCAAACCCAAGCAGATTACTTACCCCCGACCCAGCAAGTGGGGCAATTCCGCCTCCGGCAAAGACATCTGAGAACCATGGCAACAGGCCCCTCGCCCAGAAGATCAGCAAGAACAGTCAGCCAAGACCAAGTTTACCGATCAATGAGAATGGCAGAACTCCAGCGCTAGGGGAATACTGCACATAGAATTCATGGTTTTTTTACCATGATCCTTTAGTCTTTCAGTTATTTTTCTTAACTTTCTTTTTCTTTTTCTTTTTTGAATTGTTCTTTTACCCTTTTTCAATGAACATCTTATCAAACCCTTTTAAAAAATTCTTTTTTATTTTTCATTTTTAGAGTCATATTCTATCCCTTCATAGTAGTTACCTTATTTTAGGTATATATATATAAGTTGTTCTCTCTAAAATTTTGGGATACAGTTTCTTCTAACAGACCAAAATATACCCTAAATCTGGGTAAATATACCCAGGGTATGGCTTTGTTTTAGTCTCCTGCCTGATCACATTCTCTACCCCCCCTTTTTTTGAATCCTCTTCTTTCTTTTTTCAACCAACTTCTTATCTTATCAATTCCTTTTATAAAAGCTTTTACAATTTTCATCTTTACAGTCATATTCCATCCCTTCATCGTATTAACCCTTATTTTTGTACATATCTAAGCTTTTCTTTTTTTAAAATTTTGGGAGGCACTTCCTTCTAACAGAACAAAATACACCCCAAATCTAGTGTGTGGCACTGATCTATTCAGCAGCCTGATCATATTTGATCATATTCTGTTTTTTTATTTGTTTGTTTGTTTTTGTTTGTTTTTTTATATCTTTTTCTTTTTTTTCTTTTTTCTTTCTTTCCCTTTCTTTTCCCCCGGTTTCAGGTCTCTTCAGATTTGTTTAGTGTATATTTTCTGGGGACATTATTACCCTGTTAGCATTTTGTTCTCTCATTCATCTATTCTCCTCTGGACAAAATGACAAGATGGAAAAAATCACCTCAAAAAAAAGAACAAGGGGCAGTACCAACTGCCAGGGACCTAATCAATACGGACATTAGTAAGATGTCGGAACTAGAGTTCAGAATGACGATTTTAAAGATAATAGCTGGACTTGAAAAAAGCATGGAAGATACTAGAGAAACCCTTTCTGGAGAAATAAAAGAACTAAAATCTAACCAAGTCGAAATTAAAAAGGCTATTAATGAGGTGCAATAAAAAATGGAGGCTCTAACTGCTAGGATAAATGAGGCAGAAGAGGGAATCAGTGATATAGAAGACCAAATGATGGAAAATAAAGAAGCTGAGAAAAAGAGAGATAAACAACTACTGGATCACGAGGGCAGAATTTGAGAGATAAGTGATACCATAAGATGAAACAATATTGGAATAATTGGGATCCCAGAAGAAGAAGAAAGAGAGAGAGGGGCAGAGGGTATATTGGAGCAAATTATAGCAGAGAACTTCCCTAATTTGGGGAAGGAAACAGGCATCAAAATCCAGGAGGCACAGAGAACCCCTCTCAAAATCAATAAAAATAGATCAACACCCTGACATCTAATAGTAAAACTTATGAGTCTCAGAGACATAGAAAATCCTGAAAGCAGCTTGGGACAAGAGATCTGTAACCTACAATGGTAGAAACATTAGATTGGCAACAGAACTATCCACAGAGACCTGGCAGGCCAGAAAGGACTGGCATGATATATTCAGAGCACTAAGTGAGAAAATTATGCAGCCAAGAATACTATATCCAGCTAGGCTGTCATTGAAAATAGAAGGAGAGATAAAAAGCTTCCAGGACAAACAAAAACCAAAGGAATTTGCAAACACAAAACCAGCCCTACAGGAAATATCGAAAGGGGTCCTCTAAGCAAAAAGAGAACCTAAAAGTAACATAGACCGGAAAGGAACACAGACAATATACAGTAACAGTCACCTTACAGGCAATACAATGGCACTAAATTCCTATCTTTCAATAGTTACCCTGAATGTAAATGGGCTAAATGCCCCAATCAAAAGACACAGTGTATCAGATTGGATAAAAAAACAAGACCTATCGATATGTTGTCTGCAAGAGACTCATTTTAGACCCAAAGACACCCCCAGATTGAAAGTGAGGGGGTGTAAAACAATTTACTATGCTAATGGACACCAAAAGAAAGCTGGGGTGGCAATCCTTATATTGGACAAATTAGATTTTAAACCAAAGACTATAATAAGAGATGAGGAAGGACACTATATCCTACTTAAAGGGTCTATCCAACAAGAAGATCTAACAATTGTAAATATCTATGCCCTTAACATGGGAGCAGCCAATTATATAAAAGCAAAGAAACACATTAACAACAATACAATAATAGTAGGGGACTTTAACACCCCCCTCAATGAGATGGACAGATCATCTAAGCAAAAGATCAACAAGGAAATAAAGACTTTAATGACACACTGGACCAAATGGACTTCACAGATATATTCAGAACATTCCATCCCAAAACAACAGAATACACATTCTTCTCTAGTGCCCATGGAACATTCTCCAGAATAGATCACATCCTAGGTCACAAATCAGGTCTCAACCGGTACCAAAAGATTGGGATCATTCCCTGTCTATTTTCAGACCACAATGCTTTGAAACTAGAACTCAATCATAAGAGGAAAGTCAGAAAGAACTCAAATACATGGAGGCTAGAGAGCGTCCTACTAAAGAAAGAATGGGTCAACCAGGAAATTAAAGAATTAAAAAAAAAGGAAACAAATGAAAATGAAAACACAACTGTTCAAAATCTTTAGGATGCAGCAAAGGCAGTTCTAAAAGGAAAGTATATAGCAATACAAGCCTTTCTCAAGAAGCAAGAAAGGTCTGAAATACACAACCTAACCCTACACCTAAAGGTGCTGGAGAAAGAACAGCAAATAAAGCCTAAACCCAGCAGGAGAAGAGAAATCATAAAGATTAGAGCAGAAATCAATGAAATAGAAACCAAAAGAACAGTAGAACAGATCAACGAAACTAGGAGCTGGTTCTTTGAAAGAATGAACAAGATTGATAAACCCCTGGCCAGACTTATCAAAAAGAAAAGAGAAAGGACCCAAATAAATAAAATCATGAATGACAGAGGAGAGATCACAACCAACACCAAAGAAATACAAACAATTCTAAGAACATATTATGAGCAACTATATCCCAGCAAATTAGATAACCTGGAAGAAATGGATGCATTCCTAGAGATGTATCAACTACCAAAACTGAACCAGGAAGAAATAGAAAACCTGAACAGACCTATAACCACTAAGGAAATTGAAACAGTCATCAAAAATCTCCCAAAAAACAAGAGCCCAGGGCCAGATGGCTTCCCAGGGGAATTCTACCAAACAATTAAAGAAGAATTAATACCCATTCTTCTGAAACTGTTCCAAAAAAAAAAAAAGATATGGAAAGAAAACTTCCAAACCTGTTTTATGAGGCCACCATTAACTTGATCCCAAAACCAGACAAGGACCCCATCAAAAAGGAGAATTACAGACCAATATCCTTGATGAACATGGATGCAAAAATTCTTACCAAAATACTAGCCAATAGGATCCAATGGTACATTAAAAGGATTATTCACCATGACCAAGTGGGATTTATCCCTGGGCTGCAATGTTGGTTCAACATCCACAAATCAATCAGTTTGATACATTAATAAAAGAAAGAGCAAGAATCATATGATCCTCTCGATAGATGCAGAAAAAGCATTTAACAAAGTACAGCGTCCTTTCTTGATCAAAACTCTTCAGAATATAGGGATAGAGGGTACATACCTCAATATCATAAAAGCCATCTATGAAAAACCCACAGCGAATATCATTCTCAATGGGGAAAAACTGAGAGCTTTCCCCCTAAGGTCAGGAACACGGCAGGGATGTCCACTATCACCACTGTTATTCAACATAGTGTTAGAAGTCCTAGCCACAGCAATCAGACAACAAAAAGAAATAAAAGGACTCCAAATCAGCAAAGAAGAAGTCAAACTCTCACTCTTGGCAGATGATATGATACTTTATGTGGAAAACCCAAAAGACTCCACCCCAAAACTGCTAGAACTCATACAAGAATTCAGGAAAGTGGCAGGATATAAAATCAATGCACAGAAATCAGTGGCATTCCTATACACCAACAACAAGACAGAAGAAAGAGAAATTAAGGAGTCGATGCCATTTGCAATTGCACCCAAAACCACAGGATACCTAGGAATAAATCTAACCAAAGAGGCAAAGGATCTGTACTCAGAAAACTATAGAATACTCATGAAAGAAATTGAGGAAGACACAAAGAAATGGAAAAATGTTCCATGCTCATGGATTGGAAGAACAAATATTGTGAAGATGCCAATGCTACCTAGAGCAATCTACACAGTTGATGCAATCCCTATCAAAAGACTATCCACTTTTTTCAAAGAAATGGAACAAATAATCCTTAAATTTGTATGGTACCAGAAAAGACCCCAAATAGACAGAGGAATGTTGAAAAAGAAAAGCAAAGCTGGTGGCATCACAATTCTGGACTTAAGCTCTATTACAAAGCTGTCATCATCAAGAGAGTATGGTGCTGGCACAAAAACAGACACATCGATCAATGGAACAGAATAGAGAGCCCAGAAATGGACCCTCAAGCCTATGGTCAACTCATCTTCGACAAAGCAGGAAAGAATGTCCATTGGCAAAAAGACAGGCTCTTCAACAAATGGTGTTGGTAAAATTGGACAGCCACATGCAGAAGAATGAAACTGGACCATTTCCTTACACCACACACAAAAATAGACTCCAAATGGTTGAAAGACCTCAATGTGAGACAGGAGTCCATCAAAATCCTAAAGGAGAACACAGGCAGCAACCTCTTCGACCTCAGCCGCAGCAACTTCTTCCTAGAAACATCGCCAAAGGCAAGGGAAGCAAGGGCAAAAATGAACTATTGGGACTTCATCAAGATAAAAAGCTTTTGCACAGCATAAGAGACAGTCAACAAAACCAAAAGACAACCGACAGAATGGGAGAAGATATTTGCAAATGACATATCAGATAAAGGGCTAGTATCCAAAATCTATAAAGAACTTATCAAACTCAACACCCAAACAACAAATGATCCATCAAGAAATGGGCAGAAGACATGAATAGACATTTTTCCAAAGAAGACATCCAAATGGCCAACAGACACATGAAAAAGTGCTCAACATCACTTGGCATCAGGGAAATCCAAATCAAAAGCTCAATGAGATACCACCTCACACCAGTCAGGATGGCTAAAATTAACAAGTCAGGAAACAAAAGATGTTGGCGGGAATGCAGAGAAGGGGGAACCCTCCTACACTGTTGGTGGTAATGCAAGCTGGTGCAGCCACTCTGGAAAACAGTATGGAGGTTCCTCAAAAAGTTGAAAATAGAGCTACCTTACGACCCAGCAATTGCACTACTGGGTATTTACCCCAAAGATACAAATGTAGGGATCTGAAGGGGTATGTGCACCCCGATGTTTATAGCAGCAATGTCCACAATAGCAAAACTATGGAAAGAGCCAAGATGTCCATCGACAAATGAATGGATAAAGAAGAGGTGGTATATATATACAATGGAATATTCTGTAGCCATCAAAAGGAATGGAATCTTGCCATTTGCAATGACGTGGATGGAACTGGAGGGTATTATGCTGAGTGAAAGAAGTCAATCAGAGAAAGACATGTATCATATGAACTCACTATATGAGGAATTCTTAATCTCAGGAAACAAACTGAGGGTTGCTGGAGTGGTGGGGGGTGGGAGGGATGGGGTGGCTGGATGATAGACATTGGTGAAGGTATGTGCTATGGTGAGCACTGAGAATCGTGTAAGACTGTTGAATCACAGACCTATACCTCTGAAACAAATAATACAGTATATGTTAAAAAAAAAAAAAAAGAAGAAGAAGATAGCAGGAAGTGCAAAATTAAGAGGGGGAAATCGGAGGGAGAGATGAACCATGAGAGACTATGGACTCTGAGAAACAAACTGAGGGTTCTAGAGGGGAGGGAGGTGGAGGGATGGGGTAGCCTGGTGATGGGTATTAAAGAGGGCACATACTGCATGGAGCACTGGGTGTTTTACGCAAATAATGAATCATGGAACACTACATCAAAAACTAATGATGTAATGTATGGTGATTAACATAACATAATAATAATAAAAAAAGAGTACTCCTATAAATGAGTTGTTGGGGGCTTAAAATAAATCTGATCAATTAAATTTGATAACCTGAAAATAGTATAGTTCCAGGTTTATTCTAGAGATTTTTTTTTTTTTGCAAATAATATGTTTTCTCTTAAATGATCATTTCTTAATAATTGGCTCAATTCCTAAAGAAATAATGGAGTTGCCCATTTTGAAGTTCTCTTGCTTGTGTAGGCTTCCTACAGGCCCTCATCAAGGACACTTATCAAATGGGCTTTCTGTTAGTATTAGTAATTCCAAAGCCCCACCATCCAAGTCTTCTGAACTCACTCTGCAAAGACTCCATAAGGATGGATCTGCTGGGACACATTTGCTCAAGTGTTAGCACTTCAAGTGCTCCACAGAGGCAAAAAGTGTTACAGGAGTCTTGGGCCTCAAGGACCATGCCTAATATTGCCTTCAAGATGCAGTTTCCCCAACACTCTCCAACTGGTGATTAGGGCTTTTATTTGTTTCCTATCGCTACCATAACAAATTACCAAAAACTAGGACACAAATTTATGATCTTACAGTTTTGAAGGTCAGAGGTTCAGATGGGGGTCATTGCACTAAAATCAAATTGTCAGCAGGGCTTAATTCCCTTCTGAAGGCTTTATGGGAAAATCCATTTCCTTGCCTTTTGCAGGTTCTAGAGACTGCTGACATCCCTTGGCTACATGCCTCCTTTCTTCAAAGTCAGCAATATCACATCTTTCTTACCTTTCTTTTGTTGGTGCATCTCTGTCTCCGACCACAGCTGAAAAAGATTCTCTGCTGTTAAGGATCTGTGTGATAACATTGGGCCCACCTGGATAATACAGAATAATCTCCCCGTTTTAGGGTCCTTAAGTCCATCTACATAGTTCCTCTTGCCATGTAAAGTAACATTCATAGTTTCCAGGGATTAGGATGTGAACATCTTTGTGGACCATCATTCTGCCTAGGGAAGGGTGGAGGGGCAGGTGAGAGAGTTTACCCTTGCTACTACTGTTGGGGGCGCTTCTCAGACAGATCCCTGTATTTTCTGCTTTAACCCAGATCTGGTCCACACGTGTCTTCCATCTCACAGCTGGTTTCTTGCTGCTATCACAGTCTACACTTTTCATAAAAACAAACAAAACAACAACAACAATCACAAACATTCTCTTGTTTTCCAGTGTGATTTTCTCTCTAATAAATACTTCAGAGCCAATCTTTCCAAATCTGCAGTCCAAAAAGGAAAGCTATTAGCGATCTGTGGGGCCAGTTGTCAGCCAGCTGTTGCAATACACAACAGAGCTCAGCCAGGGTTCTCTAAGCACTTTTCCTGTTCTGAGGAAGGAATTCATCTTTATAATGTTATGCTTTGGAGTACATGATTTCTAACCATTATGAATTTAATAAACTTGCTTTAAAACTCAGAAATTTTAAGGACATCTCCTTTTGTGATTATCTGTAACTTTCAGAATGTGTTGATTGCTTAATTACATGACTACAATTTACTATGATTTCAGTAATGATTATCAAAGAGTTTGTATTTTATGAATCACAATGACACCTATATAATTTGAAAGATAGGACAGGTATGGGTAAGAGAGGTGATTTATTTGATCTAGAGACTATGCTAGCTGTGCATGTGGATTTGTGGGCACCAAATATGAATCTTGGCCTTATTGGCAAAGTTTTATCTAAGGGTAACAGGCAGTATCCCTGGTCTTACTCATTTTTCTGGGTTCCATATGAAATGACCCAAATATCCAAGATGCTCTTGAAGGAAAAGCTTTCCAAGCTCTGTCCACAGTAACAATTGAGACAGAGTAGCTGTGTATTCATTTCCCTCAATACATGTTCCTCTTGAAGGCAAACCCCCACCAAAGCCACTGCGACCTTTGGTCTCCTTTCTTAGTCCTTCTCATCTTGTCTAACTCTTAATTTCTCTCTTCCATTTGTACAATTTTCAGTTCAAAGCCCTTTCTGTGAACTGATATTTTCAAGAATCCTGCACACACACACAAAATGTTACTTTCCTCCACTATTTTATGTTTTGGTCAATTTAGACTTTTTTTTATCTCTTAAAACTTCAGCTCCACCCATTGTCTTCTGAGAACCCATTATGGGTTTGACATGAAAAATGTACTTCAGCTAAAACATATGAAATCATACTATATTTATGATTTTTTTCTTTTGATGTAGCTAACCATTAGGCAAAGTGAAGCTATATCAGACTCACAACTTGTCCTATAAAAACATTTTACTTGCAAGTTTATGTTTGCTTGAGATTATTTTCCTGCCTCTGCAAGACAGATTTTTCATGAGCCTTCACATTTTCTAATAAATATTCTCCACTCAGTGGAGAAACACTTTCCACTTGTAGTACTGACTCAAGGGGATGTTTTCCAACTAAAATGTGTTTCTTTATTATTAATAATGTTTCCCCTTAGCACAGGGTATTTTCTCTTAGCCCCTCAATCTACATATTTTTAATAAGTGGAGCATTGGTAGAACCCTATCAGTGAAGCAAAAACTATCCAGAGGTATATTCATTTCCCTCCTTCTACCTAGCAGCACAAATCTAAACCAAAGGAAACCCCAATTTCAGACTTCTGTGGACACATTTTAAGGGTATTTGTGGTATTTTTCTCTCCAGTGTAAATCTTCAGTGATAGTGTACCTCAATGAAAGTTTCACCTGGAGGCCATTCAGGAGGTGTATGATGACAGAAACATTTCATGAGGGGCCCAGTCAAGCTTTGGAGGTCTGCTTGGAGCTTTCAGTTTTTAAAATAATCCTATGAGGTAAGTAAGTAGAAAACTGAGATCTAACAAGGCCCAACAATATAAGAAATTAATGCAAGTCAGGGCTAGATAGGTCTCCCAGAAATGATTTCAGTCCCCTTCTCCGTATAAAGTATGGCTCCTGGGTTTTCCAGGTAATGAAACCTGCTGCCTTGAAGTTGCTGAGGAACTGAGCCCAACCAGGCTTTCCTTGACTTCCCCCTGACCAGACATCTCCAACGAGAAGTTGAATGGACAGCATGGAATTCACAGTGTGAAAGACCACATGGCCCAAAACTAGACTTTTATGTTTGAAGTAGATTCTGAGACTTTTACACACAATATGGAACACTGAGCTGCTTTGTCCGTATTCATCTGAGCTTCTTCATGAAAAACTGAGTGAAGACTGGGGAGTGAATAAATCAGTCTGACCTCAGTGAGCTGGACCCTCCCACTTGAAGATCTATAACTGTAGCATCTACAACCCAAGGGACACAATGAAATATGGGGTGTCGGTGACTATTAATGTATTTCAAACCATGGGAAATCTTGTTAATTGTTTATGTGATTAAATTTTTTGCTCTTCAGTCCAACATCAGGGAGTGTGCACACATGCACACACACACACACACACACACTCACTCACTCATATTTAATTAAAGACCAGCACAACAACTGCCTCCAAAGCTTCTGATATAGAAATTAATCTAAAGACAGAAGACAGAACATAAATAAAGGAAATAAACAGACCCACGGTTGTCACATTTGTTTTCCTTGTTCTTGTTTACTCACTGTTTATGGCGGTCCTGTAAAATCTTTCATAATAAACCCTCCTATCCAAAGGCTATAGAGGCAAACCCTTGTTACAGTGACTGAGTTTTCAAGTTTCCTTTGAATAAGGGTCCTAGAGCACCCAATGTCTGGGCTTAGCCTCCAGTTTCCAAATCCACAAAATTATTTAGGAAAAAAAGACACAATCTTGGGACTTAGATTTCAAGATCACGTGTTTATTCAACCACCTATTCATTCCCTCATTTATTTATTCAGTATAAAAATATACATGTGTCAGGCACTAGGCCAGTGCAGAGGGAAATACAGAAGATTAAGCCCTAGTTACCTGGTAGTTTCTGGTCTAGTAGAACTCATAAGACAATTCACAGATAATCATAACAGAGCAAAATAAGAGAACTACTACAATAGAAGTAAGAAACATGCTCTGAGAAGACAGAAAGAAAGAGTAATACATTATGCCTAGTTGAAGGGAAAGAACAAAGACTTTATGGAGAAAATGGTCCTTGAACTAGGCATTGATTAGCAACTTCTGATAGGTCAAAATCTAGGAGGAAGAAGAACAGAGGAAAGTGAAAAGGACTCTGGATTGGAAAAGAAAATGAAGAAAGACAATGGAGCAGAGAAAAGGCCTAAAATTACCACCCCCCTAAAAGTACATAAAGACTAGGTTACAGACAATGCTCTAGGAGTATTGGGGTGATAGACACATGAGTAATCCATTCAATTCTCAGCATTCACTCACTCAAGGGAGCTTCACATATTTAAATTATCCTGATCCGTAATCTATTCTACAAATGGTAGTTGCTTACTATTAAGTCATAGCCTTAGAATAGAGTACAACTCTGATGTTCTACTGACAGTTTCAGACATTAAAATTGAAGAAAGAAAAATGGGAATAAACTGGATTCAGCCAAAACAACACTCATTCTGAAAGGACAGATATAAGACAATAGATTGGAATTGACATAGAATAAAAATGAGAGGCACTTGGGAGTTACAATACCAAAGGGAGGTGATGAGCTAAGTTTTACATGTAGAAGAGGGGTAATACGTATTTTCAAAGTACTTAATATTTAGCATTGACATTGGCAAAAATCTTTCTATTGAAGACTCAGAAGAAGGCATTCTTAAATAGAAAAATCAAGAGGTGCCACAAAAATGGTATCTTATAAATTCCTATATATTCCTCTATATTGCCCCCAAAGAAGTATTTTTATCAACAAGTTAAAGGTCAATAATTTAAATCCTTATAAATAATATTCAGGTTATGATTTTTGTTTCTTAAAAAACCCACAAATATTATGTATTTATATATACATAAAGAGTGAAATCTACAAGGATATTTACAAAAATATTAACAGTGGGTAGAAGAACGACTGGTAATATTTTGCTTATTGCTTACCTGACTTTCTAATTTTCTAACAGGTATAGAAACATTTGGCACCCTCCTTCCCTCATAGTGGTTATTACTGGTTATTACTATGGACTCTAGGGCCAGATGGCCTACGTTTGAAACCTAGCTCCATTAGTCACACTTGCTGTGTGACATGCATCTCAGCTGCAAAATGGGGATATTAATAGTGAAGAGTTGTGAAGATTATGAATTAACACATATAGGGACAGAGTACTGGGAATAGGGCCTGGCACACAGCAAGTTCTATCCCTACTATTCCATCTGTCTCAAAATAACAGGAAGATAGGACCTATGGAAACTTTGTCATTGTGATGGGTTGACTACTAAATGATTTCATCTGTGCATGTCAATGAGGGTGTGCTGACAGGACCCCAGCTGGCTCCTATTCCTGTATCACCCAGCCAGGTTGTCAGGCCCCCAAGTGCAAGGCCTGTGATACTTAGAACCCTCCAGAATGCCAGGAACTGTTCATGTTATGGAGTTTCATACATATTGACAAAGTAGAAGTGAAAATTTTAGTTTATATTCAGAAAAGGAGAACATGTTAACAGTAATATGGGTGTGAGATGCCTGAGAAGCAGATCAGTTGGGTAGTTGGTCTCTGAATAACAAAGTCCCAGGGGGTGGGGGAGGTCTGTACTAGACTTAGGTCAATGACCACACCTCAATGGGAACCAGCATGTACAGTAAGGTGGTCTATGCAAGATGCCTCCTACACCACTCAGAGACCTGTGCCCACCAGTGTGAGGTGGCACAGGGCTAGGGAATTTTGATTTAAGTTCCCTGGGCAAATCTGTGCAGGCAGGGAGGAGAATCAGAGGTGCTATGAAAGAACACAGGCTTGTGGAAATCCGAATCCCAAGGTGATTCATCACTAACTATGCAATCTTGAGCAACTCATTTTAGTTCTCTGAGATTTAATTTCTCATTTGAAAAAGAAAACAAATATAGAGAAGGTATTTACTGATAAGTTCCTTTGAAAATTAAATGCAATAATAATGGAAGATGCCTAGTAAACTTTTTGCATATACTTAGTGCTTGATAAATGCTAGGTACTATCATCAATATTATATTTTTATTCTTTTTTTAAAATTTTACTTTATTATGTTGTGTTAATGACCATACATTACATCATTAGTTTTTGATGTAGTGTTCCATGATTGTTTGCGTATAACACCCAGTGCTCCATTCGATATGTGCCCTCTTTAATACCCATCACCAGGCTACCCCATCCCTCCACCTCCCTCCCCTCTAGAACCCTCAGTTTGTTTCTCAGAGTCCATAGTCTCTCATGGTTCATCTCCCCCTCCATTTCCCCCACTTCATTTCTCCCTTCCTACTATCGTCTTCTTTTACTTTTTTAACATATATGTATTATTTGTTTCAGAGGTACAGATCTGTGATTCAACAGTCCTACCAATTCACAATGCTCACCATAGCACATACCCTCCCAATGTCTATCACCCAGCCACCCCATCCCTCCCACTCCAGCAACACCCAGTTTGTTCCTGAGATTAAGAATTCCTCATATCAGTGAGATCATATGATACATGTCTTTCTCTGATTGACTTATTTCGTTCACCATAATACCCTCCAGTTCCAACCATGTTGTTGCAAATGGCAAGATTTCATTCCTTTTGATGGCTGCATAATATTCCATTGTATATATACACCACATCTTCTTTATCCATTCATCTGTCGATGGACATCTTGGCTTTTTCCATAGTTTGACTGTTGTGGACATTGCTGCTATAAACATCGGGGTGCATGTACAACTTCGGATCCTTAAATTTGTATCTTTGGGGTAAATACCCAGTAGTGCAATTCCTGGGTCGTAGGGTAGCTCTATTTTCAACTTTTTGAGGAACCTCCATACTGTTTTCCAGAGTGGCTGCGCCAACTTGCATTCCCACTAACAGTGTAGGAGGCTTCCCCTTTCTCCGCATCCCCGCCAACATCTGTCATTTCTTGACTTGTTAATTTTAGCCATTCTGACTGGTGTGAGGTGGTATCTCACTGAGCTTTTGATTTGGGTTTCCCTGATGCTGAGCGATGTTGAGCACTTTTTCATGTGTCTGTTGGCCATTTGGATGTCTTCTTTGGAAAAATGTTGGTTCATGTCTTCTGCCCATTTCTTGATTGGATCATTTGTTCTTTGGGTGTTGAGTTTGATAAGTTCTTTATAGATTTTGGATACTAGCCCTTTATCTGATATGTCATTTGCAAATATCTTCTCCCATTCTGTCGGTTGTCTTTTGGTTTTTGTTGACTGTTTCTTTTGTTGTGCAAAAGCTTTTTATCTTGATGAAATCCCAATAGTTCAATTTTGCCCTTGCTTCCCTTGCCTTTGGCAATGTTTCTAGGAAGAAGTTGTTGTGGCTGAGGTCAATGAGGTTGCTGCCTATGTTCTCCTTTAGGATTTTGATGGATTCCTGTCTCACGTTGAGGTCTTTCAACCATTTGGAGTCTATTTTTGTGTGTGGTGTAAGGAAATGGTCCAGTTTCATTCTTCTGCATGTGGCTGTCCAATTTCCCCAACACCATTTGTTGAAGAGACTGTCTTTTTTCCATTGGACATTCTTTCCTGCTTTGTCGAAGATGAGTTGACCATAGGCTTGAGGGTCCATTTCTGGGCTCTCTGTTCTGTTCCATTGATCGATGTGTCTGTTTTTGTGTCAGTACCATACTGTCTTGATGATGACAGCTTTGTAATAGAGCTTAAAGTCCAGAATTATGATGTCACCAGCTTTGTTTTTCTTTTTCAACATTCCTCTGGCTCTTAGGAATCTTTTCTGGTACCATACAAATTTAAGGATTATTTGTTCCATTTCTTTGAAAAAAGTGGATGGTCTTTTGATAGGGAATGCATCAAATGTGTAGATTGCTCTAGGTAGCATTGGCATCTTCACAATATTTGTTCTTCCAATCCATGAGCATGGAACATTTTTCCGTTTCTTTGTGTCTTCCTCAATTTCTTTCATGAGTATTTTATAGTTTTCTGAGTACAGATTCTTTGCCTCTTTGGTTAGATTTATTCCTAGGTATCCAGTGGTTTTGGGTGCAATTGTAAATGGCATCGACTCCTTAATTTCTCTTTCTTCTGTCTTGTTGTTGGTATGTAGGAATGCCACTGATTTCTGTGCATTGATTTTATATCCTGCCACTTTACTGAATTCCTGTATGAGTTCTAGCAGTTTTGGGGTGGAGTCTTTTGGGTTTTCCACATAAAGTATCATATCATCTGCCAAGAGTGAGAGTTTGACTTCTTCTTTGCCAATTTGGATTCCTTTTATTTCTTTTTGTTGTCTGATTGCTATGGCTAGGACTTCTAGTACTATGTTGAATAACAGTGGTGATAATGGACATCCCTGCTGTGTTCCTGAACTTAGTGGGAAAGCTCTCAGTTTTTCCCCATTGAGAATGATATTCGCTGTGGGTTTTTCATAGATGACTTTCATGATATTGAGGGATGTACCCACTCTCCCTATACTCTGAAGAGTTTTGATCAAGAAAGGACGCTGTACTTTGTCAAATGCTTTTTCTGCATCTATTGAGAGGATCATATGATTCTTGTTCTTTCTTTTATTAATGTATTGTATCATGTTGATTGATTTGTGCATGTTGAACCAACCTTGCAGCCCAGTGATAAATCCCACTTGGTCGTGGTAAATAATCATTTTTACATACTGTTGTATCCTATTGGCTAGTATTTTGGTGAGACTTTTTGTATCCATGTTCATCAAGGATATTGGTCTGTAATTCTCCTTTTTGATGGGGTCTTTGTCTGGTTTTGGGATCAAGGTAATGGTGGCCTCATAAAACGAGTTTGGAAGTTTTCCTTCCATTTCTAATTTAGAAGAATAGGTATTAATTCTTCTTGAAATGTTTGGTAGAATTCCCCTGGGAAGCCATCTGGCCTTGGGCTTTTGTTTGTTGGGAGATTTTTGATGACTGCTTCAATTTCCTTGCTGGTTATAGGTCTGTTCAGGTTTTCTATTTCTTCCTGGTTCAGTTTTGGTAGTTGATACATCTCTAGGAATGCATCCATTTCTTCCAGACAATCTAATTTGCTGGCATAGAGTTGCTCATAATATGTTCTTAGAATTGTTTGTATTTCTTTGGTGTTGGTTGTGATCTCTCCTCTGTCATTCATGATTTTATTTATTTGGGTCCTTTCTCTTTTCTTTTTGATAAGTCTGGCCAGGGGTTTATCAATCTTGTTCATTCTTTCAAAGAACAAGCTCCTAGTTTCGTTGATCTGTTCTACTGTTCTTTTGGTTTCTATTTCATTGATTTCTGCTCTAATCTTTATGATTTCTCTTCTCCTGCTGGGTTTAGGCTTTATTTGCTGTTCTTTCTCCAGCACCTTTAGGTGTAGGGTTAGGTTGTGTATTTCAGACCTTTCTTGTTTCTTGAGAAAGGCTTGTATTGCTATATACTTTCCTTTTAGAACTGCCTTTGCTGCATCCCTGCGATTTCGAACAGTTGTGTTTCATTTTCATTTGTTTCCATGGTTTTTTAAATTTCTTCTTTAATTTTCCAGTTGACCCATTCATTCTTTAGTAGGATGCTCTTTAGCCTCCATGTATTTGAGTTCTTTCTGACTTTCCTCTTATGATTGAGTTCTAGTTTCAAAGCATTGTGGTCTGAAAATAGACAGGGAATGATCCCAATCTTTTTGTACCAGTTGAGACCTGATTTGTGACCTAGGATGTGATCTATTCTGGAGAATGTTCCATGGGCACTAGAGAAGAATGTGTATTCCATTGCTTTGGGATGGAATGTTCTGAATATATCTGTGAAGTCCATTTGGCCCAGTGTGTCCTTTAAAGTCTTTATTTCCTTGTTGATCTTTTGCTTAGATGATCTGTCCATTTCAGTGAGGGGGGTGTTAAAGTCCCCTATTATTATTGTATTTTGTTGATGTGTTTCTTTGCCTTCGTTATTAATTGGTTTATATAATTGGCTGCTCCCATGTTAAGAGCATAGATATTTACAATTGTTAGATCTTCTTGTTGGATAGACCCTTTAAGTAAGATATAATGTCCTTCCTCATCTCTTCTCACAGTCTTTGGTTTAAAATCTAATTTGTCTGATATAAGGATTGCCACCCCAGCTTTCTTTTGGTGTCCATTAGCATGGTAAATGGTTTCCCGCCCCCTCACTTTCAATCTGGGGGTGTCTTTGGGTCTAAAATGAGTCTCTTGCAGACAACATATCGATAGGTCTTGTTTTTTTATCCAATCTGATACCCTGTGTCTTTTTATTGGAGCCTCTAGCCCATTTACATTCAGTGTAACTGTTGAAAGATAGGAATTTAGTGCCATTGTATTGCCTGTAAGGTGACTGTTACTGTGTATTGTCTGTGTTCCTTTCTGGTCTATGTTACTTTTAGGCTCTCTCTTTGCTTAGAGGACCCCTTTCAATATTTCTTGTAGGGCTCGTTTTGTGTTTGCAAATTCCTTTGATTTTTGTTTGTCCTGGAAGCTTTTTATCTCTCCTTGTATTTTCAATGACAGCCTAGCTGGATACAGTATTCTTGGCTGCATATTTTTCTCATTTAGTGCTCTGAATATAATATTCCTTCCTGGCCTGCCAGGTCTCTGTGGATAGGTCTATTGCCAATCTAATGTTTCTACCATTGTAGGTTACAGATCTCTCATCCCGAGCTGTTTTCAGGATTTTCTCTTTGTCTCTGAGACTCTTAAGTTTTACTATTAGATATCGGGGTATTGACCTATTTTTATTGATTTTGAGAGGGGTTCTCTGTGCCTCCTGGATTTTGATGCCTGTTTCCTTCCCCAAATTAGGGAAGTTCTCTGCTATAATTTGCTCCAATATACCCTCTGCCCCTCTCTCTCTTTCTTCTTCTTCTGGGATCCCAATTATTCCAATATTGTTTCATCTTATGGTATCACTTATCTCTCGAATTCTGCCCTCATGGTCCAGTAGTTGTTTATCTCTCTTTTTCTCAGCATCTTTATTTTCCATCATTTGGTCTTTGATATCACTAATTCTCTATTCTGCCTCATTTATCCTAGCAGTTAGAGCCTCCATTTTTTATTGCACCTCATTAATAGCCTTTTTGATTTCAACTTGGTTAGATTTTAGTTCTTTTATTTCTCCAGAAAGGGTTTCTCTAGTATCTTCCATGCTTTTTTCAAGCCCAGCTAACATCTTTAAAATCGTCATTCTGAACTCTAGTTCCGACATCTTACTAATGTCCGTATTGATTAGGTCCCTGACAGTCGGTACTGCCTCTTGTTCTTTTTTTTTGAGATGATTTTTTCTGTCTTGTCATTTTGTCCAGAGAAGAATAGATGAACGAGAGAACAAAATGGTAACAGGGTAACAACTACCCCAGAAAAATATACGCTGAACAAATCAGAAGAGACCTGAAACCAGGGGAAAAGAAAGGGAAAGAAAGAAAAGAAACGAAAAAGAAAAAAAAAAAAGAATATCATCAAATATGATCAGACTTGTGAATAGATTAGTCCCACACACTAGATTTTGGACATATTTTGGTCTGTTAGAAGAAACTGCCTCCCAAAATTTTAAAGAAAGAAAAGTTTACATATGTACAAAAATAAGGGTAAAAACGATGACGGGATGGAATATGACCGTAAAGATGAAAATTATAAAAGATTTTATAAAAGGAATTTAAGATAAGAAGTTGGTTGAAAAAAGAAAGAAGGGAAATTAAAAAAGGGGGGGAGAGAATGTGATCAGGCAGGAAACTAGAACAAAGCCATACGCTAGAGATTTAGGGTATATTTTGGTCTGTTAGAAGAAACTGTATCCCAGAATTTTAAAGAGAGAACAACTTATATATATAAACCAAAAATAAGGTTAACTAGTATGAAGGGATAGAATATGACTCTAAAAATGAAAAATAAAAAGGATTTTTAAAAAAGGGGTTGATAAGATATTCGTTGAAAAGGGAAAAAGAAAAAGAAAAAAAAGAAAAAAAAGAAAATTAAAAAAATTAACTTTAAAAGACTAAAGAATCAGGGGGACTAAAGCCATGAATTCTCTGTGCTGTATTCCCCTAGTGCTGGTGTTCTGCCGTTCTCATTGATCGGTAAACTTGGTCTTGGCTGGCTGTTCTCGCTGATCTTCTGGGGGAGGTGTCTGTTGCGGTGGTTCTCAAATGTCTTTGCCAGAGGTGGAATTGCCCCACCCTTGCTGGGTCCAGGCTAAGTAATCTGCTTGGGTATGCTCTCGGGAGCTTTTGTTTCCTGCAAGCTTTCCGTACAGCTTTGGAGGATGAGAGTGAAAATGGTGGCCTCCCAATCTCTGACCCAGAGGAGCCAAGAACCCAGGGCCCCCCTCCTCAGTGAGCCCCCAGAGAAAAGCAATCAATCACTCCCATCTCCCCGGTCTCTGGCCACACTCCGTGGTCACCTGGCCTGTGACCAAGTTTCTATCTCTGGCACACGACCCCGTTTGGAGTCTCTAAACCCAGGAGATTCCTGTGTTGCACTCCCACGCTGCTCCTCCTGGGGGAGGAAGGGAAGTCTCCCTGGATCTGCCACTTGTTGGGTCCCTGCTGGAGGAGCAGTGGCCCAACTGTGCCACGGATCATGGTTTATGGCAACCCCGAGCTGAGAGCCCATTCCTCAGCTTCATCTCTGCAGCCAGCTTTCCTGCTCTGATACCTGGGAATTTGCTGCACTCAGGCACCCCCAGTCTTCTGTGATCCCGAGGGTCCTGAGACCACACTGTCCCAGAGACGGTTCCACCTCCCGCTTAGCCACTGGAGTGATGTCCCTCAGTGGAGCAGACTTCTAAAAGTTCTGATTTTGTCCTCTGCTGCTCTATCACTTGCCAGTAGTGGCTGACGGAGGCCCCCCTCCCCTGCCGTCTATCTTCCCGAATATCTCCTCAGATTCACTTTGCATGTCCTACCTTCCAGAAAGTGGTCGCTTTTCTGTTCAGAGAGTTGCTGCTATGCTTTTCTTAGATCTTCTGTTGAGTTCATGGGTGTTCAGAATGGCTTGATCCCTATCTAGCTGAATTCCTGGGACCAGACGAAATTTAGGTCTCCTACTCTTCTGCCATCTTGCTCATTGCTTCTATATTTTTATTCTTAACATCAAATCAATGTGTTGTTAGAAGAACAGGGTCCTAAATTATAATTTGTTTCCTCTACTTAAAAAAAAACAAACATTAATTGAACAGAATAGAACAAGCAAAGACATCTCAAAATGAAATGAATATCCTACCCTATCCTAAGAAGAATTAAAATTGTAAGAAGGACACATATCTATTTGATTTTAAGGAAAATATATATTGAACTTTGCAAAGTTTAGATTATAAACATTGAATATTGTGGCCAAAAACAGATTCTGAGTTTTTTATTCTTTAGATTGCTTCATTGGTTATAGCCTCATTGGGATAGGAGTTTGAAATCTGCTTTTAAGTCAATTGGGTAAGAGAGTCTCCCCAAATTTGCAGTCCTATTGTGACTAACAGCAGGAACTACTGTGCTAAAAGTTCATAAAACTACTTTTAGATAGCCCTAGGACTTCCTACACCCCACCTCCACATTTACCCGTTAGTAATAAGGGAGTCCCCAACTAGAAATTGTCTGGCTTTACTTTGTAGGTAAAAATCTAAAGGGCTCTTTATTCTTTGGTGAGTGTTCTGGTCTTTTCCCTCAGAATGCTTCTGTGTGACCAGCATACAGTTCCCACTAAGTGTTTCCACCTGTATATCCCAGAGCTAAACTCTAGCCTGTTTCAGTTACAGGCTCAAATAATATACATAAACACATGAAACATCAGGCTAATTTATGTGATTTGCCTCTTTGGATTTCCCCAAAAAAATTCCATTCAAAATTCTTCCACATTTAGAATGGGAAAAACAAATCTGTTCTTTGGGTTTCCATGAAAAGTATGCAATTAAGTTAAGAAATTCATATTCTCTAAAACCATGGTGATTCATGTCTGTGTTTATATCACACTACCATCCACATTTATTAGAATAATTGGAATGTTCATAAGTAAGGACTACATTGACTTTTTATAGCTAGCTGTAATCTTTTGTGTGAGTAATGCTTCTTAGACTTTATAAGAAAATTTTGTGCCTGTCTGTAAATAGCGTATGGAATTTCTACAAAACATGTCCATTTTTCAGTTCATAGCTAACATAGATTGCATCCTGACATTTATAATCATAATCAAAGCATTATATTTAGTAACATTATTACCTCAAACTGCTGAATCAAGAAAAGATTAATTTCTTATCATTCTTCCTTATTGTGCACACAAATACATGATTTTAAGCTTTTATAACATATACATAGTATTTAGTATTACAGGTCTTTATAGCTGGAAAGGAACTCAGAGATTACTTACTTAAAGCAAATAGTATGTACTTTACAAATGAAGAAATGGAATTGGGGTACAAACATCTTCAATAATTTACTCAAGACTACCTTTTGTAGTATAAACTAATTTTTACTATCATCCATTAGTTTATTAAACAATTTGTTACACAGCTTCTACATGCTAAATATCATGCTGTGCTCCAGGAATACAGTGTGTAAGGCCCAACACCTGTCTGCCAAGAACGCTTAGTCAGTCTTAGAAAGAAAATAAGTAAGAAAATAAGTGAGCAGTCAATTACAATGCCAAGCCAGGGAGCCCATCTGTGCTCTAGAAGCCTCAAAGAAAGGAAATGATTCCAGCATTGAGGGTTCAGGGATGCCTTATGTGATTTTTCAATTCTTCATTATTAAAATGGTGAGCACTGGAAACATGCCTTGACTCAGGGAAATCCGAAAAAACTACATTTGAATTTAATTATGCAAAATACTTGCTCTATGGACCTTGGACAACTTACTTAACCTTTCTGAGCACCCACATCTTTAAGTGGAGATAATAATACGAATACAAGATTATTTGAAATACTCTATAATAAATATAAAATTCTAAGTATTCACTAAACAGACATTATTATCCAATATACTAATTTAAAACTTAGCCTCTTTGGGAGGATACAGTAAAATTCAGGGTTCATTTCCTCCCTTAGTCTCTCTTTCAGAGTGGAGGAGAAAATGCCAGAGATATTCAAACACATGAGTATAAGCCTCCACGTATAGTGCTCTTTCTACCTCAACACATTGAATCAAGCTACCATAGGGGCAGAAGCTTCCAGAGAAAAGGAAACAAAAATACAGAGATCATTGTGTTCACAAGTGATCACAGGAGTTGTGGCAATCTGGAGAGACATGTAGCTGAATGGAAGTAGGTGATGCATGTTATGAATAGCTAGCTGTCAGAGAAGATACTGGGAAGGATACCTATCTTCCTGATTCATACATCCCATATCCCAAATTACTTTAACCTGCAAAATTCACTAATGAACATCAATCCTCCACTACACTAGGAATTTGGGTGTGAACTGAATTAAAATTCTGATCATGTGAAAAAAATAGTATCTCAATAGTACTTTGGATTTTCAAGTTCTAAATCTATAAATTTGCATATGAGAAACTGAAATATGGAGAGGTAAACTGACTTAGCAACAACCATTCAAAATACACCAAGGGGGAGGGGAAAAGATGGCAGAGGAGTAGGGGACCCTATTCCAACTGGATTCCGGAATTGAGCTGGATATCTACCAGACCACTCTGACCACCCACAAAATCAGCCTGAGATGTAAGAAGATAGATCTGGATCTCTACAAACAGAATATCGCAGGCGGTTGGTTTCGAGGTAGGAAGTGGGGAGCCATGATTCTGAGGGCAGATATCGGAGGATAAACAGAAGGGGGAGGGAGCCAGCCATCAGGATCCTACACCATTAGTGAGCAATAGCCTCCTGTGCTGGGGACCAGGCACAGACTTGCAGATGGTGGCAACGGGGAAAGGACTTTAGGGCAGCCCCACAGACTGAAACCCAGAGTGGTGGGGCCGCATTGGGAACTGGGGGCAGCTGGCAGTTTTAGAAGCACAAAGGGCAGAGACATGCCCAACCTGGAGACGAGGGCTAGGAGCACTACTGAGGGGTGCACAACCAAGGACACTGCAGTTTATAGCAGCAGAGATAGAAACAGAGATAGTGTGGCCTGGAGAGCTCACTAAAGTACAGACTGTGATCTCTCTGCTCTGAGGCAGAGGGTTGGAAATGATCTTGTGCTCTGACTCTCAGAAGAGACCCGGAAAACTGCCAGGGAAAGCCACCAGGGAACAAAAGCCCCCAAAAACCGATTTCCACTGAGCCCATCCCCTGCCACAGGGGCAGGGCAACTCTGCCCAAACAGGGTTGCCTGAGTAATAGTGTGGCAGGTCCCTCCCCCAGAAAACAGGCTGGGAAAACAAGAGGCCAGCAACCCTAAGGTCCCTATAAAACAGGTGCATCTTTCTTGGGTTGTGGTCAATAATTTGGACTCTATACATTCATTTAACCACCCCTCAACAGAATGACTAGGAGGAGGAAACTCCAAAATAGGAAAGACTCAGAGACTATGACTTATGCCACAGATTTACAAATGGATTCAGATATAACCAAGACGTCGGAGATGGAATTCAGGGTAGCAATTGTGAAGACGATAGCTAGAATGGAGAAATCGATTAATGGCAACATAGAGTCTCTAGGGGCAGAAATGAAAACTGAATTGGCAGAACTGAAAAATGCGATCAATGAGATCCAATCTAATCTAGATAGTCTAACAGCTAGGGTAAGTGAGGCAGAAGAAGAAATTAGTGATTTAGAAGACCAATTAATAGACAAGAAGGAAAAGAGGAGGCCAGGAAAAAACAATTCAGAATTCATGAAAATAGAATCAGAGAAATAAGTGACACCATGAAATGTTCCAATGTTAGAATTATTGGGATCCCTGAGGGGGTGGAGAGAGAAAGAGGACTAGAAGATGTATTTGAGCAAATCGTAGCCAAGAACTTCCCTAATCTGGGGAATGAAACAAACATTCATGTCCTAGAGGCAGAGAGGACTCCTCCTAAGATCAAGGAAAGCAGACCAATGCCCCGGCATGTAACAGTAAAACTCGCAAATCTTAGAACCAAGGAAACCATCTTAAGGGCAGTTAGGGGGAAGAGATTCCTTACATACAGAGGGAGGAACATCAGAATAACATCAGACCTATCCACAGAGACCCGGCAAGCCAGAAAGGCCTGGCAAGACATATTCAGGGTACTAAAAGAGAAGAACATGCAGCCAAGAATACTTTATCCGGCAAGGCTGTCATTTAGAATGGATGGAGAGATGCAGAGCTTCCAAGACTGGCAGAACCTGAAAGAATATGTGACCACCAAGCCGGCCCTGCCAGAAATATTTAGGGGGGTTCTATATAAGGAGAAAGACCCCAAGAGTGATATAGAACAGAAATTTAGAGGGACAATCTATAGAAACAAGTTCTTCACAGGCAACATGATGACAGTAAATTCAAACTTTCAATAATCACTCTCAACGTGAACGGCCTAAATGCTCCCATAAAACGGCACAACATTGCAGATTGGATAAAAAGACAGGACCTATCCATATGCTGTCTACAAGAGACTCATTTTGAACCTAAAGATACACCCAGACTGAAAGTGAAGGGATGGAGATCCATCTTCCATGCCAACAGACCTCAAAAGAAAGCTGGGGTAGCAATTCTTATATCAGACAAATTAGATTTTAAGCTAAAGACTATAGTTAGAGACACAGAAGGACACTATATCATTCTTAAAGGGTCTATCCAACAAGAAGATCTAACAATTGTAAATATCTATGCCCCCAAAATGGGAGCAGCCAACTACATAAGCCAACTGTTAACCAAAATAAAGAGTCATATAGATAACAATACGTTAATTGTAGGAGACCTCAACACTCTACTCTCAGCCATAGACAGATCATCTAAGCAGAAAATCAACAAGGAAACAAGAGCTTTGAATGACACACTGGACCAGATGGACCTCTTAGATATTTACAGAGCATTCCACCCTAAAACAACAGAATACTCATTCTTGAGTGCACATGGAACTTTCTCCATAATAGACCACGTACTGGGTCACAAATCAGGTCTCAACTGATACCAAAAGACTGAGATTATTCCCTGCATATTCTCAAACTTTAATGCTTTAAAACTGGAACTCAATCACAAGAAAAAATTTGGAAGAGATTCAAACACTTGGAAGCTAAAGACCACTCTGCTCAAGAATGTTTGAGTCCACCAGGAAATCAAAGAAGAACTTAAACAATTCATGGAAACCAACGAGAACGAAAACACATCAGTCCAAACCTATGGGATACTGCAAAGGCGGTCCTAAGGGGGAACTACGTAGCCTTCCAAGCCTCACTCAAAAAAAAAAAAAAAAAAAAAAAAATCCCGAATTCACCAACTATCTTTACACCATAAAGAACTGGAGATAAAACAACAAACGATGCCTAAGCCACACATTAGAAGAGAAATAATTAAGATTAGAGCAGAGATTAAGGAATTAGAAACCAGAAATACAGTAGAGCAGATCAAAGAAACTAGAAGCTGGTTCTTTGAAAGAATTAATAAGATCAATAAACCACTGGTCAGACTTATCCAAAAGAAGGGAGAGGACCCAAATTAATAAAATTATGAATGAAAGGGGAGAGATCACGACTAACACCAAGGAAAAAGAAACAATTATTAGAAATTATTATCAACAACTATATGCCAATAAATTAAGCAACCTGGAAGAAATGTATGCCTTCCCGGAAACTTATATACTACCAGACTGAAACAGGAAGAAATTGACAACCTGAATAGGCCAATAACCAGTAATGAGATTGAAGGAGTGATCAAAAACCTCCCAAGAAACAAGAGTCCAGGGCCTGATGGAGTCCCTGAAGAATTCTATCAAACATTCAAAGAAGACATAATACCTATTCTCCTGAAGCTGTTTCATAAAATACAAACAGAAGGAAAGCTTCTAGACTCATTCTATGAGGCCAGCATTACCTTAATCCCCAAACCAGCCAAAGACCCCATCAAAAAGGAGAATTTCAGACTGATAACCTTGATGAATATGGATTCCAAAATCCTCAACAAAATCCTAGCTAATAGGAACCAACAATACATTAAAAGGATCATCCACCACGACCAAGTGGGATTTATCCCCGGGATGCAAGGTGGTTCAACATTTGCAAATCAATCAGTGTGATAGAACACATTAAAAAGAGGAGAGAGAAGAACCATATGGTCCTCTCAATTGATGCAGAGAAAGCATTTGACAAAATACAGCATAGCATCCTTTCCGGATTAAAACTCTTCAGAGTGTAGGGATAGAGGGACCATTCCTCAAGTTCATAAAATCCATCTATGAAAAACCCACAGCGAATATCATCCTCAATGGGGAAAAGATGAGGGCCTTTCCCTTAAGACCGGGAACACATCAAGGATGCCCACTGTCACCACTATTGTTCAACATAGTACAAGAAGTCCTAGCCACAGCAATCAGACAACAAAAAGAAATAAAAGGTGTTCAAGTTGTCAAAGAAGTAGTCAAACTCTCTCTATTCACAGATGACATGATACGTTATGTGGAAAAGCCAAAAGACTCCACCCCCAAATTACTAGAACTCATACAGCAATTCTGTAATGTGGGAGGATACAAAATCAATGCACAGAAATTAATTGCTTTCTTATACACTAACAATGTAACTGTAGAAAGAGAAATTAGAGAATCGATTCCATTTACAATAGCACCAAAATCCATAAGATACCTCAGAATAAACAACCAAAGAAGTAAAAGATCTATACTCTAGGAACTCATGAAAGAAATTGAAAAAGACACAAAAAGATGGAAAAATATTCCATGCTCAGGGATCAGAAGAATAAGCATTGTTAAAATGTCTATGCTGCCCAGAGGAATCTATACCTTCAATGCCATCCCGATCAAAATTCCAATGACATTTTTCAAAGTTCTGGAACAAACAATCCTAAAATTTGTATGAATCAGAAAAGACCCTGAATCGCCAAGGAAATGTTGGAAAAAAAAAAACAAAGCTAGGGGCATCACTTTGCTCGATTTTAAGCTATATTACTAAGCTGTGATCACCAAGACAGCATGGTACTGGCACATAAACAGACATATAGACCACTTGAACAGAATAGAGAGCCCAGATATGGACCCTCAACTCTATGGTCAAATAATCTTTGACAATGCAGGAAAAAATATACAATGGAAAAAAAGTCTCTTCAGTAAATGGTGCTGGGAAAATTGGACAGCTATATACAGAAGAATGAAATTTGACCATTCTCTAACACCATACACAAAGATAAACTCAAAATGGATGAAAGACCCCAATGTGAGACAGGAATCCATCAAAATCCCAGAGGAGAACATAGGCAGTAACCTCTTCGACATCGGCCACAGCAACTTCTTTCAAGACACATCTCCAAAGGCAAGTGAAACAAAAGCATAAATGAACTTTTGGGACTTCATCAAGATAAAAACCTTCTGCACAGCAAAGGAAACAGTCAACAGAACAGAGAGGCAACCCACAGAATGGGAGAATATATTTGCAAATGACACTACAGATAAAGGGCTGGTATCCAAGATCTATAAAGAACTTCTCAAACTCAACACCCAAAAAACAATAATCAAGTCAAAAAATGGGCAGAAGACATGAACAAGCACTTCTCCAAAGAATACATACAATTGGCTAACAGACACATGAAAAAATGTTCATCATCATTAGCCATCAGGGAAATTCAAATCAAAACCACATTGAGATATCACCTTACACCAGTTAGAATGGCAAAAATTGACAAGGCAAGAAACAACAAATGTTGGAGAGGTTGTGGAGAAAGGAGAACCCTCTTACACTGTTGGTGGGAATGCAAGTTGGTACAGCCACTTTGGAAAACAGTGTGGAGGTGCCTCAAAAAATTAAAAGTAGAGTTACCCTATGACCCAGCAATTGAACTCCTGGGTATTTACCCCAAAGACACAGATGTAGTGAAAAGGAGGGCCATATGCACCCCAATGTTCATAGCAGCAATATCCACAATAGCCAAACTGTGGA